>NC_056732.1:1501020660-1501343373 GCF_019279795.1 Protopterus annectens | reverse complement strand
TACGGTATGCTCTTAGTAGATGCTTTGTCAGGGAGACTGAGTCAGTTATCGAAGTATGGAAACACTGAATCCCTGTAGTCTCAAGGAAGCTGCTAGCACCGCCATGCATTTGGTGAGCTCCGTGGGGGCGTTGGTGAAGCCAAATGGCAGTGCAGTGGACTAACAATGGCTGGCTCACAGCCAGAAGTGTAAATACCTTGTGGACTGTCTGCTCATTTTTATGTGATAGTATGCATCCTGAAGGTCTGTCGAGCACATCCAGTCATCCTTGCCCAAAAAAGGCAGAAAGGACTGAACCGTGACCATTCTAAACTTTGTCAAACTGACTAGTTCAAGTCACTGACATCCAAAATTGGTAAACAGTTCCTGGTTTTCTTTGCCACTAAAAGTATCTTAAGTTCCGGCCTCTATCTGGTCTAGTGGGACCTCCTCCTGGATGACTTTTTAGCAGCTTTAGTAATAGTGCCGCTGCTTTCCTCTGACTGGGTAGATCACAAAATTTGCATACAGATGGAGGTACGAGGGGAAACGAAATAACATAACCTCTGGAAATCCTCTGCACCCAAGAATATTTCATGTCTGGCCAGGTTTTCTGGTGCAGGGATAATCAACCCTTTACTGCCTCCAGATGGGGACAATCAGGCCTCCTTTCAGGAGTGCTGTTAAGGTCCATCACAGAAAATCTCTAGACCCCTGGTTCTGTGGGCCTTCTCTGCTGCGTGGGCACAGACGTCCGTTTCATCCACCCCCCCCCCCCCGCCTCTGGGGGCTCTATCTGCACATGGACCTTGGAAAGGACCCTGGGACTTCCTGAACCAAATTTTCCAACCATCTTGTTGATTCCTAGGAAAGGATATTTGATGGGCTGAAAAACCTACACCTGCAGTAGAGACGGCCTTTCCATCTATTTCACACCTGGAGTGTGTCCCTCAGTTTTGGGCCAAACAATGAACTGCTGTTAAAGGTGTGCATTGATTAACTAACTTGAAAGGTCCCCCCCACAAAAAAAAAAATCACACAAGCCCATCCAAGCATGTCTCCTGTTGGAAATGCCTGAACTTGGCACCTTCAAGCTGCATGTAAGTTTAGCCTCATGGACAAATTTGAAATAGATTTGACAGGTAACCAATTGAGAGGCTACAGAAGATTGAGCCTCTTCAGTTGTGGGCCCTGAAAAGGATTTTGCAAGTTCCATGATCAAGTCCCTTTGTAGACTTGTACACTGTGCCAAGCAGTTCAGTGACCCAAGGGCAAAGGTTGATGAAACATATACATGCGCCAAATCTGTCCAATTCCCTAGACTGTTAGGGGAATGAACAGAGGAACTTTGCTCTGCAAGTTCCTTCTTGGTGACCGCCGCTATGACCATAGCATCTACAGGCACCCCCTTGCTCCAAAACTCCCTACCAAGTGGAGCTAGAATCTAATCTAGTCTTTTGGGGATTGGCTCAAATGAGTCAGGCTCCTTCCACACCCGCCTAGAGTTAAGTCAATGAGCTCATCAGCAGGCAGAGTAACCCAGGATGTAGACAGGCCAGCTCCAAAGGCTTCCAGGAATATGGATTCCTCTAGTGAAGGGCTATCGAAGAACCAACCACCTCTCTGCTTAAGAATCTCAAGGATGTCTCCGAATGAAACGTCTTTAGGTGGTGATCTTGGGGTCCCTTGTTCATCGAAATTAGCATCCTCGACGAATGACTCCTGAGGGGAGTCCAAGTGCCTCCTCTTGCACTCCCGCTTCCTAGGGACATCCTTGGTGGGATGCTCCAGTGAAGTATCAGAAGAACTCATAAAACACTGAAATGTGGCCTGGAGACTAAGCTGGCCGTCCTCTGATGTAGAATGATGTAGCTCAAGGCGCAGAGACATCTGGGATCCAGAGGGAAGATCTGAGGGGGTAGGCTCCATTTGTCCTGCTGGAACAGAGAACACGCTCTTCACTACCTCAATGGCAGAATGCTCTGGGGAGAAGGGAAACAATGGAATAAAGAAGCCAGGCTTCCAAGTCCACTGGTTCCCTCTGCTCTGAAGGCAATCTACCTGAGGTGGACTTAGGAGCTCAGCTAGCCAATGTCGATGCTCGGAGGGGCAGAGACTGCTCCAAAAACTTCAGAGTAGACTCCAATGCCTTGGATCTGACCATCTCTGGGAGTCATCTGGCTGGGTCTGAAAACATTGGAGCCTGTGCACTCAGCTTTGGAGCCGAACCAGATTGATCCGGAAGACTCTGATCCAGGGTGTCCTAAACGACTGGTCAGATTAGAGAAGCCACCACCAGAGGTGGTGGTGTTGAGGGTCAGGCCTCCTAACTTGAAAGGGGAGCAGCTGGGAGAACACCCATCTGAATCCGCACTGAGAGGAATCTCATCATTCTGTCCACATCTGTTTCAGTCAAACTCCTGGAAGAATGAGATAAGGGCAAGGGGAAGTGACCTAGGGCGTCGCCTTTCAAAGGAGGAGAAAGGCACCCTCGAAGGTACCGGATTCAAAGAAAGCTAGTAACCTAGTCCTGGGTAACATTCTCATATCCAAAAAGGTTAGATCAGAGGATGGTTTAGTCGGATCAGACTGCTCATCGTAAATTGAAGAAAAGTACAGTTTTGTACCTACCATAAATGTAGATGTCCGAACAGGATAGCATCTGCAGTCATAACAAATGGGTTGTCCTGTCGCCAGGCAGCCCTTCGGCCGGATTCCAAAGTCTGGGTCTGGCCTCGGCTGGTGTCGCACTTCACCCGGCGCCATCTCTGCTGGTCTTGGGTATAAAGGCATCAGCCAACGCCATTTTCCTCAGTGTTTCTTGCCCCAGATGCCAGTTGCCCTCTTGGAAAACTAAATTTTGGGTAAATGCCAATGTTTTCAAAAAAAAGGTAGGCAAACACAAAAAATAAGCATGTATGTACATATATACAAACAAATACACCATAAGAGATCCCCCAGCTAGCTATTAGGAGGGTAAATACCTAGGAATACCACAGAGGGAAGGAGGGGGTAATCCTGACTGCAGATGCTATCCTGTTCGGACATCTACATTTATGGTAGGTACAAAACTGTACTATGTCCTTCAAGGATGCATCTGCAGTCATAACAAATGGGTAGAATACCATAGCCAAACTAGGGAGGAGGAAGAAGAATTATGGTGTAGTTAGGATCCCTTGCAATACAGCAGTGGCAAACCCTGCTCGGGATCTAGAGTATAGAGGTAAGTTATAATGCTTGGCAAATGTATGCACGGAGGTCCAAATAGCCTCAATAATGTCCTTGGTTGCCACTCCTCGTAAGAAAGCTGTGGTAGTGGCTGTAGCCCTTGTAGAGTGAGGTCTTATGTTCTGTGGAATTGGCTTTCCATGGTAGGAGTAACAGAATCTTATGCAATTTCCTATCCACTTGGAGATTGTCTGTTTGGAAATTGCTTTTCCTTCCCTTCCTGTTGCATAGGCTACTAGAAGCTGGTCAGTTTTTCTATTGCCCTTGGTTCTGTCCAGGTAGTAGCGCAACTGTCTATGTACATCCAAGGTATGCAGCAGTCTTTCCCCCCTGTTCTGTGGATTGGGAAAGAAGGTAGGTAGGTGGATTGCCTGGTTTAGAGACACTCTGGATACCACCTTAGGCATAAATGTAGGATTAGTTCTCATGGATACTCTATCTTGATGGAAGATTAGGAAGGATTGTACTGCCATTAAGGCCTGTAGTTCAAACCCTTCTTGCTGAAGTAATTGCCAGTAGGAAAGCAGTTTTCCAGGATAGGTGTTCAAGATCTGCTGTTGCTGCTGGTTCAATGGAGGAGTGTCAATTTTTCTAGCACAAAGTTCAAGTCCCATGCTGGTAATGGTGGTTTCCTAGGAGGTTTTACATTCTTGATTCCTCTGAGGAACTGCGTGAGTAGAGGATGTGAGAAGACAGGGGATCAAGCTGTATTCTGCAGAAATAGCTGATGCATGTATCTTGATGGAGGAATAGGACAGGCCTGTATGGAGAAGCTCTGCCAAATACTCCAGGATGTTGGCAATATCTATCTTTGACACATCTTTTCCTCTTTCAGTGCTCCAAATGACAAACCTTTTCCATTTCCCTGCATAGTTCCTTCTTGTAGAAGGTCTGCGGGCCTCCAGGATAATGTCTTTAACCCTTTCGGATAAATCTGGGTTAGTTGCTGTTATGTAATGTTCCAGGCAGTTAGTTGCAGAGTTTTTAGATTTGGATGCATGATGTTGTAGTCGTTCTGAGTTAACATCAAAGGCATCAGGGGTAGTGTCCACGTTCTCCCCCGAGACATGCTCCTCAGCAATGGATACCAGTGTTGTCTTGGCCAATTTGGAGCTATCAGAATTATCCTTGGATGCTCCTCTTTGATTTTCAGTAGTATCTTGTGCATCAAAGGAAGAGGTGGAAATGCATATGCTGTCAGGCCTTTCCAACTGAAGGACAGAAAGTCCACCTTCCATGCAAGTGGGTGGTATGTCCTTGTGCAGAATTTCTTGAGCTGGTGATTGAGTGGGGATGCGAATAGGTCTATTTGTGGCATTCCCCATTTCTGTGTGATGGCCTTGAAGATGTCCGGGTGTAGCATCCATTCGTGAGCATCCGAGGTTGTTCTGCTTAACATGTCTGCTAGGATGTTTTCTTTTCCCGGTACAAATATTGCCTGTAACTGAATGTTGTAGCTCAGAGCCATATTCCATAGGTCCAGAGTCATTCGCATAGGGGCATGAATGAGTGCCTCCCTGTTTGTTGATGTACCACATGACTGTGGTGTTGTCTGTCCTTATCAAATGGCCTTCTTTGAGGAATGGTCTGAAATTCTGGATTGCTAGTTTTACTGCCAGCATTTCTTTTTGATTTATGTGCAGGTGCAGTTGATCTGGGGTCCATAATCCTTGTATGCATTTGTCCAGCATGTGGGCCCCCCAACCTAGGTCTGAGGCGTCCGTTGTGATGGTTTGGCTTGCTTGAAAGTTGTGGAAGGGCAAGCCTGGGTTTGACTGGCATGCTTGAGCCCACCATAGGAACTCTTGTTTCAGGCATGGGATTAGTGGTATTTCGGTTTCTAAGCTGTGCCTGTGTTGAGACCATAAATTCTTTAGGTACCGCTGTAGTTTTCTCATATGCAATCTGGCATGGGGGACCAGGATTATGCATGATGCCATGAAGCCCAAGGCCTACAGTACTTTCCTTGCTGTTAGTTTGTTCTGCTTTGTTAATGCCAAGAAGTAAAGAGGGAGTTCTTGTTTTTCTGCAGTTAGGAATGCCATCTGTTTTACTGTGTCCAATTCTGCACCCAAGAATGTTTTTGTTTGGGATGGTATTAGTCTTGACTTTTTTAAATTGACTGTGTATCCCAGGGCTTGTAGTAAGCAAATGACTCTTTGTAAGTCTTTTGTCAGCTTGCTTTTGTTGTCCGCTTGTATCAGGCAGTCGTCCAGGTATGGATAAATTTGGATTCCCTGTAGCCTGCAATGAGCGATTACTGATGCCAGGCATTTTGTGAATACTCTGGGCGCAGTAGATAAGCCAAAGGGCAATGCTGAGAATTGATAATGCTCTGATCCTGCAAGAAATCTGAGGTATCTTCTGCAATTTGGTCGTATGGGGACGTGCAGGTATGCCTCCTTGAGATCTAGAGTTACCAGCCAACACTCCTTGCCCAGCATGGGAAGAAGTTGCTGTAGGGTCAGCATTTTGAATTTTGGGACAATGATGAATGTGTTTAAGGCGGACAGGCCGAGAATAGGTCTCCAACTTTTCTCTTTTCTTGGTACTAGGAAGAGTCTGGAGTAGAATCCTTTGCCCTGTTCTGTTGGTGGTACTCTTTCCACAGCTCTCATCTTTGTTAATTGAGCTATCTGTTTTAGCGCTTCTGTTTTCTGATTTGGAGGTAGGTTTGGCATTCCTCTTTTTACTGGTAAGGTGTGGAAGTGAAACCTGTAGCCTTGGTCTATAGTCTGCAAAATCCACTTGTCTTTTGTGATATAGTGCCAATTTTTTGAAAATAAGGCTAACTTTCCACCTAAGGGTGCTGCTATTTGTTCCCTGGTAGGCGGTGTCAGAGCCAAGTCACTGATTGTCCTGTTGCAGTGGCAGTGGTTGTGTCTGTGACTCGCTGGTTATTGCCTTGCCACTGGCGTCCTCTGTAGGCACCTCCTCTGGATTGATTCCTGCCTCTGGAACGTCTATTCCTGCCTCTCTGAGATTTAGAGGAGTCTGGAAAGGACCAATTTTTGGAAGGCCAGTTCCTGCTAAACCTTGGTGGCTGAACCTGTAAGAAATCTTTAACTGTTTGTACAGATTTTGCGTTCTCTTCCATTTTCTTCATTACTTGTTGGGCAGGAGAACCAAATAGACTGGCCTTATCCATAGAAGCATCTAACAGCTTTGCTTTAACATGATCCGGCAAGACCTGTTCTTTCAACCATGCATGCCTTCTTATAACTGTGCCAGTCATGGCTGATCTAAATGAAGCCTCCAGTGCATCATAGCCACATTTTAAAGAATGGTTACTAACCTGCTGAATGTTATTCATTTCTAAAACATATTTCTTATCTAAGGAGTCAGAGGACAGTTTCTTTGTTAACTGATCAAGCATAAACTCTTGGTATTGGATCATATGAAACTGACAGTTCAAAGCTCTAGCTGAGAGAGTAGCAGAGGTGTAAACTTTTTTACCCCATCTCTCTAAGGACCTGATTCCCTTTCAGAAGGGAGAGGGTTTTTGCTGAGGTCGGCTACTGCCTTAGGCCCCTGGGAGATAGTCTCAGGATCTGCAAGTGGGGCCTTGTATAGGTGGTGATGAGTGTCCGGCACCCTGTAAAACCTATCTGGTTTGGCAGGGGCTGGAGGTAAAGTATCAGGAGCAGTGCAAACATCATTAAATGCATCATCCACAACAGGCAGAACTGGAGGTATAGCTAAGGGCCTATGTTGCGGTAAGTGTAGAAAGGTCCTAAGCCTTTTTCTTGAATCTGAGAAATCTTGTCCCTGCCATTGGAATTGCTCTCTCATGGCATGTAAGGTTTCCCCAAAGGAAAATTCCTCTGGTGGAGAGGCAGATGGAATAGATTCTTCAGCATCGGAATCTTCATAAGTAGAAAAAGGAGCCTCTGGATGGTCTGTAATGTCTGAATCATCAGAAGAATCATCTGAGGACACTGGCTCTGGGGGCTCTGCTCTAGGTCTCTTTTCTGGAGGCTGAGAGGCCCTGTCTGGGTGAGATTGGGATCCCCTTATTAAAGAGATGAGATCCTCTGCCAGAGTAAGCATTTGAGAACTGGAACTGGGCCTGTGTGAGGGGGGCTTAACAGGCACTGATTTAGCAGTTTTGGCTGCTTTAGCCCTGGCAAAGGCCTTAATAGACATGGCTGCAGGAGGGCTAGCAGCACCACGTGTTGGGGTAGAGACATCCAAAGGGATGGTGTCTGATAATTCTATAGGAACCACATTAGTAGGCAAAACTTCAGAGGCCGATTCAACTAGGGTAGCAGGAGCCTCGGTAGTAGTCATGGATTCGGCTGAAGATTAACTCGTTTGCTCGGTTTCGGCCGAAACCGAGACACTCGCAGTTTGCTTAACCGTGGTTTCGCCGAAACCGGACCGCGAAGTGTCGGTCTTTTTCTTTGCGTTTTTAACAATTTGAGAAGTCGGAGGATCCGGCGGCATAATGTACGCAAAATCTGAGCCGAAAAACTGTTCAGCAAACTCCGACCCGCCGCTAGCGTTCGCCGGTTGAAGGAAGCACAGGCTAAACAGGCTGCTACGTCGTGGTCTGGGCCTAAACAAGGTAAGCAGTAAGAGTGGAAATCTTTATGAGGTATTTGTTTCCCACAAGTTAAACAGTTATTTACTTTTTCTGACACCGGCTGAGGTAAGAAAGAGTCCCCAACGGGTACTTAGCTTTTAGAAGTCTTCAAGTAGTATTCGGTAGAAGTAATCTCTGGATCTGACCGACCGGCACTTGCGAACAGCTTCTGCTTCAGGCGCCACGCGGCAAGAAAGACTGAGGAAAATGGCGTCGGCTGATGCCTTTATACCCGAAGACCAGCAGAGATGACGTCGGGTGAAGTGCGACACCAGCCGAGGCCAGACCCAGACTTTGGAATCCGGCCGACCGAAGGGCTGCCTGACGACAGGACAACCCATTTGTTATGACTGCAGATGCATCCTTGAAGGACATTCACTTGAGCTCTAGCTGACCATGTCTATTCATGAAAGCAGCAAACAAGATCTGAGGTATGTTAGGAGATGGTGCACTATGAGTAAGGGAAGGACTTGAGAGATTTTGGTGGCCATGAGCTACTGTAACGGCCAAGTCGGATATGAGCCCAACAAATTAGGATAGAATGAAAACTAACATCAGATCAGTGGATGCAAGGCACAGAACCAACTATGGACAAGAAACCAGCTCACCACAGGATACACACATACAGAAATACAGGCAAATTAAAGACTAATTAATGTGCCCACTTGTTCATGGAATTGGAGAAGGAGCTATCGACTTCAATGAAAGCCATGCAGATATAGTAGGGAGAAAAACTCTGAAAAGAAGGCACTCCAGCTGGGCCAAATTAGAGAACCAAGCAGACAGCAAGAAGTAAACTTCACATGGTTCTGGCCAACCCTGAATCTCCGGTACTGCCAAAGCTCTTTGGAGGGAAATGCAAGTGCATGCACCCTTACAGGCAAGCCTTCCTACAGTCCCAGCTGCGGCTTTTAAGCCAGCCTCAGGTCTAAAGACCCTGAAAAATCCTCCTTCGACTCAGGTCCAAAACTGATGCAGTTGCTGATCTGTCAAGGGTCAAAGCATTAGAAAGTAGGGACAGCTCCAGGAGTCACAGTCAACACAGCCCCTGACACTTACTAGTCTTCAAGACCAATAGCAATCAGTCAAATGAGGTAAATACATTAAGTCAAAGGCATGCAGAATACAGCCTCCAAACAGGGGTACCATGCTGAGGCCACTCCGATCCAGTACTACCTGATCTGGAGGTCAGACTAGAGAAGGAGATACCAGAAAGGAATGGCAGGCAAAGGTCCTGCAATCTCTTGGGCATGGGAAGGAGAACCACGGGAAGGAGAAAGTACAGATTTGCACCTACCATAAATATAGATGCCCGATAGATATGCAACTGCAGTCAAAACATATGGGGTTGTCCTGCCTCAGGTAGCCCTCGGTCGGCCGAATTCCAAAGTCTGGGTCCGACGTCGGCTGATGTCGCATTTCTCTCCGACGTCAGAGCGGCTGGAGTACATAAGCATCAGCCGACGCCATTTTCTTAAGTGTTTCTTGCCCCAGATGCCAGGTGCCCTCCAAGGAAGGCTGTAATCGAATTGTAAGACAAAAACAGGATTCCAGACAAATAAATGAGCAATAAACAGATACACCATAACAGATATCCCCAGCTAAGAGAAAACAGGGATAGGAGTGGACCCTAGGCATAGAGGGGTATGGAGGGAGGGAAAATCCGACTGCAGTTGCATATCTATCGGACATCTACATTTATGTAGGTACAAAACTGTACTATGTCCTTCAAGAATGCAACTGCAGTCATAACATATGGGTAGAATACCATAGCTTAGCAGGGGGAGGAGGAATGCTCTAGGAAAAGGATGGTGTGGCAATCAAACCCTGCAGGACTGCCGAAGCAAAGCCTGCTCTGGATCTGGAGTATAGAGGGAGATTGTAGTGTTTGGAGAATGTATGCACGGAGCTCCATGTAGCAGCTTCTAGAATGTCCTTAGTAGGCACCCCTCTTAAGAATGCTGTAGAGGTGGCTGTAGCTCTGGTGGAATGTGGTCTGACATTGGCTGGAACAGTCTTTCCATGAAAGGAATAACAGAATCTGATGCAATGTCCAATCCATTTTGAAATGGTCTGTTATGAAATTGCTTTTCCTTGGACTGCAGGGGCGTAAGCTACAAAAAGTTGTTCAGACTTCCTACTGGTCTTGGTTCTGTCCAGGTAGTATCGAAGTTGTCTGTGAATGTCCAAGGTATGTAACAGTCTTTCCCCCTTATTCTCAGGATTGGGGAAGAAAGCAGGCAGATGAATAGCTTGATTTAAAGACACCCTAGATACCACCTTTGGCATAAAAGTAGGGGTGGTCCTTAATGAAACCCTGTCTGTGGAAAATTATGAATGGTGGTATTGCCATTAGGGCCTGTAGTTCCGAAACCCTTCTTGCTGAGGTAATTGCCAACAGGAAAGCTGTCTTCCATGAGAGAAATTGCAAGTCAACTGAAGCTGCTGGCTCAAATGGAGGTAGAGTCAGTTTTTCTAGGACAAAATTGAGGTCCCAGGCTGGCACTGGAGCCTTTCTTGGTGGCTTAATGTTCTTGATTCCCCTGAGGAATTGCCTTAGCAAAGGATGTGAAAAGACTGGCGGATCAGTGTTATATCTAGCTGAAATAGCTGATGCATGTATCTTTATTGAAGAATATGAGAGTCCATTCTTTAGCATATCTGCCAAATATTCCAGGATGAGTGGGATGTTCAATAATGATGCATCATGTCCCTTGCTGGTATTCCAAATGCTGAATCTCTTCCATTTTGCTAAGTAAACCTTTCTGGTGGATGGTCTTTGAGCCTCTGTTAGTATCTGCTGAACTTCCTTGGAGAGAGATAGGTTGAGGTTATTCATGGGATCTCCCAGGCTGTTAGCTGCAGTGTCTGAAGGTTTGGATGCACTGTTTTGAAGTTGTGTTGAGTCAAAAGTAGAGGCCATTGGGGAAGGGCCCACTTCTTGGTGTGACATATGCTCCGTAGTAGTGGATACCAGTGTTGTCTTGGCCAGTCCGGAGCTATTAGGATCCCCTTGGGTCTCTCTGCTTTGATCTTTAGTAATACTGAGGTCATCAGTGGCAGAGGTGGGAATGCATAGATTTTTAGGAAGTTCCAGTTGAATGAGAGAGCATCTATTTTCCAAGCTTGTGGATGGTATGTCCTTGAGCAGAATTTTTGTAGATGATGGTTGAGGTGCGAGGCAAACAGGTCTACTTCTGGCCTGCCCCATGTGGAAGTGAGCTGTGTGAAGATCTTCGGATGTAACCTCCACTCGTGTGGATCTGTGAAATTCCTGCTGAGGCTGTCCGCCAGCACATTGTCTTTGCCTGGAACAAACTGGGATTGTAATTGAATGTTTAGGCTCAGTGATTTTTCCCAAAGATGCATTGTCAGTCTGCAAAGGGGGTAAGAATGGGTGCCCCCTTGCTTGTTTATATACCACATCACAGTGGTGTTGTCTGCCCGTATCAGTAAATGGCCTTGCTGAAGTTGGTGTTGAAAGGCCTCGATGGCATGCATTACTGCCAGCATTTCCTTTTGGTTTATATGCAGATGTGTTTCCTTTGGAGACCATTGTCCTTGTATACACCTGCCTTCCATGTGCGCCCCCCCATCCAAGGTCTGAGGCGTCTGTGGTCATGGTCTGTGTTATCTGTGGTTTTTTGAATGACATACCTGTGTTTGCCTGGCTTACCGAGGCCCACCATAGGAATTCTTTTTGTAGGCATGGAATGAGCGGTATGGTTGTCTCTAAGTTGTTGCTGTGCTGAGACCATAGGCTTTTTAGGTACCATTAAAGCTTTCTCATGTGTAGTCTTGCTAATGGAACCAGGAGAATGCAGGATGCCATGTAACCCAGGGCCTGTAGGAATCTCCTTGCAGTCATCTGGTTAAGTTTTGCCAAACCTTTGAAATAATGAGTTAACTTCTCTTGCTTGTCTTCTGTTAGGTAAGTCATTTGAGAGGCTGTGTCTAATTTGGCTCCTAAGAAGATTATTTGCTGGGATGGCTGAAGTCTTGACTTTTGCTGGGATGGCTGAAGTCTTGACTTTTGGAAGTTGACTGTGTATCCCAGAGCTTGAAGTAATCGTATGACATAGTCCAAGTTTTTTGTCAACATCAATTTGTCGTCCGCTTGTATGAGGCAGTTGCTCAGGTACGGGTAAATTTGGATCCCCTGGAGCCTGCAATGAGCAATTACTGAAGCCAGGCTTTTTGTGAATACTCTGGGCGCAGTAGATAAGCCAAATGGCAATGCTGAGAATTGATAATGCTCTGGCCCTGCAAGAAATCTGAGGTATCTTCTGCAGCTGTGTCTGATAGGGACATGCAGGTATGCCTCCTTGAGGTCCAGAGTAATCAGCCAAGACCCCTTGCCCAGCATGGGAAGGAGTTGCTGTAGAGTCAGCATTTTGAACTTTGGTACTATGAGAAAGGTGTTTAATGCTGACAAATCCAGTATTGGTCTCCATTGAGATTCTTTTCTTGGAACAAGGAACATTCTTGAGTAAAACCCCTGGCCTTGTTCTTGTTGTGGAACTCTTTCTATTGCTTTCATCCGAGTCAGGAGAGAGATTTGCTTGATAGCCTCTGCCCTCTGGTTTTGTGGTAGGTTTGGCATGCCTTGTTTTCTTGGTAAGGTATGAAAATAGAACCTGCAACCTCGGTCTATAATGTCCAAAATCCATGTGTCCTTTGTCAATCTGTGCCAATTGTCTGCAAACAGAGATAATTTCCCACCCAAGGGAGCTTCTATTTGTTCCCTGGTAGGCGGAAGTAGAGGAAAGTCATTGAGACTGTGGCTGTGGTGCAGGTGAAACCCCTGTGTCACTTCTTTGGTTTGCTGGCTGCCATTGTCGTCCCCTGTAAGGACCTCTGTATTGTCCCTCTTCCTCGGCCACGTCTGTTTTTACCCCTTTGAAATTTTTCAGGATTAGGAAAGGACCAGTTTTTTGAAGGCCAATTCCTACTGAATCTGGGGGGTTGAACCTGGAGGAAATCTTTCACCGTCTGAACTGATTTTGCTTTTTCCTCGATGGACTTTAACACATCCTTAGCATTAGCACCAAAATGCTTGTTCTTTTCCAAACGTGCATCCAGAAGTTTTGCCTTTACATGATCTGGTAGAGGTTGACCTTTTAACCATGCATGTCTACGAATGACTGCCCCTGTCATAGCTGCCCTACATGAAGCTTCCAGTGCATCATATCCACAATGCAGGAAATGATTGCTTACTTGCTGAGAGTTATGTACAGCTTCCTGCAAAGACTTCCTGTCTAAAGGATCAGGAGAGGCCAATGTTTTCTGTAAATCTTCTAACGGGAAATCCTGATATTGTAACATATGAAAAAGGCAATTCAAAGCTCTCATAGATAAAGTAGTGGAGGTGTAAACCTTTTTACCCCATCTCTCTAATGACCTAGCTTCCCTGTTGAGGGCAAAGGATTTTTTATAGGTGGAAGCTGAAACACCTTTAGGTCCCTGAGAAATAGTTTCCAAATCAGCAGTATGGGCCCTGAATAAATGGGAATGTGTTTCTGGGACCCTGTAATACCTGTCTGGCTTAGCTGGAGCAGGAGGAAAAGAATCAGGGGTAACACTAGAGTCAGAATATAAATCATCCAAAACATCAAGCACAGGAGGAATAGCGAAGGGCCTGTGCTGGGGCTTTTTAAGGAAAGTTCGAAGGCGCTTTCTGGAATCAGAATATTCCTGGCCTTGCCACTTGAAATGTTCCCTCATGGTATGCAGAACTTCCCCAAAAGAAATATCCTCAGGAGGGGAGGCCGAGGGGATGGAATCCTCAGCATCCGAGTCCTCATAGGTCTGGAAGAGCTCTTCCTGGCCATCAGAGTGGACAGAGTCCTCAGAATCTTCATCTGAAGGAATAGGGTCAGAGGGTTCAACCCGGGGCCTTTTATCAGAAGGAGGCTGGGATCCTCTCTCAGGATGGGCCCGTGAACCCCTGATCATAGAAATTAAGTCAGCAGCCATGGTCATAATTTGTGTCTCTGGAGTAGGCTGAGGTAAGGCTAGCAGTAAGATGCTTGGTCTTGCTGGCTGCCTTAGCCCTAGTGTAGGCCTTAATAGACATGGCCATAGGAGGCCTGGCAGCTCCACGTGCAGGAGTGACCTTATCTACAGTAATGGTCTCAGGCATTTCCTCGGTTTCGGTATCCGGAGGAAAATCAATAACTGGCGGACTGATATCCGGGATCGGAGATGGTACGGTGTCTTCGGTTCGAGCGGTGGAATAACCGTCTCAGGGGAACCGAGCACTCGCGTAGGTTTTGGCGTGGAGTCGGTGGTAGACGCGGGCTGAGGATGTCGATCCCGGTCTTTTCGTTCTTGGGAGTTTATGGCGTCGGAAGTTCCGACGGCATTGTATAAGCAAATTTTTCGCAGAAAAAAATCTTCAGCGAACTCCGCCCGGCGCCTGAGAGTGCGCTTGTTGAAGCGAGCACAGGCTACACAGGCAGAGACGTCGTGGTCTGGGCCAAGGCAAGGAAGACAGTAAGAGTGGAAATCCTTATGAGGTATTTGTTTACCACAAGAAAGACAATTGTTAACTTTTTCAGTAATTTCTGACATCGGCTGAGGCAAGAAAAGGTCCCCAACGGGGTACTTACCTTTTTTGATGACTTCGGAATCGAAGAATACAGGAGCTGACCGACCGGCACTTGCGAACCGCTTCTGCTTCGGGCACCGCACGGCAAGAAAGACTGAAGAAAATGGCGTCGGCTGATGCTTATGTACTCCAGCCGCTCTGACATCGGAGAGAAATGCGACATCAGCCGACGTCGGACCCAGACTTTGGAATCTGGCCGACCGAGGGCTGCCTGAGGCAGGACAACCCCATATGTTATGACTGCAGTTGCATTCTTGAAGGACATCCACCTCTGGATGGAAATGGGTCTTCAGGAAGATCACCACCCTATCTACATCTGCTTCAGGTGAGACTTGGGGAATATCTAAAAGAGGACACAAGTAGGAGGGTCAGTGACCAGATACATGGAGGTATGGCTCTGAGAAACAAAACAGTTCCACAACACCAGACTTGGTCAGAGACTGGAGCCTAGCCTGATCTGAGCTTAAAGTAGCGGAATAATGATCTGAAACATAAAATCTCAAGATGAACCAAGAACTATCATACGTTTCAGGGATCTCTTCCACAACTCTGACATCTACAGGAATCCTCTTTTTTTCTTTAGCCTTCCCCTTCTGTGTTTCTCTGAAGGGTTGCCTGATAGCGTTTTGGGCTGAGGGGAGTCAAAGTAGCATCCAGTTATTTTGCAGTGGAAGGGAGAATGCCCTTTAAAAGGGAGTTTGGACTGCCAGTCAAAAAAAGCACAAAGCCCAACGAACAGCACAGCTCACAAGCTTCTACCAATTGAATCACCCCTGAAACAAACCAATGACATGCAGGTCTTGGGGAGGGATTCTGTGGCAACATGCAAAGCCCCTAAATCTGGTAGTCTTGTCAGACACCCTGACAGAAAGAATACACCACCAAGGAAAAACACAAGAACTACTACCTACGTAAGACAGGAGTTGATCCACACTACAGTAAAACACAAGGAGCAGTATACCAACAATGCCAGGTAAGTGTTCATCCACATGTCGATGAGCACTGTACCAAAGTATAGCAAGGACTACCAAAAAAAAAAAAAAATTTTTTTTATAGATATATATATATATATATATATATATATACACACATACATACATTTTTTTTTAAATATACAAGTTAAGAAAAAACAGGCAGAAAGGAGATCTTGAGTACCCAGCAACTACAAAGGCAACTACTCAAAAGTAATACAAAATTGAAAATGAAGTACTGACGAAAAAATATCTATATATAGCTACCTGATCTATAGCAACATGACTGGGGTGAATAGAAATTTTAAACATTTTAATAAATAGGATAGTGCAGTGGTGTAGCGGCTAGCGCTGCCACCTCACAGCAAGAGGTTCTCTGTTTCGATTCTCGGCTGGGGTGCCTTCTGTGTGGAGTCTGCGTGTCCTCCCTGCATTCATGTGAGTTTCCTCCAGGTGCTCCGGTTTCCTCCCACATTCTAAAGACATGCAGCAGGTGACACACTAAATTGGCCTTAGGTGTAAGTAAAAGTGTATGGTGCACCTTCTGAGGAGGTTTGGGCCTCGGGCTAGTAACCCGCTCCCACAAAACTCATACCTGCTACTGAAACGAGTGCTGAAGGGATCTTGTTGCCCGATGTGCTGAATGCACGGGACCAAATCCAGGATCTAGGACTTAAATGAGGTCTGAGCAGAGAGACCACATCGGTCTTACAAAAGTGGCAAATGACATCCGAAGGAGTGGTAGAGTGGCAGTGCATTATACAAAGGAGACGGAGCTTTGGGGCAGTCTTCTCTGAAGTGCTGAACATGGATCTGTACAGATGAGGTACACCCAATTGTTCAGGTGAATAGAAGAGACACTGGATCTTTTTAGTCTTTTCCCACAGACCCTTAGCTACCACAACAATTTTTTTTTTTAAACCCTTTATTTCTCATGTTTTAAATAGAGATAATAGGTAAACGTACATTAATAGTAAAGAAAACAAACAATAACTCAGGTAACTTAATATGCTATTAAACTGGTGATCATCCTAAAAAGCCTAGCCTTACTTTCCCAATGGTAGTTTTTAGTACTTAAAATTTGTGCATGAATCATGCCTCTCGATGTCTATTTCTGGAGAATGTCCATATGTTTGCCTCATATCTTGGGTCTGTCCCTAGAAAAATCTGCGGTTTTCTGGATTTTTGTGGCAAATCATTAAGGACTGAATTCATTAAATAATTACAGGCATTTGAGTTTGACTTCATATTCTTCAGAAAATGCATGGTAACAAGAACTATTCTAGCAACTTTCTAAGTTTATAAGAGCAACATTTAAAATTTGTCCCCCAATATTTGTCTGTCCAGATTTTTTGTGCTAATAGGTTGAGCGCTATGGCATGAATAACGCAAAGGTAGGTAGAAAGTACAGTTGTGTACACTTACCATAAATGTAGATGTTCGAGTGTATTCAATGTTGCAGTCATTACATTTGGGTAATCTGCTGGCAGGTTGCCCTCAGTCGGCCTGATTAACAAAGTCTTAGGTCCTGCGTCGGTTGCTGTCGCTTCTTCCAGGACGTCAGGTCATCAGGGGTATTAAACATGCAGCCGACACCATTACATCAGTTTTTCTTGCCCCAGATTGTCAGGTGCCCCCCAAATGGGGAGCAAATAAAATTAAAAATACAAAATTATACCTCCACCCAAAAGCAAATACACCAAAAAGGCTTTTAAGCATAGTAAAAGAAAGTAGAGGTATAGCCAAAGAAAAACAAGGGGCTGGAGGGAGGGTAACCAGGACTGCAAAAGTGAATACACTCGAACATCTACATTTATGCTAAGTGTACACAACTGTACTATGTTCTTCATGTTTCACTGTTGCAGTCATTACATTTGGGTAGATTCCCAAAGCTATGGTTGGGAGGAGGAATTTATACAGCATTAGGACCAGCTATAAGGCCCTGCAAGACAGCAGTGGCAAAGCCAACTCTGGATTTAGAGAAAATTGGTAAATGATAATGCTTGGTGAAAGTATGTACAGAACTCCATGTAGCAGCTTCTAGAATATCTCTGGTGGGAACACCTCTGAGAAAGGCTGCAAAAGTAGATGCAGCCCTGGTGGAATGAGATCTGATCCCCTGGGGGATAGGTTTTCCATGGTGCTTATAGCAGAAATGAATGCAATGGCTTATCCATTTAGAAATGGTTTGTTTTGAAATAGCCTTCTCCTCTGCCCCAGCAGCAAATGCTATCAATTGTTCAGATTTTCTTCGAAATTTAGTTCTGTCCAAGTAGAATCTAAGTTGTCTGTGCACATCCAAGGAATGCAGAATCCATTCCCCTTTGTTCTGTGGATTGGGATAGAAGGTTGTCAAATGAATGGACTAATTAAGAGCCACACTGGAAACCACCTTGGGCATGAAGGATGGATTGGTCCCCAGAGATGCACTGTCCGCATAAAAGATGATAAAAGGCTCCACTGCCATAAGGGCCTGTAATTCAGATAGCCTTCTAGCTGAAGTGATTGCTAAAAGGAAGGCTGTTTTCCAAAAAAGAAATTTAAGTCTGCAGTAGCAGCTGGCTCAAAAGGAGGTAGAGTGAGCTTCTCCAAAACAAAGTTAAGGTCTCAGGCAGGGGTAGGAGCTCTACTGGGTGGTCTCAAGTTCTTTGCCCCTCTGAGATGCTGCTTGAGCAGGGGATGAGAAAAGAGGGGTGGTTCTGTGTTATAGTGAGCTGAAATAGCTGAAGGGTGGATTTTAATAGAGGAATAAAACAGGCCTTGTGAAGCATCTCAGTTGAGTATTGCAAAATCTGAGGTAAATTGTGCACTGCTGTAGTCATCCCTAAAGATTGGTTTCAGGCACAGAATCTTTTCCATTTGTCAGCATAAGATTTTCTAGTACTAGGTCTTCTCGCCTCCAAGATGACATCACAGGTCTGCTGAGGGATGCTAAGGGAAGCGATTAGCCAAGCTGCAAGGTTCAATGATGGGAGCAGAGGGTGCAGAATTTGGTTCTCCTGCTGAGACAGCAGGGAAGGTGTCTGAGGCAGGTGCCAGGGAGATATTTGTGACACACTGCGCAGGAGTGGGTACCAGTGTTGGCGTGGCCAGTCTGGAGCAATCAAAATCATTCTTGGTTTGTCCTGTTTGACTTTTAGCAGAACTTTGGAGAGCAGAGGCAGATGGGGAAAGGCGTAGACTAATAGGTTTTTCCAGCTGAAGGACAGAGCATCCACTTTCCAGGCTTTATTGTGGGGAGTCCTTATGCAAAATTTGTCCAACTGATAGATCTGGGGGGGGGGGGGCAAATAGCTCTATGTCAGGGCTCCCCCATTTGCTTGTCAACATGTTGAAAATCCGTTGTTCCAGTTTCCACTCATGTGGGTCCATGAGATTTCTGCTTAGTCCGTCTGCCAGTGCATTCAATTTTCCTGGCAGGAATTGAGCTTGTAGGTGCACTTGGTAGCTCAAGGCTGTGTTCCACAATGCCATGGCTAGTCTTCAGAAGGGGTAGGAATGTGTACCCCCCTGCTTGTTTATGTACCACATAACCATGGTGGTGTCCGTCTTTACCATTAGTTGTCCTGGAAAAATGTGGTCCTTGAAGGCTGTCAGAGCATTCTGTACAGCTAACATTTCTTTTTGACTGATATGTAGGTGCATTTGATTTGGGTTCCATTTGCCCTGAATGCACTGCCCTGCCAGGTGAGTCCCTCATGCATAGTCGGATGCGTCTGTTAGGGTTTGGGCAGCAGGGGGTAGTGTGAATGGCAGTCCCTTGTTTTGGTGGCAGGCCTCTGCCCACCATAGGAACTCCAGGCGTAGGCAAGGTATGATAGGAATAATTGTTTCTAGGCTGTGACAATGTTTGCTCCATAAACTTTTTAAGTACCTTTGAAGTTTCCTCATATGCAGTCTTACATATGGAATTAGAAGAATGCAGGAGGCCATGAACCCCAAGGCTTGCAGTATTTGTCTTGCAGATAGCAGGGTTTTTGTGGCGACTTGTTTGAAGTAAGTTACCAAAGAAATTTGCTTTTCTGGCATGAGGAAAGCCATCTGGGCAGTTGTATTCAAGCTTGCACCCAGGAATGTAATCTGTTGAAAGGGTACCAGTTGTGATTTCTTTTCATTTACGGTGCACCCCAGAGAAGTTAGAACCCTTTTTACAAACGCCAGTTGATTTAGAAGTATGGCCTGGTTTTCTCCCTGAATTAGACAATCGTCCAGGTATGGATATATTTGAATATTTCTTTGCCTGCAAAATGCAATTACTGGAGCCAGGCACTTTGTGAATACCCTGGGCGCAGTAGACAAGCCAAAGGGCAGTGCAGAGAACTGATAATGCAAGTAACCTGCTTTGAAGTGTAGATATCTTCTGTAAGTTTCCCTGATTGGGATATGCAGGTAAGCTTCTTTTAAACCTAGAGTTGCCAACCAGGCATCTTTGCCTAGCATAGGAAGTAACTGGTGAAGAGTCAGCATCTTGAATTTTGGAATGTCAAGAAAGGTGTTTAGAGTAGACTGGTCCAGAATTGGATGCCATGATTTGTCTTTTCTGGGTACCAGGAAAAGCCTGGAAAAGAAACTTTGTCCCTTTTTCTCTTCTGGTACTGGTTGAATAGCCCCCATGTTTAAGTAGGGAAGTACTTGTTTTTGAGCCTCTGCCCACTGACTTGGGGGCAGGTCTGCCCACCAGTTTGGTGTTGGCAACGTGTGGAAATGAAATCTTTATCTCTGGGACACTATATTTAAAACCCATTTGTCCTGGGTTATGAGTTCCCAGTTTTATGAATGGAGTAATTTTCCCCCCAAAGCGGCAGAGGGAATGGAATCCTCTGCATCGGAATCCTCATAAGTAGGTATGGACAAATCCAGGTCATTAGAAGAATCAGAAGAAACAAGAGTCCTGATCTGAAGATTCATAGTCAAGCTCAGCCCTAGGCCTCTTAGAAAGGGGGGGGGGGGTTGACTACCCCTGATTAGGGCAGTAAGATCTTCAGCCATTTTGATCACTTGTTTTTAGGCATAGGGGCCTGAACATGTGGCCTGGGTGTGTCTTTTTTAGACATAGATCGAGATTTAGGCTTTAATATAGAAGGTGGAGTCAGTTTAATATGCAAGTCTGCAGGATTGAATACACCCTCAGAAGCCGGTGCCTACAAAGCGGCTCTGGACCCATCCAAGGTAGAGACATCCGCAGGTTCCATAGGTGAAGCATCTCGCGGCATATCGTACTCCGAATGGGTCTCAGTAGAGGCCTGCGAGTCAGTAGCAGCGGGTATCAGGGGCTGCGAAAGTGCCCGAGTATCGGCGAACAGGCAACTGGCTTAGGAGAAGCGTAGTCGGCAGTTCTGGACCTCGACGGCCTGTCTCTTTCGTTGCGTTTTTTTCGGAATCCCGGTAGTTGGATGGCTAACAGACATCATTTCTGGATAATTAAACAAAGAACCGAAATATTTAGAGGCAGAAAATTTATCAACGACTGATAGTGCGCTGAATAAATAAAGCACAAAACCGACAGCAAGGTACGTCGTGGTCAGGGCCTAGGCAAGGAATACAGTACAAATGAAAATCTTTATGAGGTATTTACTTTCCACAAGTAATGCAATTATTAACTTTTCCTGACATCGGAAGGCGCAAGAAAAAGTTTCCCCAATGGGGTACTTAGCTTTAAGTTGAAGACTTTGGTTCTGAAACTCGAAAATGAAAATTTCAAGAGTCGGCTGACTGGCACTTGTGAACTGCTTCTGCTTCGGGCACCACACGGCAAGAAAGACTGATGTAATGGCGTCTACTGCATGTTTTATACCCCCGATGACCTAACATCATGGAAGAAGCGACAGCAACCAATGCAGGACCCAGGACTTTGTTAATCAGGCCGAATGAGGGCAACCTGCCAGCAGATTACCCAAATGTAATGACTGCAACAGTGAAACACGAAGAACATCAAAGAAATGTTGGGACATTTGATTAACCCAGCCATGAGGAACTAGAGTGCTAAACCTGGGGTGAATTTGTAGTTTCCCATCCATTTGTCCAAATTACATTTGAATAGAGTAAGACTTTGCTTTATGTGGAGTGGAAGATGATTCCACAGAAGAGGTATTCTCCGATATATGCCCATTCCTCCATTTTCAATTTATGTTGCTAAAAAGACCCCTTAAGCAGGTGTTCATGCTACTAATGGACTTCTGAATGTGTAATAGCTCTGAAAGGATAGAGTCTGTTGAGGGTCTATACACGAGGCAAAGACTGTCCCTTAGTAGAATGTATAATACCAAGCAGCAAGACAAGGTTTTGAGATGATAGGCAGACTTTTGGGGATTTAAGCCCTTGACATATATATATATATATATATATATATATATATATATATATATATATGTGTGTGTGTGTGTGTGTGTGTGTGTGTGTGTGTGTGTGTGTGTGTGTGTGTATATATATATATATATATATATATATATATATATATATATATATATGTGTGTGTGTGTGTGTGTGTGTGTGTGTGTGTATATATATATATATATATATATATATATATATATATATGTGTGTGTGTGTGTATATAAATTTTTTGTGGTGTGTGTGCGTGTGCGTGTGTGTGTGCGTGTGTGTGTGTGTGTAAGCTTTGTGATTACTATAGCCATGACAAATCTTTGGTAGGTACATACCAAATGGGACATGTTCAATAACCAGCCTGATGACAACAAGGTAAAGTGGAAAGATTACATTCCTGGACAACACAGACATAAGGTGAGTGGATAAAGTACTCCCTTGCAATACTGGATACAGGAGTGATCGAAGTACAGATCATTGGTGACAGGTTCCCCGATTCTAGACTAAGGGATCAACTTTCAGCAGTGTGTCTATGCTACAGCTACAAGGGAAGTTATGCTTGCAAAATATGGTTATACATTTTTGGCATTTAGTTTTGGTCCATGGTTATGACATCAGCTATTCGTTTGAGAAAGGGTTGCTTGGAAGATTTTAGTGTTCTCTGTCTAGTTTATGCCAGCACCAAGTTTATGGCCAGCTGTAAACTTGGTCGGCCATAAACCCTTAATTGCTGAAAAACAAGCACAGGTGGTAAGACAAATCCAAGGAACAAAATATAATCCACTGAGGCAAGTTATAATCCACTGAGACAAATTTTAATTCCTAAAAAACAAGTTGTGTAAGCGCTTACGTCTTGCTTCTATGAACAAGACTTCAGACAAACAGAACTAATGTAAAATGCAGCTATTTAAAGTGTAGCTGTTTGAAATGTCACATGCTAAACATCAATTAGCTTCTAAAACCAAAAGTACAGATATTTAAAACATTTTAATACAAATACTAAATAAGTAAGCTTGAATAAATAAGCAAGCATGAATAAAACTGACCAAGAATAAACAAGCACACTGAGGATGACCTGATTTTAAGAAAATGATATAAAAACTTTGTTTAAAAACTGCACTAAATAATTAATGTACAAAATGAGCAATTCAATTCTGATCTGTAAGGCAATGGAGCAAATCATTATGGAACTCATAAATGGAGAGATTGGGAACCTCTAAACACTTGACCCCACACAGTTCGGCTTCGTCAAGGGCAGATCATGCCTCCTGAACCTGGTGGACTTCTTTGAGGCAGTTACTCAGGCTATAGATAATGGAAAGGCGATACACACTGCTTACCTTGACCTTGCTAAACCATTTGACACCATTCCCCATTCGGGTATTATTGATAAACTCACCAACCTGTGCATAAACCCTTACGTCACAAGATGGATCGCAAACTGGCTCTCAGACAGATCCCACAAAGTAAGAGTAGCAGGATCTATGTCAGAATCCAGACCAGTAACGAGCGGTGTGCCTCAGGGCTCTGTCTTGGGGCCCCTCCTGTTTGGCATATACTTCTCAGAAGTACAGGCAAGCACTGAAGGGCTGTGGCTGACCACGTTTGCGGACAACTGCAAACTGGGTGCTATAATAGAGTCTCCAGCCGACATGGATATCCCCCAGAAGGACCTTAATGAGACTGATGCATGGTGTCAAAGCCATGGCCTCAAGCTAAATGCTAAAAAATGCTTAGTAATCCCCTTTGGAAAAAACAGTACCCGCAAACTACCACAAAAGAGGTAACCCCCTGAAATCTGAAGTAGTAATAAGGGATCTAGGGACCCCAAGTAGATAGTCAGCTTTCCTTTGATAACCATGTTGCCAAGGTGGTTAGAAAATCCTTGTGACGCATCTGATCACGAAAGGGTTCGCATCAAGATCCAAGGATAGAGTGGTGCCCCTCTACTCTTCCCTCATCAGACCCATTATTGAGTACAATGCACCAATTGGAATGTACCTTGCTAGGCATCTCCAGCAGCTGGAGAGACCACAGAGGTACCTCACTAAGAGGATTACTGGCCTCAAACAGTTGCCCTATGCAGCACGAATGAAAAAACTAAGGCTTTTCTCTGTTGCATACCGCCTTCTCAGAGGCGATCTCTGTCTAACATACAGAGCCATGTCCAACCCAGAACTGTTGAACATGCTCCATCTTAGCAAAACAAAATCTACTCGAGCTACACGCTCTAGGAATATAAACCTCAACACAATAATGAATAGAACATGCTGGAGGGATAGATTCCCTTCGCAAAGACTTCCCTTGCTATGGAACAAGGTCCCGATCTACATAAGACAGAGCCCCTCACTATCACTCTTCAAGAGGAACCTTGACGAGTGGATGGGTAACAAAGTTCACACCAGGGATCATACCAAGAGCTCTACTAGATAGGGGCCAAGGGTACTAGCTGCTAGACCAAGGGCTTAGGGAACTAACCAAAGGGGCGGTGAATACCACACAATGTGGCTGGGCTAATATATGCCTTCAGGCAGATAGCCCAGTACCTACCTATAAACCTATTTAACAGAGCAATATCATTTTAAAGAACGAACCACTAGTAAAATCATATATCCCCCATTACCCAGCCTATCAGTTAACTAATATAATACAAAAAAAAATAAAAAAATAGAGAATGTAAGTATTTCTACTAAGGTTCAGTGATGTAAACAACAAATGTACAGAAGAATTGTTAAATCACCTCTGCAGTTTTAAAACAGAAGACAAAGAACATAAATCATTTAGCCCTGGTACATTATAGGCATTTAATTTTATTTGCCATAATAATTCGCACAGTTCTAGCTTAAGGGTGAGGGGTCCCCCCTCTAGGATCTTGTTTAATCTGATCAATCACCCTAAACTTGAAACCATGCTGAGGGTGTTCATGCACATGCTTAGCCAGTGCATTCTCCAATTTTAACTTCCTGATGCTGTAAATATGTTCGTAGACCCTGTCCTTGAATCTACGATCAGTCTTACCGATGTAGAAACAGCGGCAGAGGTTACTAAATAAACCACTCCCCTTGGTGGCACAATTAAATCTTTTATTTATGTACTATTATCTCCCTCTAATGGAGAAGGTATTACCCACCTCCATAAATCTACACTGGGAACAACTCAGGCATTTATATGTGCCTGGGGTTCTGGCAACTGGAATCCTACCCCTCTCCAACAAACTTTTAAGGTTCTGCCCTCTTCTATAGACAATTCTGGGCCTGGATTCGAGGACAGATGTCAAATATGTATCAGAACCAAGTCCAATTTTTATATAAAATTTGTCGTACTAACTTAGCATAGATACTGAATGATGTGATAAAAGTCACCCAAGTGGTTTTGCTTTATATGACTGGCTCTGCTCAACTAAAGATGTCAAAGTGTTGGGGGCTGCATGCCTAGTTGAAAGTATTGGACTAAATACTCCATTATTTCTATTGTACTGGACCTCGTATATCATCTCTTCTAAAAGTTGGCTAGGGTACCCCCGTTTCAAAAACATTCCCCTCAAGGTTTGACATTTCATAAAATATTCATCAGAAACCATGCGGGCTGCCCTCACCAATTGGCCCTTAACAGGACTTCTTTTGTTGATAAGGGTGACTACTGGTGTAATGAAGGAAGGAATTGGAATAGGTTGATTTTCTGTGAATCTTAGCTTTGAACACTTGGTTCCCTATGCTAAGTTCTCAGTACTTGAACTATATGTAAAGAACAAAAAAACATGTAGAGGCATTTAAATCAATAAACTTGGGAATATCTTCGATTGTGTCTTCAAACATAATGAACACATCATCCAACTATCTGGTATAGTAGTAGATGTTGGCACTAAACTCGTTAAAGACAAAATGTTGCTCCCAATGGGCCATTACGAGGTTGGCAAAGCTAGCCCCACATGGACAGCCCATTGCAATACCAGTCTTTTGTAAATAATATCCCCCTTCAAACATGAAATAATTGTTTGTCAAAATTAAATCCAAAAATTCCTCTACTAGCTCAATTTCTCTTACTGAACTGCCCTCATCAGTCATGAAATTGGAAACCCATTCAATTCCTGTATCCACAGGTATGACAGTATAAAGGCCCTTCACGTGAATGGTCAGGAAAACAATGTGATCTATGTATTCGAGGCCACTGACATTACTTAGGAAGGACCAAGAGTCTTTGCAAATATGCTCCACCCGTTCAACCAATTTCTTCAAAACTGTGTTGAGGTACTTGGCAATGGGGTAAGTGATGGAAATTCTTCCGTTCACAATAGGCCGGAGGGGTGGATCCTCTAAGCTCTTGTAAACTTTCGGGATTCCAAAAATTATAGGCGTCAGTGGGGAAAAGCATGACAAACAATTATACAGGTCCAATGAAATCCTAGACTCTATGAACAACTCATTCAAACAAACCTTCACTTTCTGTTGTGATTTGTTCATTTTATTCAATGAGACTGGTGTATAATTGTCAGTATTCAATAATCTCAGCATACGATCTCTAATGAAATAGATCAAAAAACACAAGGCCACCTCCTTTATCTGGTTTAACTATTTTAACATTCTGAAAATGCAAGGAATTCAACCTATCCCAGTATAACTCACTAAAATTCAAAGTTTTGCTGGAAGAAACAGATCTACTACTATCTAAAATATCACGTAAATCCAATTCACATACATGTTCAAAAGTCAACAAGGCTGGAGGCAAAGGTGGGTTAAATACACTGGGTATTCTGCATTCTCTATCTACTATGGGTTGGTTCTTAAACATACTCTCCAAGTTTAGTTTAAGTGTGAAGAGTTTTAAATCAAGACTGTCCTTGCTAGATTAGCTCTCTGGTCGGGGACAAAAGTTAAACCTTTGGTAAGGTCGGCCAAAGGTGTGTCCACAGCCATGCTTGAATAGTTAAAAATGTTAAAGTCCTGGTCGCTGTTAAATACAACACTGTAAGAACTGGTGTTCGCTCTATCAGGAGCACCAGCTAGGTTGTAGTTAGCTGGAGTAGCAACTACCTCTGGGATGACCAGTTCAGTCTCGGCCCCTTCGCATTCAATGGCTTTGGGTTGCTGGTCGAAACCCTTAATTGCTTTAACCTCTAAAGTAAATGCCAATGAGGAATGGCCAAAGGACTGATCCCTGGGTATACTGCTACTAACAAGTCTTTTGAAGGAGATAGAACAGCCCACCCTAAATTTCCTGGGTTCTGTTTGTGAGCCAATTTACTTTGTGGAAAGTTACTCAGGGATTTACATTTGCTGGGAGAGTATCTATGATACCACAGTGTGGGATGGAAATGTCTGAGAGGACTAGATATAGTGTCTGCACTGATCTGCTCTAATCCACTGGTTCAGTAACATCATCAAATAAGTCAACCTGTTAAGTAGGTACAATCTGCCAGGCTTCAGTCGAGAGTTTGTAGATTACCCACATCCTTATTTCTTAATTTCATAATGATTTTTTTCATAGCCTCACAGATGAGGTTGGTCAGGCCTATGGGTGGGTTCATAAATTACCTGGGTCAGTGCACTCCCCACCTTTGGAGAAGAGCAGTTATCCCCTTGCACATTCATTTTGCATGAAGTTTGTTTGGGGGCTGATACTGAATAACCTTTGAAGGAGTCTGAAATGTCTCAGGATAACATGAAGGCACTCCAATAGGTTATCTTGCCTTTGTGTTCTTGGCACTGGATAGTGCTTTGAGTACTTTTTTTTTGTGGGGGATTTGAAGGGGGGTGCAGATTAAGGTACGTGATCTAGGAATATGGGGGGGGGGGTGAAGTCTGAACTACAACCATCATTGGCTATGTCCTCTGGGTCCAAGTATTTGACATCCTTTATTAACTTTGGGCATTGCTTCTGAGATTTCTAACATAATTAAGTGGCTTTGTAGTGATCCTCTGCTATGGTGGCTTTTTTTTTTTTTTTTTTTTTTATCTCATATCCGATTTTGAAGACAGTCCGGAAGTTTAGCAAAAGTGTTATTGGCATCCTGAGGTCAAATCTCATTCAGGAGTGCAGAGAGATTTTTCCCCTTATTACAAAGCCCGTTTTTTTATTAGGGTTCCACCTTTTTTTTTTTTAATTCGTAATGTATTTACTTCTGAGGGGGACAGATGCGTCTATGTGGCTATATACATGTGGACAGAATCCGTCAGTAAAGGATCACACATAAGCAATGGATTTGTCAAAATGGTACTTTTGAATTTAGCAATGTTATCATTCAGTTTTAGTGTCTTAGCTTTGATACAGTCTTTAAAAACAGAAGTACTGGCAGGTACTTCCAGCTTCAGTTTTAAAGTGAACTTCATTTGCGGCCAGATTTAACCAAGCTGCCCTATGCATTGGTAAGGACAGTAATCATTTTTTATTTTCAGGGCAATACACATTTCCTTTACAAACAGCTGTCATTCACTCCAATACTGCATAAATTGCTCAATTCCTGCCTTCCCTTAAACCTCACTCCTCCTGAACATTATTCTGCATGCAGTGTTTCCAGAAATTCCATTTATTTCTTTGCAATTTGCTTTTTTTCTAGAGATTCCACTCTTCAGTCCTGTTCTCATTTGCAAGCATTCAGTTTGTCAATTAAAGTTGGTTAAAGACAGATTTCCATCTCCTAGTAACTTTTTTTTTGCGGCCAATAGCATTAAACATAAGATCTTACCATGCCTGGGCAATTCAAAATCACTGCCCTAGTCCAAAAGGATAATTTCTTTAGTTATAACCATTTGCTCCCTCAACACTGACTTTTTGAAATCTGCCAACTCATTACATTCCCAGAAAACACATTCCCAATTACCACTCTCGTTCCCATCACACTTCCAACATTTGCTAACTACTTGTGAAAAATTCTTTGAAGTCTACTTGGTGCATAAAAATACCTACTCCAACACTTGAAAGCAAAAATCCTAAACCCTATGGATTTCATTGCATAACGGAAGTCTTACATGTCCTCCAACTGTTCCTGTGTAGATTTTTCCATTCTCTATTCCCAATCTTCTCTAATTCCCCCCCCCCCATTCTTAAAGTTATGATGCAATACTCAATATGCCCTAGTAAATTAGTCCAACAGCTAGATTCAATTAAAAACAACCAGAGCTTAGCACTACCTTTATCCCTTTCTCATTGCCTATACTTTTAATAATAGTTGCTGGGAAGAAAGGCAGTCTCTAACCTGCAGTCCAAACTTCTGTTTGCCCACCAGAATCATTTTTAACTCATACACCTTAAAACAGGTCCTACTGAACCAATCCATGCACAGGTACATAGTTTACCACTACAGCCCTTGTCTTATCTTCAATTATTTTACATTCCAAAAAGACTTGAACCTGATGTTCCATGACACTGAAATGTCCTTTTCTGGATTTAAACACAAAAATATCAGTTTCAAATACTTACTTGGCTCGTTTACCATACTAGCTATTTCATTTTATCTGCTTAATGACTAAATTTAATGGCTCTAACTTTAAAGGAAATAAGGGGGGGACACCCCTACTTAGTTTTATTAAATCACAGCTAGTCAGAAAGGCACCCTCCTGCCTTAAATATGTCCTACTCATCAATCCTAATAAAACTATCACAGAACACACATTAGAATGCAAATGCTACCATTGCCATACTCAAAAATCCCAAATGACTATCAAATCCTCTTTATGCACGAAGACAAAGGTACAACAGTGGCATTTTCTTACATTCTGCCTTCCACTGGATCACCGTTTTTCTGTTGAAGTTGTCAAATGTTTGTTGCCTCACCTCCATAAAACTACACTGATCCATCTCTGCCATTCTTGGCTACTATAGACACACACTTATGATTTAAAATTAAAATGGGCCTATATGACATAGGGTTTGAAGTTTTATAGGCTCATAGGTAGGTACTAGGCTATCTGCCAGAGGGCATCTATAAGCCTAGCCAGTGTGTGTCAGCTTTTGCTGCCCCATTGATTAATTAACTGAGCCAATGAAGTGATCCCAGGGGTGTATTTTCTGTTACCCATCCACTCAAGGTTTCTCTTGGAGTGTTAGTGAAGGGTTCTGCCTAATGTAGTTAGGAATTTTGTTCCAAAGCATGGGGAGTCTCTGTGACAGGAATCTATCCCTCCAACATGTTCTATTTATTGTTTGGCAAGGTTTAGCTCACTAGAGCGAGTGGCTCGCAGTGACTTGGATTTCATTAGGTGGAGCATGTCCATCAATTCTGAGTTGGACATGGCTTTGCAAGTGAGGCAGAGATCACCTCTGAGGAAGCGATATGCCACTGAGTACAGCTGGAGTTTTTCCAGTCGGGCTGCATAGGATGAGGCCAGTAATCCTCTTGGTGAGGTACTTTTGTGGTCTTTCCAGCTGTTGGAAGTGTCTTGTGAGGTACATCCCAAACAGGGCATTGTACTCTATGATGGGTCTGATGAGTGACGAGTAGAGGGACACTATAACCTCTATTTCTAGATGAGAACCTTTTAGTAATTAGATGGGCTACATAGAAGGATTTCCTAACTACTTTGGAAATATGATTGTCAAAGGAGAGATTACCATCTACCTGGGTCCCCAGATCGCTTATTACCTCTTCTGTATTAAGGGGGCTGCCACCTATGCGGTAATTCGTGGGTGTTTTGTTTTTCCCAAATGGGATGACTGCATTTTTTGGCATTTAGCTTGAGACCATGACTTTGACACCAGGTGTCCGTCTCAGTAAGGCTCTTTTGGAGAATGTCCATGTCAGCCGGAGAGTCAATTATGGCTCCCAGTTTGCAGACATTGGCGAACTTGGTTAGCTATAGTCCTCCTGTGGTTGCCTGTACTTCTGAGAAGTATAAAAAAAATCCAATCAGCACTGGAGGAGTAAAACAGTCATCAGGCGCACAAACGTTTAAATAACTTGAACGGAACTCAGACGATAAAATTAAACGCTTAACGAATCAGTGTTTCATCTCCCAGTTCAGACTTCATCAGACAAATTCAGAAATTAATGACATCACTATTTATACTCACATCCCATTTAAAATGTCCAATAGGAACAAAACTAAGGAAAAAAAATCTCTAACATTTGGAAACAACTTCGCAAACCCAATTTCAACCCTTAACCATTTATCAAAAATTATATTTTTAAAAACTCGTACTTTTAATATTCATTCGCACAATAAAATGTCCCAATAACTTCATTGTTATTAGTTCAAAAAGTCTTTAAAACATAAATACATCAAATATATGTGAAAAAAACTTTGAATATAACAATCCATAGACAACACTGCCATAAAGTGGCAGAAAGTGCAAAATACGCATAACTTTCATTCCTAACCAAGGATACATATTCTAGTAAGGCAGGACTACTTTGTTACAATCTGAGAAGTATATGCCGAACAGTAGGGGTCCCAGGACCGAGCCTTGTGGAAGACCACTTGTGACTGGTTTAGAGAGTCAGACCTTGAGCCGGCTATTCTTACCGTGCGAGTTCTGTCTGTAAGCCAGTTGGCAACCCAACTCATGACGTAGGGGTTTATGTTCGGGCTGGTGAGTTTTCTATAATTCCTGAATGGGCAATGGTGTCAAAAGCCTTGGCGAGGTCAAGGTAGGCTGTGTGAACTACCTTCCCCTCATCTATGGCCTTGGTGACTGTCTCGAAGAAGTCAACCAGGTTTAGTAGGCATGATCTGCCCTTAAAGCCGAACTGGGTCAGGTCAACTGTTTGGAGGTTCCCAATTTCTTTGTTAATGAGTTCCATGATGATGCGCTCCAGCACCTTGCAGACCAGGCTAGTCAGGCTTATGGGGCGATAGTTAGTTGTGGAGCGGAATAACCATTGCTGTGCGCCATTCTATGGGCACGTAGCCTGTGGAGAGGCTGAGGTTGAACTGTGTGTTTAGGTGGAGGGTTAGTTTGTTCTGTAGTTCGTGCAAGACGCAGCCTGGGACAAGATCTGGCCCCATTGACGCTGTGCTTTTGGCTTTTTGAAAGGGCTGTTTTCACCTGTGCATCTGTGATTTCTGGGACACTACACTTTTCCGGTATTGTTGTGGGCCCTTTTGGGGGGTGAAGTTTGCACTGAATCTATCTGCCAGGATGTTGGCAATATCAGTGGGTCTAGTATATTTTGTGCTAATTTGCACTAGCTCAGAGCATATCTGCGAGTTTCCACTTAGATTCTTGACATAACTAAAGAAGGCTTTGTGGTTATCTTTCGAATCCTTGGCTATTTTTCTTCCGAAGTTAGCCTTGGAGGATTTTATGAGGGACCTTCGATTCTTACTGATAAGGGATGTCTTTCCTTCTGGGGATTTGCCTTTTTTCTGAACTAGTTTCCTCCACCTATTGTATAGCCTGTTTAGGGCAGGGGTCCACCAGATTAGTTTTCTTCCCTTAGGGGAGCGAGTCTTGGTTGTGCTAGGGATGGCACGATCCATGCATCCTTGTAGGTGCTCAGTGTGCATTTGTAAAGGTTCCGACATCTTGGACACTGTTATCCTTTAGCGTGGGGGCTGTGAAACTTACCACCTCTGTCTTCAGTAAGGTGAAGTTTGCTATAGAAAAGTTTTTCACTGTGGTTTCCTTGGTTGGAGGTGGTGGTGTGATGTGGACATCCAGAGTGATTAGTTTATGGTCTGATCTAACCAGTGACGGGTTGACCTCCGGTGTGGAACACCTGTCACCCATGTTGGTGATGACCAGGTCCAATATGTTTTCACCTCTGGTAGGAGAGTTTACCAGCTGATCCAGGCATTTGAGTTGATAAATTCCAGGAAGCGCTGGACCTGGGAGTTTGTACTTGAGTAGTTTTCCCAGTTAATGGTAGGGTAATTGAAATCGCCCAATATCAGGGTGTTCGGTAGGACCATCATGTTTTCCAGTGTCTCCAGAAAGGCGGAGTGGTGGTCCTGGGTCATGGAGGGTGATCTGTAGCAGGCCACAATTTGCATTGCAGATTTGCCTGATGTTAATTTTACATGGATGATCTCGGTGGTATCATGCTGCGCTACTAACCTGGAGGTGTAGGTATCCTTGATGAATATGGATACACCCCCTCCTTGTGCGTTTCAGTCCATGTTCTGTGGCCGAAATGTGTGGCATGAGTTGTAACGTACAGTTGTGTACCTACCATAAATGTAGATGTTCGAGTGTATTCACTGTTGCAGTCATTACTCTTGGGTTATCCTGCTGGCAGGCGACCCGCAGTCGGCCAGAATTCCAAAGTCTAGGTCCGGCGTTGGTTGCTGTCGCCTCTTCCCTGACGTCAGTGCGCCAGGGGTATAAAAGATGCAGCAGACGCCATTTTCTCCAGTTTTTCTTGCCACAGATGTCAGGTGCCCCCAAATTAGTAGGTTGAAACAATATGCCAATAAAAATGCATGTACAGAAATTACATTTCCTTCGTCTATAAACAAATACACCCAATAGGTTGTATAGGATAGAGTAGTGCAAATAGACCCAGTGAAGAAAAAGGGGGATGGTGGGTGGGTAACCTGGACTGCAACAGTGAATACACTAACATCTACATTTATGGTAGGTACACAATTGTACTCTGTTCATAGTGTTTCACTTTTGCAGTCATTACTCTTGGGTTGAATCCCAAAGCTGAAGATGGGTGGCTGGCCTAAATAGGATTAGGAGAGGCTAAGAGGCCCTGCAGGACTGCAGTGGCAAAGCCTGCTCTGGACTTAAGAGTATAGAGGTAAGTGGTAGTGCTTTGTGAAGGTGTGCACTGAACTCCAGGTTGCAGCCTCCAAGATGTCTTTGGTTGGTGGTACGAAGGCTGCTGAAGTGGCTGCTGCTCTGGTGGAATGAGGCCTGATGCCCTTAGGTACTGATTTTCCATGTTGAGAACAACAGAAACGGATGCAACGGCCTATCCATTTAGAAATAGTCTGTTTTTGAGATAGCCTTTCCTTGTGATGCCGTAGCACAAGACACTAAAAGTTGCTCAGTCTTTCTGAAGGCTTTAGTTCTGTCCAAGTAGAAGCGTAGTTGTCTGTGTATGTCCAAAGAATGCAGAATTTTCTCACCCTTGTTCTGTGCATTTGGATAAAAGGTAGGCAAGTGGATGGTTTGGTTTAGGGCCACACTGGACACCACCTTAGACATAAATGTAGGGTTTGTTCTCACAGAAACCCTGTCTGGATGAAAAATGAGGAAAGGTACCACAGCCATGAGTGCTTGTAACTCCGAGACTCGCCTTGCAGAGGTTAATGCTAGGAGCAGAGCTGTTTTCCAGGATAAGAGTTTTATATCTGCTGTTGCTGCTGGCTCGAAAGGAGGTAGTGTGAGTTTTTCCAAAACATAATTGAGGTCCCAGGCTCGAATTGGTGCTCTCCTTGGAGGCCTAATGTTTTGGCCCCTCTGAGGTACTGCCTTATTAAGGGATGTGAAAAAAGAGGTGGTTCCGTATTGTAATGGGCTGAAATGACAGAGGCATGAATCTTAACTGATGAGAAAGAAAGGCCTTTGTTAAGCATCTCCGTTAAGTATTGTAAAATCTGAGGGATATTTGGCATGGATGTGTCAAAGCCTTGTTCCTGGTTCCAAGCACAGAATCTTTTCCATTTGTCTGCATAAGATTTTCTGGTACTGGGCCTCCTGGCCTCCAAGATAACATCCAAGACAGCTTTTGAAAGAGGAGTGTTCTGAATGGCTACAACATCTGCCATGCTGCCAGATTTAGGGTCCTGAGATGGCTGTGCAGGAGTTGGTTGTTTTGTTGCGTCAGCAAGTGAGAAATTTGAGGCAATATCCATGCTGGACATTGAGACAAGCTCTTTAGGATTGGGTACCAGTGCTGGTGTGGCCAGTCTGGTGCAATAAGTATAATTTTTGGCTTCTCTTGTCTTACCTTTAGGAGTAACACAACAAAATATACACCAGGATCTTTATTAAATAAAGCTTTTGGGTCTACACCCTTCATCAGTATAACTTAACATATAAAAAATCACCATTTAAATAGGAGAACATAAAGTCACATGCTTCAACCCAACCCACCTAACAATAAAAATTTAAAGCTACAATGAATCAATAAATATATGCAAAGTAGCACATAAAAAAAATCACATCTATAAAGCATATATATATTTATAAATAAACAATTTATACTGCTTCATATGAAATCACATGCACCATACTTAAAAATTAATAATTAATAATTAAAACTTAAACTTATAAAACTTCTCTCTGTCTTTTAGCCAGAACGGGCTTTAGACTAACTGAATTATTTAGGCCTGGGGCTACATCAGCTTGAAGTCTAATAATCCATTCTAGTTCTTTCAATTCCAATAAATTATTAATGTCACCCTTCCTCAGACCTACCTCTACCTTACAAAGGACTCTAAATGAAAAAGTATGTCCCACACCTTCATCCAATATATGCTTACTTAAGGCATTGGTGGGCAATTTCCTCCTGATTTCAGACCTGTGTTCCACCATTCTCTCCCTCAATTTTCTTATAGTTTTGCCTACATAGAATGAGGTGCAACACACACAAGTAGCCAAATATACTACTCTCTCCTCATGACAAGCAGTAATTGTTCTCATGGTAAATGTCTCATTGGTTATAGGATGTGTAAATGTAGCATCACCTGTATAAATGTCATTGCAACAAGTACAATTATAGCATTTCACTGTTTTAGCCACCCTTCTATCATCTCCATTTTTATTCTGAAAATCCTTGTAGCACAATTTCTGCTTCAAAGCTTCAGAGCTCCTATAGGCGAACCTAGGTTTATCACCTACTATAGACCTAATCTCAGGCATAGCCATTAAAATTGCCCAATTCTTCTCAATTATGCTACAAACCCTATGAGAATTTAGGTTATAGGTTGTCAAGTTCCTAACAGCAATATTACCCAACATCACCTGTCTAGTAGCACTATTCTCACTACAGCCTCGTAATATAGGTTCACACCTGGACTCTCTTTCAATAATTACATCTTTAATTACTTTATTTATAAATTCCTTCGAATAACCACTCTCCTCAAACTCCATTGCTATAGCATTTACCTGCTCTTGAAACACTTAATCCTTTGTATTTAATCTACTCAGCCTAATAAACTGTGCTTTCAACGTTCTTTTGAAAATATGAGGGGCATGCATGCTGCTTTTATTAACATACCTAAGGGCATCAACATCTTTTCTAAACACATTGGATTCCAAAATATTAGATTCCTTAAAAATTGTTGCATCCAAAAAATTCATAACACTATCTGAAGTTTCCATCTTGAAACTCAGGAAAAGTACAGTTTTGTACCTACCATAAATGTAGATGTTTGAGTGCTAATACAGCTGCAGTCATAACAGATGGGTTCTCCTGCCATCAGGCGGGTCCTTTGTCGGCTGAATTCCAAAGTCTAGGTCCGGCGCCGGTTGTCGTCACTTCTTCCCTGACGTCAGTGCGACAGGGGTATAAAAGAACCAGCAGACGCCATTTTCTTCAGTTTTTCTTGCCCCAGATGTCAGGTGCCCCCAGAAGGAAGGCAATACATAAAATTATGAAGTAATGCAATGCAATATAATCAAAAAACAGTAGTTGCAAGCAAATACACCATAAAAGAATACCCCTAGAGGGGAAGGGAGGGAAACCTGGACTGCAGCTGTATTAGCACTCGAACATCTACATTTATGGTAGGTACAAAACTGTACTATGTTCATCGTGCATACAGCTGCAGTCATAACAGATGGGTAGAATCCCAAAGCTAAGAAAGGGGTGGTAGGCACTAGGTGGAACTAGGAGGAGCCAAAATGCCCTGCAAGACTGCAGTGGCAAAGCCTGCTCTAGATTTGGAGTATAATGGTAGGTTGTAGTGTTTGGAGAAGGTATGCACAGAACTCCAAGTGGCTGCTTCCAAGATATCCTTGGTAGGAACTCCTCTGAGGAAGGCTGCAGAGGTGGCTGTGGCCCTGGTGGAATGAGTTCCAATGCCTGTAGGAACAGTTTTGCCATGAAAGGAATAGCAAAAGCGTATGCAGTGGGCTATCCATTTTGAGATTATTTGCTTGGAAATTGACTTTCCTGGAGCTCCTATCGCATAGGCCACACAGAGCTGTTCTGATTTTCTGAAAGGCTTTGTTCTGTCCAAATAATAACGCAGTTGCCTGTGGATGTCCAAGGAATGTAGTAATCTCTCCCCTTTGTTTTGAGGATTGGGATAAAAAGTAGGTAAATGTATGGCCTGATTTAAAGCTACCCTGGATACCACTTTAGGCATAAAGGACGGGTTGGTTCGTAATGAAACTCTGTCCTGATGGAAGATGATAAAAGGCTGGACAGCCATGAGGGCCTGTAGTTCTGAAACTCTATGAGCTGAAGTGATAGCCAGAAGGAAAGCTGTTTTCCAGGACAAATATTGCAAATCTGATGAAGCAGCTGGCTCAAAAGGAGGCAAAGTCAGTTTTTCCAGAATGAAATTTAGATCCCAAGCAGGTATTGGTTGTTTTCTTGGAAGTCTTAAATTCGTAGCCCCTCTGAGGAACGGTCTTAAAAGAGGGTGAGAGAATAGAGAAGGATCAGTGTTGTATTCTGCAGAAATGGCTGAGGCATGGATTTTGATGGAGGAGAACGAAAGTCCACTGCTTAGTAGTTTAGCCAAATATTGTAGTATTTGAGGTAAATTCAGTTTTCCAGGGTTCTGGCCCTTTTTCTCATTCCAGACAAAAACGTTTCCATTTTGCGGAGTAAGCTTTTCTAGTTGATGGGCCTTCTGGCCTCTAAAATGACATCCTGCACCTCCTTGGAGAGTAGGGCCTGCTGTGATGCTATGGAATCTTCCATGCGGCTAGACTGAGTGTTTTTAGCTGACTGTGAATAGTTTTGAAGCTGTGTTGAGTCAGAAGAGGCATTAGAGGCAGGGTCCATGGAGGGGAACGAGTCAGGCTCCTCAGGAGCGGGTACCAGTATTGCCTTGGCCAGTCCGGAGCAATGAGGATCATCTTTGGTCTGTCTGCTCTGGTCTTCAATAGGACTTTGGGCAGCAGAGGAAGAGGCGGGAAGGCATAAACCGTCATTGATGTCCAGCTGAAAGAGAGCGTCCAATCTCCAGGCCTTTGGGTGGAAGGTCCTCTAGCAGAATTTTGTCAATTGATGATTTTTGTGCGAGGCAAAGAGATCTATGTCTGGCCTTCCCCATTCTTGGATTATGTCTGTAAAAACTTTTGGATGCAACATCCATTCATGTGGATCTGTCATATTCCTGCTTAGGTTGTCTGCCAGCGTGTATTCCCTGCCTGGCAAGTACTGTGCTTGTAGTTCCATTTGTAAGTCCATGGCCATGTTCCAAGGTGATATGGCCAGTCTGCAGAGGGGATAGGAATGTGTTCCTCCCTGCTTGTTTATGTACCACATAACTGTGGTGTTGTCCGTTCTTATCAATAGTTGACCTGGTTGTAGAAGGTCCTTGAAAGCTATAACAGCATTTATTACTGCTAGCATTTCTTTTTGATTGATGTGAAGGTGCTTTTCTTTTTGGGACCATTTGCCCTGAATGCACCGGTCTGTCATGTGCGCCCCCCAGGTGTAGTCCGAGGCGTCTGTTGTGATGACTTGATTTGCTTGAGGCTTGCTGAATGGAAGACCTGTGTTTGCTTGACATGCTTGAGCCCACCACAGAAATTCCTTTTGCAGACATGGAAGTAGTGGTATTATTGTTTCCAAACTGTGGCTGTGTTGAGACCATATGTTTTTTAGGTACCATTGTAGTTTTCTCATATGCAGCTTTGCACATGGGATTAAGCAAGATGCAAGATGCCATGAACCCCAGAGCCTGCAGGATTTTCCTTGCAGTAAGCCTGGTGCAATTTGCCAGTGTTTTGAAATATTGAATCAGTTGCCCCTGCTTCTCTGGCGTGAGGCAGGCCATCTGGGTGTTTTGTGTCCAAATTGGCACCCAGGAAAATTATATTTCGAGAGGGTATTAGCCTTGATTTCTCTTTGTTGACTGTGTATCCCAGAGAGTTTAATAACATTATTACATAAGCCAGATGTTTCAGAAGAATGTGCTTGCTGTCCGCTTGGATCAGGCAGTCATCCAAATAAGGGTATATTTGTATCCCTTGAAGTCTGCAGTAGGCAATTACTGATGCCAGGCATTTCGTGAATACTCTGGGCACAGTAGATAAGCCAAAGGGCAATGCAGAGAATTGATAATGGGTTGAACCTGCAAGAAATCTGAGGTATCTTCTGCAATTTTGTCTGATTGGGACATGCAGGTATGCCTCCTTGAGGTCCAATGTTACCAGCCAAGACTCCTTGCCCAGCATGGGAAGAAGTTGCTGTAGAGTGAGCATCTTGAATTTTGGTACGAGTAGGAATGCGTTTAGGATGGAAAGATCCAAAATAGGTCTCCAATCTTTCCCCTTCCTTGGCACCAGAAATAGCCTGGAATAAAAACCTTGACCCTGTTCGTGTGTAGGTACCTCTTGAACAGCTTTCATGTTTATAAGATCTGAAATTTGCTTTTGTGCCTCTGCCCTTTGATTGTGTGGCAGTTTTGGCATGCCTCTCATTTTTGGAAGGGTATGAAAGTGGAATTTGTAGCCTCTATTTGTAATGTCCAGGATCCATTTGTCCTTTGTGACAACATGCCAATTTTTTGAGAATAGTGCCAGCTTTCCTCCCAAGGGGGCTGCCATTTGAGACCTGGTTGGCCTACAAAGGGGAAAGTCATTGGGTTTGCTTTCTGAAAGATTGTGAGTTGTCCTCACTACCTCTTTGTGTAGGAGCTTGCCATTGTCTGCCTCTGTACGATCCTTGTGGTTGTCCTCTGCCCCTCGGGTGCCTGTATCTGCCTCTTTGGGGTCTGTCCGTGGCCGGAAAGGACCAGTTTTTGGAAGGCCAATTTCTACTAAAACGTGGTGGTTGAACCTGCAGAAATTCTTTCACAGTTTGCATTGATTTAGCTTTTTCCTCCATTTTTCGTAATATTTCCTCAGCATTTGCCCCAAATAGTACATCCTTTTGAAGGGGGGCGTCTAGTAATTTAGCTTTGACATGATCAGGCAAGGTTTGTTCCTTGAGCCAAGCATGCCTGCGTATGACTAAGCCTGTAACAGCAGCTCTACATGAGGCCTCTAGAGCATCAAAACCACATTGTAAGGTATGTTTACCCACTTGTTCTGCACTATGCATCAAATCCTGCAACTCCTTCAAGTCTGGTTGTTCAGGTTGTGACATCTTACTTTTCAATTGGGATAACAGAAACTGTTGGTATTTTAGCACATGAAACTGACAGTTTAAGGCCCTCATGGTTAAGGTAGCCAAGGTATATACCTTTTTTCCCCACCTTTCTAAGGATCTGGAATTTCTCTCGGAAGGCAATGGATTTTTGGCAATGGAAGCCTTAACTCCTTTGGGTCCCTGTGAGATGGTTTCTAGGTCAGCAGCATGGCTTTTGTATAGAAATTGGTGTGAGTCAGGAACCCTGTAGTACCTGTCAGGCTTAACTGGAGCTGGAGGTAGAGTGTCCGGGTCAAGGCAGGCCTCAGAGTAAACATCATCTAGGATGTCCAAGACAGGAGGTATAGCCAGAGGCTTGTGCTGGGGTAACAAAAGAAATTCCCTGAGCCTTTTCTAGGAATCTGAATAATCCTGGCCTTCCCAGTGGAAGTGTTCCCTTAAGGTATGCAAAGTTTCCCCAAATGAGAAATCCTCAGGGGGGGATACAGAAGGAATAGACTCCTCTGCATCAGAGTCTTCAAAAGGGGAGTAAGCCTGTTCCTGATCATCGGAGTGGTCTGAAATAATGGATCCCTGATCAGAGGAGGGGGAATCTTCCTCCACTCTGGGCCTTTTGTCCGGAGGTGGCGGAGAACCTCTGATTAGAGTAATTAAATCCTCAGCCATTTTAAGCATCTGTCTCTTAGGCATGGGGCCTGGAGATGGGCCCTGTGTAACTGGTCTCTTAGGGTGCATGGTTGTTTTAGACTTGGTGAACGCCTTGATGGAGAAAGAGGAGGAAGGTGTGAAGACACCTTGAGTGGAGGTGGACCTGTCCACATTCTGTGTTTCAACGCCAAGAGTGGCTTCGGTATCTGTAGTCGGGGTGTGGGCCGAGGAGCCTGCGACCTCGGGTACAGGAGACACCGCCAAAGATGTCGTCGGTAGTCAGGGGCTGCGTAGGCGCCTCACTGAGAACTGGACCACGTGTAGTCGGCTTTGGCGTGGTGTCGGTAGAGGCCGCGGACCTCGAGTGTCAGTCCTTGTCTTTGCATTTTTTAGACAAAACCGGTGTCGGAGTATCTGACGACATGGTATAGTTAAATGCTTTCCAAAAAAAATGCTGGGCGAACGCCACCCGACGCTTAATAGTGCGTTTGTTGAATGTAGCACAACAATGACAGACCGAGACGTCGTGGTCTGGGCCTAAACAAGGTATACAGAGGGAATGGAAATCCTTATGCGGTATTTGCTTCCCACAAGAAATACAATTATTAACTTTGACATCAGTCTGAGGCAAGAAAAGTTTCCTCAACGGGGTACTTAGCTTTTAAGAAGACTTCGGTTTTCCAAATTTTTCGTAATCTCAGGAGCTGGCCGACCGGCACTTGCAAACTGCTTCGAGCACCGCGCGGCAAGAAAGACGGAAGAAAATGGCGGCGGCTGGTTCTTTTATACCCGTCGCACTGACGTCAGGGAAGAAGCGACGACAACCGACGCCGGACCTAGACTTTGGAATTCGGCCGACCGAGGACCCGCCTGACTGCAGGAGAACCCATCTGTTATGACTGCAGCTGTATGCACGATGAACATCTAGTTGAATCATTCAAGTACTGTAAACACAGATCCAAATCCAGCAAAGTACCCTTCCGTAACAAAGCAATCTACAAATCTCTTACAGAATGACACATATTTGTTGAACTCCATACTCTTATCTAAAATAACCCTTTTCTCCCATTCATAAAGTACAAGGTTGGCATAGGTGTTGACAATGGGCGTACCCATTGCCACACCTGTTAATTGAAGGAAAGGTTCACCATCAAAAATAAACACATTATGTAATAAAACAACTTCTAAAAGAGAACAAATGGTCTCAATGTCTCTTCCATTCATTTTAACCTCTTGACACAAAAAGTCACGTATGGCATTAACACCATATTCGTTGGGTATTACTGTGAAAAGTGAAGCAATATCCAGGGTAACAAAAAAGCAGTTATCCATATTATTAATACACTGCCATTCATATAAGCTATTCAAAAAATCATTTGTATCTTTAAGCACAGTTGTACATACTTTCAAATACTTCCCAAGACGCCTGCAGATATTTCGAAACAGGTTCAGTGACCCAACCTCCACCAGAAACAATAGGCCTCGGGATTAATACTTTTATGTATCTTGGGTATACCATATATTTGGGGAATTCTTGGGCAAGGAACAGTTAGATAATTAAATAGATCTATACTTATATCATCATTTATTTGAATGTCATAAATGACCATATTCACTTCACTAATTAATCTTTGTACTTCAACAAAAGAAATCTTTTTAAAAGTGGTGACATCATATAAAAGATCTTTAAACCTCATAAAATAATCATCTCTATCCATCACCACCACTGCTCCCTCTTTATCAGCTTGCTTAATTATTATACTAGTACACATTTGCAACTGTCTTAAGGCCATAAATTCAGAACGTGATATATTATAAACATTCTTGCGCACTAAATTGCTCTTATAATACTTCCGTAGTTCACATTCAACAATATTTGAAAATGCATTAAAAATGGGACATAATACTGGCATAAATGTACTCTATCTTTTAAATAAAGATGTATTCAGCATATTATCTTTAAAAATCATTTTGAGACATATTGCGTACAAAAATTTTTAAATCAATAATTGCCTTAACTATATCATCCCTAGCATTAGGGATGAATTTCAACCCCTTCGCGAGCAAAGAGAGCTGGGGTTCTGTTAAAACTAGTTTTGAAATATTAACAGTACTTTTATTAAGTCCATTGCTCGAATAGCGGGGTTGTTCAATAATTGCAAATTGTTGTTCCGTATCAATGTCTCCAACAGAACAACTCACATTTTTGCACAAAGTCCCATCATTAAAACCTACAGAGATAAAGTTCTCACCAGCATTAATAAAACGGACTAGCGTTTCGCGGTCTTGTTGTGTAACAAAGGACTGCTCACTTTCCTCTTCATCGACAGCATTTGTTGCTATTGTTGCTGATGGGTTAAATGGGAGTCCAGCGATTTTACTTGTATAGCAACCTTCTCTGGCTGCTTCAATAAAAAAGGAGAGAAGGAAGTAATCTCCCTTTGTAGAGATTTTAAAAATGCCCTCTTATGGTAATACCTATAATGAACTTTTGATGCAATGGAAACAATTGAATTTAAAATTAAGTGCTGACTATATGAAGTTGATGAACACATTTTTTGAGCCTGTTGAGAACAGGTTGATTGAAGAAATAGAAAATTCTTGAGAATACCATCATTAATATGCCTGGCTTTAGCGATTCACTAGAGTTATACCAAAACTTTTTGGCCCATATGCAATCTATGGATATGAAGCTACAGCAAAGGAAAAAGAATAAATTACAAAGGGACATTAATGACTAAGCAGAATCGAATCTTCTCTTGGCCCAGAGAAGAATTTAAACAATTTGTCCCAAATAGAAAATTATCGGTGGCAAAAAACAATCGTAATAATTTTAGTAACAGGCTGGGCTCATTAGATCAGCTTCAACCAACGAATAATGTGAGCACTGGTGCTTATACCTAATACTGTACCAACGAAATCCGCTTCAAAACCTGGTGCTGTGGAAAAAGTGAATGTAGCTTTAAATGATAATGAGAACGTGCTACAGGAGGCACAGTCTGGTAGTGACGTTGCTGAGGGTAGATGGAATGACTCTGTGCGTCCCAAAGTGAAGGAGAGTTAGTCGGCTAATGTACTCGAGTTAACTAAAAAATCTCTACAAAGGGAGATTACTTCCTTCTCTCCTTTTTATTGAAGCAGCCAGAGAAGGTTGCTATACAAGTAAAATCGCTTGACTCCCATTTAACCCATCAGCAACAACAGCAACAAACGCTGTCGATGAAGAGGAAAGTGAGCAGTCCTTTGTTACACAAGACCGCAAAACGCTAGTCCGTTTTATTAATTCTGGTGAGAACTTTATCTCTGTAGGTTTTAATGATGGGACTTTGTGCAAAAATGTGAGTTGTTCTGTTGGAGACATTGATACGAACAACAGTTTGCAATTATTGAACAACTCCGCTATTCGAGCAATGGACTTAATAAAAGTACTGTTAATATTTCAAAACTAGTTTTAACAGAATCCCAGCTCTCTTTGCTCGCGAAGGGGTTGAAATTCATCCCTAATGCTAGGGATGATATAGTTAAGGCAATTATTGATTTAATAATTTTTGTACGCAATATAAGTCTCAAAATGATTTTTAAAGATAATATGCTGAATACATCTTTATTTAAAAGATTGAGTACATTTATGCCAGTATTATGTCCCATTTTGAATGCATTTTCAAATACTGTTGAATGTGAACTACGGAAGTATTATAAGAGCAATTTAGTGCGTAAGAATGTTTATAATATATCACGTTCTGAATTTATGGCCTTAAGACAGTTGCAAATGTGTACTAGTATAATAATTAAGCAAGCTGATAAAGGGGGAGCAGTGGTGGTGATGGATAGAGATGATTATTTTATGAGGTTTAAAGATCTTTTATATGATGTCACCACTTTTTAAAAGATTTCTTTTGCTGAAGTACAAAGATTAATTAGTGAAGTGAATATGGTCATTTATGACATTCAAATAAATGATGATATAAGTATAGATCTATTTAATTATCTAACTGTTCCTGGCCCAAGAATTCCCAAAATATATGGTATACCCAAGATACATAAAAGTATTAATCCCCCCCCCCCCCCCGAGGCCTATTGTTTCTGGTGGAGGTTGGGTCACTGAACCTGTTTCGAAATATCTGCAGGGCGTCTTGGGGAAGTATTTGAAAGTATGTACAACTGTGCTTAAAGATACAAATGATTTTTTGAATAGCTTATATGAATGGCAGTGTATTAATAATATGGATAACTGCATTTTGGTTACCCTGGATATTGCTTCACTTTTCACAGTAATACCTAACGAATATGGTGTTAATGCCATACGTGACTTTTTGTGTCAAGAGGTTAAAATGAATGGAAGAGACATTGAGACTATTTGTTCTCTTTTAGAAGTTGTTTTATTACATAATGTGTTTATTTTTGATGGTGAACCTTTAATTCAACTAACAGGTGTGGCAATGGGTGCGCCCGTTGCCAACACCTATGCCAACCTTGTACTTTATGAATGGGAGAAAGAGTATTGAGTAAAACAAATACGTGTCATTCTACAAGAGATTTGTAGATGATTGCTTTATGTTATGGAAGGGTACTTTGCTGGATTTGGATCTGTATTTACAGTACTTGAATGATTCAACTAGTTTCCCGAGTTTCAAGATGGAAACTTCAGATAGTGTTATGAATTTTTTGGATGTAACAATTTTTAAGGAATCTAATATTTTGGAATCCAAGGTGTTTAGAAAAGATGTTGATGCCCTTAGGTATGTTAATAAAAACAGCATGCATGCCCCTCATATTTTCAAAGGAATGTTGAAAGCACAGTTTATTAGGCTGAGTAGATTAAATACAAAGGATGAAGTGTTTCAAGAGCAGGTAAATGCTATGGCAATGGAGTTTGAGAAGAGTGGTTATTTGAAGGAATTTATAAATAAAGTAATTAAAGATGTAATTATTGAAAGAGTCCAGGTATAAACCTACATTACGAGGCTGTAGTGAGAATAGTGCTACTAGACAGGTGATGTTGGGTAATAATATTGCTGTTAGGAACTTGACAACCTATAACCTAAATTCTCAGTGTTTGTAGCATAACTGAGAAGAATTGGGCAATTTTAATGGCTATGCCTGAGATTAGGTCTATAGTAGGTGATAAACCTAGGTTCGCCTATAGGAGCTCTGAAGCTTTGAAGCAGAAATTGTGCTACAAGGATTTTCAGAATAAAAATGGAGATGATAGAAGGGTGGCTAAAACAGTGAAATGCTATAATTGTACTTGTTGCAATGACATTTATACAGGTGATGCTACATTTACACATCCTATAACCAATGAGACATTTACCATGAGAACAATTACTGCTTGTCATGAGGAGAGAGTAGTATATTTGGCTACTTGTGTGTGTTGTACCTCATTCTATGTAGGCAAATCTATAAGAAAATTGAGGGAGAGAATGGTGGAACACAGGTCTGAAATCAGGAGGAAATTGCCCACCAATGCCTTAAGTAAGCATATATTGGATGAAGGTGTGGGACACACTTTTAGATTGAGGGTCCTTTGTAAGGTAGAGGTAGGTCTGAGGAAGGGTGACTAATAATTTATTGGAATTGAAAGAACTAGAATGGATTATTAGACTTCAAGCTGATGTAGCCCCAGGCCTAAATAATTCAGTTAGTCTAAAGCCCGTTCTGGCTAAAAGACAGAGAGAAGTTTTATGTATGGTGCATGTGATTTCATATGAAACAGTATAAAATTGTTTATTTATAAATATATATATGCTTTATAGATGTGATTTTTTATGTGCTACTTTGCATATATTTATTGATTCATTGTAGCTTTAAATTTTTATTGTTAGCTGGGTTGGGTTGAAGCATGTGACTATGTTCTCCTATTTAAATGGTGATTTTTTATATGTTAAGTTATACTGATGAAGGGTGTAGACTCGAAACCTTTATTTAATAAAGATCCTGGTGTATATTTCGTTGTTTTATTCAAGCAGTTGCAGTAACACCTATTGCTGAATTTACCTTTAGGAGTACCCTGGGAAGGAGAGGCAGAGGAGGAAAGGCATATACTGTTAGGTTTTTCCAGCTGAAGGATAGGGCGTCCACTTTCCATGCTTGCTTGTGATAAATCGTTGTGCAAAATCTCTGCAATTGATAGTTGTGTGGGGAGGCAAATAGATCTATGTCTGGGCATCCCCATTTTCTTATTATCATGCTGAAGACTTGTGGATCCAGTTTCCATTCGTGGGGATCCATGAGGTTTCTGCTTAGATCGTCTGCCAGAGTATTTGTTTTTCCTGGCAGGAACTGTGCTTGCAGGTGAACTTTGAAAGCCAATGCTGTGTCCCATAAGGTCATTGCTTGTCTGCAGAGGGGGTAGAAATGTGTACCTCCCTGTCTATGTACCACATGACCGTAGTAATGTTGTCTGTCTATCAGTAACTGTCCTGGATGAAGCATGTCCTTGAAAGCTGTCAGGGCATTTTGAACAGCTAGCATCTCTTTTTGATTGATGTGAAGATGCATCTGGTTTGCAGGCCATGTGCCCTGAATACATTTTCCTGCCATATGGGCCCCCCAGGTATAATCTAATGCATCCGTTGTCCGTGTTTGCCTGGCTGTGGGTAGACTGAATGGTAGACCCTTGTTGTGGTGACAGGCTTCTGACCACCATCGAAATTCCTGTTGTAGGCAGGGAATGAGTGCAATTACTATCTCCAGGCTGTGGCAATGCTGAGTCCAAACACTTTTTAGATACCATTGTAGTTTCCTCATATGTAGTCTGGCATATGGAATCAGTAGAATGCAGGATGCCATGAAACCCAAGGCCTGCAGGATATCCCTTGCAGATAAGTGGGTTTGTGTTGCCAATGTTATGAAGTAAGTTGTCAGATGTTTTTGTTTGTCTGGCGTGAGATAAGCCATCTGGGCAGTTGTATTTAAGCTTGCACCCAAGATTATCATCTCTTGAGAGGGCACTAGTTTTGATTTCTTTTTGTTTACTGTGTACCCTAGGCCAATTAATAATCTTTTTACAAACGCCAGATGCTGTAGTAGAATATCTTTGCTCTCTGCTTGAATTAGGCAGTCGTCCAAGTAGGGGCATATTTGAATTCCTTTTTGTCTGTAAAACGCAATTACTGCTGCCAGGCATTTTGTAAAGACCCTGGGCGCAGTAGATAAGCCAATGGGCAGTGCAGAGAATTGGTAATGCATTGAGCCAGCTATGAATCAGGAATCTTCTGCAAGATTGTCTGATTGGGACATGCAGGTATGCCTCCTTTAGGTCCAAAGTTACGAGCCAAGCATGGGCAGTAGTTGCTGTAGAATCAACATCTTAAATTTTGGAACTTCCAGAAACATATTCAGAATAGACAGGTCCAGTATTGGTCTCCAGATTTTGTCCTTTCGGGGTACTAGGAAAAGTCTGGAGTAAAATCCTTGCCCCTGCTCGTGTTGTGGTACTTGCTGAATGGCCCTTGTTTTTGTGCCTCTGCACATTGATTGTGTGGGAGGTCTGGCATATTTTTTGACCTTGGTAGAGTGTGAAAGTGGAACCTGTAGCCCTGGGACACTATGTTCAGGACCCATTTGTCTTGGGAAACCATTTGCCAATTTGTTGAAAAAAAGTGCTAGTTTTCCCACTAAGGGGGCTGCCAATAGAGAAGTGTTGGGGTCTGGAAGAGGAAAGTCATTGAGACTGTTTCCTGTAAGGCTGTGATTTGTCTTCTCTGCTTTTGGAGGTAGGAGCACCCCATTGTTTCGGCCTGTATGCGCCTTGGGGTTGAGATCTGCCTCTGGGACGCCTGTATCTGCCTCTTTGTGGCCTGTCTGACACTGGAAAGGACCAATTTTTTGAAGGCCAGTTCCTGCTAAACCTGGGTGGCTATACCTGTAAGAAATCCTTGACTGTCTGCATGGATTTGGCTTTATCCTCCATTTTTTTCAACACCTGTTCTGCTTTAGTGCCAAACAAATTATCATGCTGTAAAGGTGCAACTAGTAATTTTGATTCAACATGATCAGGCAGATTCTGTTCCTTTAACCAAGCATGCCTTCTAATAACAGTACCTGTTAACAGCGGCCCTGCAAGAGGCCTCCAGTGAATCATAACCACATTGCAATGTATGCCTTCCCACTTGTTCAGATGCATGCAATAAATCCAACAATTCCTCGTTTTCTGTATTTTCAGTATTAGTTGACAATTTCTGTTTAAGCAGTGACATTAAATATTGCTGATATTTAAGCATATGAAACTGACAATTTAAAGCCCTTACAGCCAGGGTAGCAGAGGTGTAGACTTTTTCCCCCCATCTGTCTAGGGACCTCGAATCCCTATCAGAGAGGACAGGGTTTTTTGCAGTGGAGGCTTTGACCCCCCCCCCCCTTGAGACCCTGAGATATAGTTTCTGGGTCAGTAGCGGGGTTTTTGTATAGAAATTTATGGGAATCTGGGACCCTGTAATATCCGTCTGGCTTGGCAGGTGCAGGGGATAAAGAGTCAGGGGACAGGCTGGACTCTGAAAATACATCTACAATGTCTAGAACAGGTGGAATAGCAAGGGGTCTGTGCTGAGGAAGTAGCAAAAAAGTCCCTGAGCCTTTTCTTTGATTCAGAATAATCCTGGCTTTCCCAGTGGAAATGTTCCCTCATGGTATGCAGGGTTTCCCCAAAAGAATAACCCTCAGGAGGAGAGGCTGAAGGAATGGAATCTTAAACATCAGAATCCTCATAAGGAGGCATGGAGTAATCCTGTTCAGAAGAGGAATCAGAGGAAATGGAAACCTGATCAGAAGAAAGGTACTCTGTCTCTTGCCTAGGCCTCTTAGGAGGGGGATTTGAACCCCTGATCAAAGTAATTAGGTCTTCGGCCATTTTGAGCATCTGTTTTTTAGGCAGTTTGAGCAGGAGAATGCTGCACTTGTTTCTTTGTCTTTAGAGCTGCTTTAGTCTTTGTAGCTGAAGATGGCTTAATATATAGTTGTGTAGGTCTGAAGACACCCTCAAAAGCAGATGCCTGCTCAGCGGCTCCGGACCCATCTGAGGGAATGATTTCCGAGTGTCCAATACCTTGAGTATCCAGAGGCCCGGTCGGCTCCACGTGGGAGTCGGAAGCAGCCTGTGGCTCTGAGGTAGCGGGTGCCAGGGGCTGCGAAAGCACCTCACTGAGAACCGGCGAATGGCCTAGTAGAGGTTTCGTCGTCGGTTTTGGACCTCGGATGCTTATCCTTTTCTTTGTCCTTGCGTTTTTTGAAAACTTCGGTTGTTGGCGGGTCCAACAGCATTGTACAATTAAATCTTCGGCCAAAGTAATGAAATGCAAAATCAAACAGACGCTTAATAGTGCGCTGGTTGAATCTAGCACAAAACCGACAGCTAGCAACGTTGTGATCAGGGCCTAGGCAAGGAATACAGTAAGAGTGAAAATCCTTATGAGGTACTTGCTTCCCACAAGAAATACAATTGTTCACTTTTTCTGACAACGGACTGGAGCAGGAAAAAAGTTTCCCCAACGGGGTACTTAGCTTTAATGAAGACTTCAGTTCTGAAATTCGAATTTGAAAATCTCAGGAGTCAGCCGACCGGCACTTGCGAACTGCTTCTGCTTCAGGCACCGCGCAGCAAGAAAGACTGGAGAAAATGGCGTCGGCTGCATCTTTTATACCCCTGGTGCACTGACATCAGGGAAGAAGCGACAGCAACCGACGCCGGACCTAGACTTTGGAATTCTGGCCGACTGTGGGTCGCCTGCCAGCAGGATAACCCAAGAGTAATGACTGCAACAGTGAAACACGAACATCCCGGTAGTGCTGGGGTGCTCTGTGGAGCCTTGAACCAGGTTTCAGTTACCGCACAGATGTCGTTCTCCATACTGAGGAGTGCTTCGTGCGCGTGCATTTTGAGATTTAAACTCCTGGCGTTGAGTAGCATAACCCTCATTTTTTATTTGTGCTGTTTACAGAGGTGGGTTTGACTTTTGAGCCATGCCTAAAAAAGCTACTATGGGGGCAGTAAGAGCCTTGGCCAGTATTTGAAAGCCTACGGGTGACAGGTGCAAGCAGTCTCTTGGGAAGCAACGAGGCCTATCGAGCATGTCACCAAGGCTGACAGACACTGGATCCCCTGTGAATGACACCAGAAGCTTAGCCAATTGTTGAAATTGATAATTTTTACTTTATACTGCAGTATCATTCTTGGTGAGGGCAGGATGCTACTCAGGGTCATACCCGCCTGGGCTACATGATCAGAGAGCTCTTCCATGTCTCTTTTCATGTAGTCCAGTGAGGTACATCTCAGGTCATTCACACCAACATTAACAATGACAGAGTCATATTTGTACTTGTTCTGGAGTGACCTGAGTGCTTGTGTTATGTGGTGGATTCTGGCTCCCGACAGGCAGCTAACAGTAACCTTCTCCTTGTCTAGCCTAATGAGTGGGACGTCAGTGTGCCTGACTACAGAATCGCCTGTTACTGGTATGTTATTTCGCCTTAAGGGCTGTGATTGTGCAAGCACACTGATTTTGTGTTTTTGTGTGTTGTCGGGTTTGTGAAGGGAGTTGCAGGTTTTTTTGGGTGTCTGCTTTGGAGGTCGATGATGCTTTTGCAGGTTTTTATTTAGAACCTCAGAGTATGATTGTGTATTTATGTGTATTTTTTGCCAGTGCTGGTTTAGTATGACTATGTGAGGCTGGAGGCGTGGTGCAAGTGTTAACCTTCTCCTCATGACTGCCTGTTCCAGTCTTGGGTGGAGAGAGCTTAGCCTCCAATTTAGCTACATAATTGCATCTCTCGCATATGTTAATGTTTTGTGGTAGGATGAGAGGGTTGTCTGTGTACATGAGACAGGTTGGCATTCCATTTTAAATGCTAAAGAATAGAAATGGATTGTCAGACTAGGTGGATTGTTTCCACCTGGGCTTAATGAACAATTTTAGGCATCCACCAATGAGCTATGAGAAGCATATATTTAAACAGCATTGTTTTTCTGTTTGCTTTACACTGAAGAAGGCTGTGATATTGTCCGGCCGAAACCGGTCTGTTTTGCTGTTCTACATTTCATTATAAATTTATAAAAAACTTATTTTTCAGGTCACTGTATGCTGGCTCTACATTTTTTGTTTTTATTCATCAGTTTTTTGAGCCGTGCATTTGCCTTCGTGCAGGGGGTCCTTTTTGTGTGTTACACTCCTTTCCACATCCTGCTGGGTGCCTGTGATCCTGATACTGACTGCGTGGACTTTGGTGCAGTCGCTCGTTAATTTTTTTCAACAATTTTCAACATTTCTCAAGACCATTTTGGTGGATTTGCCATTTGAAGTTATTCATTTTGTTTTCATTTTATTCTGTCATTTAGAATTATTTGGATTATTCCAATTCTTGCTATACTGGATCATTTGGTTGACGTCGTCTGCATCAACGCTGGCTGTTTAGTGTGCTTCCAAACTTGGATACGGTATTTTTATCCTTTGGGGACAATACAAGGACTGAGGTTTGACCAATTTCATTTTTGGGATCTTCTCTGATGCTTATAAACATTTTGTATATTTAATATAGCAGCGCACTAGTGTTTTCTGATTGTTTGGTGTTCACAAACAGCTTGGACATTTTGTATTATTTTACGACATTAAGGAAGCAATTGTTCATTTGCCATACCACTATCTATATGCTATTTCAGCTATAGTATTTGCAAGGTGGAAATGATTCAAAATGTGACTGTATGTCTTCGTTGAGAACCTGCTGACTTTGGGCAGCTCGTGAACTCATGGGAACTTTCTGGAATATTATTGCGTTTTACATTCAACATACGAGCGTGTCTTTTGCTTCATTTTTTTATATTTGGACTCCATTTAAGAACAGCATTATAGTTTTTTGTATAAGAACCAGGATTCAGCTAAACTAGGGCTGTAAATCTTTTCTATATTGAACTATAAGTAGTGTAGTAAGTATTTTTCTGACGCATAAAAGCCTTTTTGTATGCTTGGCTGACACAGAGGTTTGTGACTTTATACCACGGGCAAGGTATATTGTCCTGGATGATTTGGACTAATAGATACTGTCCTTTAGTATACTGTGTCTTATGTGTTTAAATAAGCAAAAGGGCATGAGTAAGATGCAACGTATTGTCATGCATTAGTGGGGACTCTATTCTTTGGATCTTATTGTAAATCCATGGTATTATTTCTTTACATTTCATGCAATTCAAATATTGTTTTTTAGTTAATTATTGTTTTTTGGGACCTTATTAGACTTGGTCCTTGGCATATTCATGTGTTTGAGTCCAATTTTGCATTTGTCAGATTTTCCCAATTCTGCTTTTGACACTTTTGGGATATTATTAGATCCAAAATTGGATATTTATATCATCTCTCTTCGAAGCATACGGTTTCGTAATGTAAAAAAAAATGTTGGAATCAGTTCAATGTAGATAGTGACATCAGCATTATTACCACCATCATTGTTCTGTGTTCATGTTCACTAATATTTCAGATTTCAATTGTCATTATCTATGAGCTTATCTTATTGCAATATTTTTGCTATCTAGTTTTAATGTTTATCATTGTACAGCTTGTGATTATTTGGATAGCATTACCCAAGCCATTAATATATGTCCAGTTTTATAAATAGTTTATTTCCAGACCAAAAATTTTTTACGTGGCTACATTTAAAGTTTGATTATACTGGTTTTTCATTGCATCCATTTTCCAATCTGTCTATTTTTATTAATAGCTTATTTCATTTGATTTAGATCTCTCAGCATTCCTTCACATGATTATGTTCATTGGCTTCTTCACAATTTTTGCCTAAATTTATATTGCACAGTGCAGTAACAGTCAACAAGTTGTGGGACGCAGCCCCATTAATAATCATTATCACTGATTATTGGTTAGGCTGCTATTGTTCTTCTAACTTTTGGATTTTGCTTATTAATATACATCAAGCTGACGTAGCTGTTTGTATTTGGCTATTATAGTCAGCTATATTGGATACTTTTCATCTAGTCCATTGAAAATTATATATTTGATCCCAATATGGATCTGTCCAGTTTTATTACTGGTTTGGCTGCAGATAGGGAGGATCTTGGAGCTTTTGGGCTCAGCTCATCTACCCATGACAATACAAATAGAAATGTTTCTAGCAGTCCTGAATCTATTTGTGCAACTCTTTTTGGCAATCTCAAAAAAACATCTAAGATCTTTACGATCCAATGGCATTCCAAATTATTCAAGGCATATATTGCAGAAGGAATAACTCCGAGAGGGTTGCAGATATGAACACAACCTCATGTGATGGATGCTGATGATGAATTAAATAGCCAATGGTCCAAAATACAACAAGAAGCCACTATGGCCTTTGTTATAGCTTTGGGTAATTTTCATGATCGAGCAATTGATAGAGAAATGGATGCGGTCACCAAATCAGTTAGTGAATTGAAATCATTTGAGGAGGAACCTTTTTTTAACAAATTACTTAATGTAGCCACTGATTTACATAATTTTGATGAACAGCTAAGGTCCAGAAAAAACAAAAAGTTTTCTAGAGACCAAGAAGATTATAAAAGAGCCAACCCTTTTTCTTTCAATACCAAACATGTACGATTCACACCTTTTCCCAAACAAACCAACAAAAGGAAGAGACCAAGGTCCATCTTAAGAAGACTGAGTGCAGACATAGGGTCATCCACAGATGACATTTCGTCTTGCACTGACAATGAGTCCCCAGCAGTATCTGGTTCACCGACCCCCAAAAGGATATCTGGATCAATCCCTTTAGGTCCAAATACCAGCGGGGTGGGCGGAAACATAGAAGGTGTACACAACATTCAGGGTCTATTGAAAATGGCAATGAACAATTGAATGTTATTTCAAACAACGTTTTAAATTTGTCTAATTTTGACTTGTCACCCATCCACATGTCTATCTTGAATAAAGGTTTTACTTTCATACCTGGCTTCATGGTTCCTGAAGATACATTGGCCCAGGATGTCATGTCTTTTTGCAGAAATTTAAATTTGAAACTGTTTTTTGGTGATATGGATAGTAACTATAATAAGGATAAATTTATCACAAATCCAGTTTTTCTCCTCCCATGCATCCCATGGTACACCAGTTCCAGAATAGCGTGCTCAAACATCTTCATTTTCCCAGCTTGGATATACGTTTTAAATCCAACAATTTGACCCTGATTGAAAAACAAGCTATTCTGGAACTCCAAAATAACAAATATATAGTTATCATCTCTGCAGATAAAGGTGGAGCTGTAGTTGTACTCAACTGGTGTGATTATGATAATGAAGCAAACAAACAGCTTTCAGATCAGAGATATTATTCCATAATGCCTATTGACCCTACTTTCAGGTTCAAAAAACAGATTGATCAATTTTTGCTTTTGGCCAGGGATGAAGCCATCATTAGTAATGAGGTTATGCACCAACTTATGGTAAAGGATTCCACAACTCAATACATCTATTTCCTACCCAAGATTCATAAAGACCCATTAAATCCACCTGGCAGACCTACTGTATCTGGTAAAGTGTACATTACTGAGCCGTTATCCTTATATCTCACCAAACATCTCAAACCCTTGTTACATGTGGTACGATCACGATTGCAAGACACGACCAACTTTCTGCAGATTATTTCAGACACACAGTTGGAACCTGAGTGGTTTTTATGCACATTGGATGTAAGTGCTTTATATACTAACATCCCCCATCCAGCTGGTTTGGAAGCAATGGCCTATTGGTTAGAAGTACCGGGCTTATATGAATCTGACTTAAACTCATTTTTGGTGGGTCTAGCCAAACATGTCCTCACGAATGTCTTTTATTACAAGGATAATTGTTATTGGCAAACTAAAGGAACAGCAATGGGGGCATCTTTTGCCCCCATATATGCGGATCTATTTATGGCTTATGTTGAAAAACATATCATTTATGACTGCCATAACAATATATTCATTGAATACATTGACATCTGGAGACGTTACTTGGATGATGTTTGAGGATAGATAAATCCAAAATTGGTCTCCACGTGTTCCCTTTTTGGTACTAGGAACAGGCTAGGAATAAAATCCTAGGCCCCTTTCTGGCACAGGAACCGCTGAATGGCCCTATTTGGAGTAACAGAGAAATTTAAGCTAGAGCCTCTTGTCTTTGTAGAGGAGGAATGTCTGGCATGCCTTTGAAAGGAGGCAAGGTATGGAAATAAAACCTGTAACCGTGGTGAATGATATCCAGAACCCATCTGTCTTGGGTAATTAAATCCCAATTTTCTTTGAAAAGAGACAGCCTTCCTCCCAACGGTGCTGCCAGGCGAGAATGAACTGGCAGCTGAAAAGGCAGGTCATTGGGTCTGCTTACAAAGGACTGACCCTGCCCTCCCAGAAGTCTGAGCAGGGAACTCCCTGTCCTAGGCCTAAAAGAACCCCTGAGCTCTGCCCCTACCACGCCTAGACCTACCCCTAGACTGGGAATCATAAGCAGGAAAAGTCCAACCCTTAGCAGGCCAATTTCTACTAAACTGGAGGCTGCACCTGTAAAAATCTTTAACAGTTTGCATAGATTTAGCCTTGTCCTCCATTTTCAAAACTGCTTCCACAGGCTTAACCAAACAACACATCAGACTGCAAAGGAGCATCCAAAATCCTTGTCTTAACATGCTCAGCTAAGTTCTGATCTCTCAACCAGGCGTGCTCTACGAAGAACAGAACCAGTGGCAGCCACCCTGGAGGAGGCCTGCACAGCATCAAAACCACATTGCAAGGAATGTTTACCCACCTGTTCAGACACATGAACTAAATCCTGCAACTCTTTACAGTCAATACCTTCCGCCAGAGCATCCACCTTAGATTTCAACTGTGAAAGAAGATAATTCTGATATTTTAACATGTGAAACTGATAATTCCAACGCCTCATGGCTAAAGTGGAAGAAGTATACACTTTCTTTCCCCATCTATCCAAAGCCCTTGCCTCTTTATCAGGAGGGACAGGATTTTTAACAACTGAGGCCTTTACACCTTTAGGCCCCTGAGAGACAGTTTCTGGGTCTGCCCTAGGACTCTTAAAAAGATACTTATGAGCTTGGGCACCCTATAATACCTATCCGGGTTTAACTGGAGCAGGAGGCAAAGAATCAGGATTTAGAGAAGCCTCTGCAAAACATCTTCCACCACATTCAAAACAGGAGGTATAGCTAAAGGCCTGTGCTGGGGTAAACAAGAACTCCCTAAGCCTTTTCCTGGAATCAGAGAAATCTTGGCCTTCCCATTTAAAATGCTCCCTCATGGAATGCAAAGTCTCTGAAAATGAAAAATCCTCAGGAGGAGAAGCTGATGGAGTAGAATCATCCACATCAGAATCAGAATAAGTAGGAACTCCTGCAAGTCTTCAGTCAAGACTCAGAAGCCTCCGAGCATTGCTCAAACTCTCAAGCTCAGGTTCCACCCTAGGCCTCTTATCAGGAGGGGCATAGAACCCTTATCATAGTAATCAAATCTTCTGCCATTTTAAGCATATGTTTTAGGCAAAGACCCTGAAGCACTAGGAGAAACTCCCACTGAAGCAAAACTTGGCCTGCCCTTAAAGAAGCCTTTGGAAACAGAAGGGGAGGCCCTAACCACCTTTAGGAAGTGAGGGAAGAACAGCCACCTGAGAAGCCCCTCAGCCTGGCCTACTTCCTGAGAGGAAACATCCTGTAACAGTAAAGTCTCTCCTGAGACTCCAAAGAAACACCTGGCAAAACCTCCGCTCCACTGAGTTCTCTAAAGAACCGGCGTCTGGGACTGCCGGTTCTTCCCTCAGGCTTTGCTGTTTTGTCCTTGCGCTTTTTAGCCGAAGCGCCGGAGCATCCGACGGCATTTTATAGTTACAACGCTTCCAAACACTAACCTGGCACAGTCTAACCTTCTCTTAATAGTGCTTTGTTAAATCTAGCACAAGAACGGCATCCAACAACGCCGTGCTCAGGCCCTAAACAAGGTATACACAAGTATGGTAATCCCTATGAGGTATCTGTTTCCCACAAGAAATACAGTTATTCACTTTTTCTGACATCCAGTTAAATACTGAGGCAAGAAAACCAAAATATTCCCAACGGGTACTTTAGCCAACTTTGATTCGGTCTGAAACTCTGACTTCAGAAATTTTCAGAACGCCAACCTGCACTCGCAAAATTGCTTCTGCATCGGACCATGCGGCAAAAAAGACTGAGGATATGACGTCGGTCATGCGCATTAGTACCCTGACGTACTGACGTCAGTCTAATGCGCCCTGACCGACGTCAGCCTTATACTTTGGTATTCGGGCCGACTGGACAGCGGACTACCCCAATAGTTAGGACTGCAGCAATGTGGAATGAAGAACATCTTATTTTTCAGGTCACTGTATGCTGGCTCTACATTTTTTGTTTTTATTCATCAGTTTTTTGAGCCGTGCATTTGCCTTCGTGCAGGGGGTCCTTTTTGTGTGTTACACTCCTTTCCACATCCTGCTGGGGGCCTGTGATCCTGATACTGACTGCGTGGACTTTGGTGCAGTCGCTCGTTAATTTTTTTCAACAATTTTCAACATTTCTCAAGACCATTTTGGTGGATTTGCCATTTGAAGTTATTCATTTTGTTTTCATTTTATTCTGTCATTTAGAATTATTTGGATTATTCCAATTCTTGCTATACTGGATCATTTGGTTGACGTCGTCTGCATCAACGCTGGCTGTTTAGTGTGCTTCCAAACTTGGATACGGTATTTTTATCCTTTGGGGACAATACAAGGACTGAGGTTTGACCAATTTCATTTTTGGGATCTTCTCTGATGCTTATAAACATTTTGTATATTTAATATAGCAGCGCACTAGTGTTTTCTGATTGTTTGGTGTTCACAAACAGCTTGGACATTTTGTATTATTTTACGACATTAAGGAAGCAATTGTTCATTTGCCATACCACTATCTATATGCTATTTCAGCTATAGTATTTGCAAGGTGGAAATGATTCAAAATGTGACTATGTCTTCGTTGAGAACCTGCTGACTTTGGGCAGCTCGTGAACTCATGGGAACTTTCTGGAATATTATTGCGTTTTACATTCAACATACGAGAAATGTCTTTTGCTTCATTTTTTTATATTTGGACTCCATTTAAGAACAGCATTATAGTTTTTTGTATAAGAACCAGGATTCAGCTAAACTAGGGCTGTAAATCTTTTCTATATTGAACTATAAGTAGTGTAGTAAGTATTTTTCTGACGCATAAAAGCCTTTTTGTATGCTTGGCTGACACAGAGGTTTGTGACTTTATACCACGGGCAAGGTATATTGTCCTGGATGATTTGGACTAATAGATACTGTCCTTTAGTATACTGTGTCTTATGTGTTTAAATAAGCAAAAGGGCATGAGTAAGATGCAACGTATTGTCATGCATTAGTGGGGACTCTATTCTTTGGATCTTATTGTAAATCCATGGTATTATTTCTTTACATTTCATGCAATTCAAATATTGTTTTTTAGTTAATTATTGTTTTTTGGGACCTTATTAGACTTGGTCCTTGGCATATTCATGTGTTTGAGTCCAATTTTGCATTTGTCAGATTTTCCCAATTCTGCTTTTGACACTTTTGGGATATTATTAGATCCAAAATTGGATATTTATATCATCTCTTCAAGCATACGGTTTCGTAATGTAAAAAAAAATGTTGGAATCAGTTCAATGTAGATAGTGACATCAGCATTATTACCACCATCATTGTTCTGTGTTCATGTTCACTAATATTTCAGATTTCAATTGTCATTATCTATGAGCTTATCTTATTGCAATATTTTTGCTATCTAGTTTTAATGTTTATCATTGTACAGCTTGTGATCATTTGGATAGCATTACCCAAGCCATTAATATATGTCCAGTTTTATAAATAGTTTATTTCCAGACCAAAAATCTTTTACGTGGCTACATTTAAAGTTTGATTATACTGGTTTTTGATTGCATCCATTTTCCAATCGGTCTATTTTTATTAATAGCTTATTTCATTTGATTTAGATCTCTCAGCATTCCTTCACATGATTATGTTCATTGGCTTCTTCACAATTTTTGCCTAAATTTATATTGCACAGTACAGTAACAGTCAACAAGTTGTGGGACGCAGCCCCATTAATAATCATTATCATTGGTTATTATTGGTTAGGCTGCTATTGTTCTTCTAACTTTTGGATTTTGCTTATTAATATACATCAAGCTGACGTAGCTGTTTGTATTTGGCTATTATAGTCAGCTATATTGGATACTTTTCATCTAGTCCATTGAAAATTATATATTTGATCCCAATATGGATCTGTCCAGTTTTATTACTGGTTTGGCTGCAGATAGGGAGGATCTTGGAGCTTTTGGGCTCAGCTCATCTACCCATGACAATACAAATAGAAATGTTTCTATCAGTCCTGAATCTATTTGTGCAACTCTTTTTGGCAATCTCAAAAAAACATCTAAGATCTTTACGATCCAATGGCATTCCAAATTATTCAAGGCATATATTGCAGAAGGAATAACTCCGAGAGGTTTGCAGATATGAACACAACCTCATGTGATGGATGCTGATGATGAATTAAATAGCCAATGGTCCAAAATACAACAAGAAGCCACTATGGCCTTTGTTATAGCTTTGGGTAATTTTCATGATAGAGCAATTGATAGAGAAATGGATGCGGTCACCAAATCAGTTAGTGAATTGAAATCATTTGAGGAGGAACCTTTTTTTTAACAAATTACTTAATGTAGCCACTGATTTACATAATTTTGATGAACAGCTAAGGTCCAGAAAAAACAAAAAGTTTTCTAGAGACCAAGAAGATTATAAAAGAGCCAACCCTTTTTCTCTCAATGCCAAACATGTACGATTCACACCTTTTCCCAAACAAACCAACAAAAGGAAGAGACCAAGGTCCATCTTAAGAAGACTGAGTGCAGACATAGGGTCATCCACAGATGACATTTCGTCTTGCACTGACAATGAGTCCCCAGCAGTATCGGGTTCACCGACCCCCAAAAGGATATCTGGATCAATCCCTTTAGGTCCAAATACCAGCGGGGTGGGCGGAAACATAGAAGGTGTACACAACATTCAGGGTCTATTGAAAATGGCAATGAACAATTGAATGTTATTTCAAACAACGTTTTAAATTTGTCTAATTTTGACTTGTCACCCATCCACATGTCTATCTTGAATAAAGGTTTTACTTTCATACCTGGCTTCATGGTTCCTGAAGATACATTGGCCCAGGATGTCATGTCTTTTTGCAGAAATTTAAATTTGAAACTGTTTTTGGTGATATGGATAGTAACTATAATAAGGATAAATTTATCACAAATCCAGTTTTTCTCCTCCCATGCATCCCATGGTACACCAGTTCCAGAATAGCGTGCTCAAACATCTTCATTTTCCCAGCTTGGATATACGTTTTAAATCCAACAATTTGACCCTGATTGAAAAACAAGCTATTCTGGAACTCCAAAATAACAAATATATAGTTATCATCTCTGCAGATAAAGGTGGAGCTGTAGTTGTATTCAACTGGTGTGATTATGATAATGAAGCAAACAAACAGCTTTCAGATCAGAGATATTATTCCATAATGCCTATTGACCCTACTTTCAGGTTCAAAAAACAGATTGATCAATTTTTGCTTTTGGCCAGGGATGAAGCCATCATTAGTAATGAGGTTATGCACCAACTTATGGTAAAGGATTCCACAACTCAATACATCTATTTCCTACCCAGGATTCATAAAGACCCATTAAATCCACCTGGCAGACCTACTGTATCTGGTAAAGGGTACATTACTGAGCCGTTATCCTTATATCTCACCAAACATCTCAAACCCTTGTTACATGTGGTACGATCACGATTGCAAGACACGACCAACTTTCTGCAGATTATTTCAGACACACAGTTGGAACCTGAGTGGTTTTTATGCACATTGGATGTAAGTGCTTTATATACTAACATCCCCCATCCAGCTGGTTTGGAAGCAATGGCCTATTGGTTAGAAGTACCGGGCTTATATGAATCTGACAAACTCATTTTTGGTGGGTCTAGCCAAACATGTCCTCACGAATGTCTTTTATTACAAGGATAATTGTTATTGGCAAACTAAAGGAACAGCAATGGGGGCATCTTTTGCCCCCATATATGCGGATCTATTTATGGCTTATGTTGAAAAACATATCATTTATGACTGCCATAACAATATATTCATTGAATACATTGACATCTGGAGACGTTACTTGGATGATGTTTGGCTAGTATGGAAGGGTGATGAATGTCAAACTCATGGATTTTGTTTCATATTTGAATCATAACATATGGGGGGTTACAGTTCACTGTACACTATGAACTAAACACAATCACTTTTTTAGATGTATTAATCAATAGATTACCTGACCACACACTAGGTACTGAGGTGTACAGGAAGTACCCCCAATATAATACCATCCTACATGCCTCCAGTTATCACCCACCTCACATTGCACGAAATATTCCAAAATCACAATTTATACGTGCCAGACGTATTTGTTCTTAGGATTCTTCCTTCCAACAACATAAGGGTGATTTAACCAGCAGATTTAAATCTCGGGGTTATAGTATGGGAGATGTATTAAAGGCCAGTCATCAGGTTAACTCAATGGATAGATCAGAACTTCTTACTTATAGAGATCATTCAGTAACATCATCACAACCCATAAGGTTCATAACGACCTATGCCAGAAATTCTGATAGTCAAATTCAAAGTGTGCATAGACACTGGAATATTCTGCAATGTGATTATGAGCTTGCCAGCATCATTCCAGATAGATGTTTATTTTAATTTAGGAAGGGGAAAAAATCTCAGTTCTTTTTTTAATCATTATAAACGTGGAAATACCTTGAATAACTCACAACCTTTACAAACAATGTGGATGGGAGAACCATTGTGTGGCTGTTTTCCTTGTGGTCATTGTATCAACTGTCAATATGTATGCAAATCAAAGCAATTTTCTAGCAGGAATTTTGCTTTAGTTTATGATCTCCATTTCTTTGCAAACTGCAGTAGTGATTGGTTGATATATCTGGTAACATGCAATTGTGGCTCTTTTTATGTGGGACAAACTTCCCGCCCATTAAGATTAGGTATATCTGAACATATTAGTAATATCAAGAATAAGAGAGCTCACAATGCACTTTATAAACATCAAATGACACACTACTGCCAAATTTTCCTTTATGGTTATTGACAGTATACAAGGGAATCGTTCTAACAAGACAGGTTGGCATTCCATTTTAAATGCTAAAGAAAAGAAATGGATTGTCAGACTAGGTGGATTGTTTCCACCTGGGCTTAATGAACAATTTTAGGCATCCACCAATGAGCTAAAAAGAAGCATATATTTAAACAGCATTGTTTTTCTGTTTGCTTTACACTGAAGAAGGCTGTGATATTGTCCGGCTGAAACCAGTCTGTTTTGCTGTTCTACATTTCATTATAAATTTATAATAAACTTATTTTTCAGGTCACTGTATGCTGGCTCTACATTTTTTGTTTTTATTCATCGTTTTTTTGAGCCCTGCATTTGCCTTCGTGCAGGGGGTCCTTTTTGTGTGCAGTTGTAACATTGCCTCAGGATACCAAGATTCACCAGCTGGACTGGAGAGTATACCTGAAATTACCCTTTGGTCATACCTGAATAGTAGAGTGAACTGCTTAGTCGCTTGGTTGGTGAGGGGTGAATAACGAGCCTTGCCATGCTGGGCAATCAAGTGTCAGAGTATATTAGTGCTTGCTATTAGGTCTGAGCAAGTGCTGGACTGCAGGATGCTTTTTAAGTGTTTAGGTTGAGAGATTACTTTCAAAGGAAAAACTGAAGAGGAGACTTGGTGGAGCCGGGATAAATTTAGCCCTAACAGGCGCTGCCTGGACATGCAAAACCATGCAAACGCAGTTTTTACAGCAGGGAAATAAAAGATAGAAATTAGCCCAAATTGGCCTATAAACTACTAACGTCTGGGCTGGAACCAATCCTCCAGGGACAGATGGCTGCTCAAACCTCCCTCTCTCTCAGGCGAACAGAGAAACCTCCCTCTATCCAAGTAGGGTATGGGCAACTCAGAAAATTGTAACACAGCCCTGAATTCAGCACTAGCCTGAAAACTGGACTATACTAGCTTAGAAAGGTGGGAAACTAGGAAAAAACATTTTTTTGAAAAGATAAGGCAAAACAGTAAAAAAAAATACTTAAAATAGCTTTAAATGACTACAAACAGTAAAAAAATACACTTAAAACAGCTTTAGATGACTACAAGCAATCAGAAAAGGCTTTTAAACAAATTACCCAGGTAACCAGTACAAAAAATCTCAAAACTGAGCCCTGTTCCTGTAGTCTTCAATCACACAAGTTCTAACTGCACACACCTGCCACTGGGGTGCAGGGGAACCTTCTTCAAAAAGGAAGACCTGGATTAGTGCTCAAGTTATACAAACAAAGCTAGATTCAGCAGGCCTGGATCTAGTCTATGCTATAGCAAACAAGGCGTACCAATTTCAGTAAGAAACAGTTCAAATATGCAGGCACTATAAGCCTTTAACCAGAAATTCCCAGCTCAGAAGGGCAGAGTCCAGCCTCTCCTCCCACAAGAGTGCAGACCATGATCCTTCTTAATGTAAAATAACTGGCCTGAAGCCCAAGTCCTTAAACAAGAACTAACACACTTTTAGAATAACAGACACTGAGCCTTCAATCAGCAGTTCCCAACTTAGGATGCAAGCTACCTGTCCTGCTATAACAGTGCACACCACAAACCTTCTTAATGTAAATCAACTGGTCTGAAGCCCAAGTGCTTAAACCAAAAGGCTTAGAATGATAGTTGCACCAAGCAGTAATAATAAGCCTCTTAAGATAAAACAGCCATCACAGCTTTCCTCCAAGATTCCAGTACCCCCCTCCCCCCACCAAAAAAAAGACACACCTTTCAGATAGTTATCACTTTCTGCCTTCCTAAATTCCAAGCTTCCAGAGGAGTACAATATGTTCCTGGAAACTTCTATGTTGATTCATTCTATGTCACTGACTATCTTATCGCCTCCCATTTTATCTATTAATTGCTGAGCTTCATCATCCTCTAATCTTGACGCAAGTTTTGTAACCATTTCCATTTGGAACGTTTGTTTCCACATTCCTTTGCTTTATACAAAATTTCATTAAAAATTTCAAAATAACATCTCTATGGGATTTCTGGTTATTTGGCTTGTCATAAGGCCTTAAGTTCTGGAGGCAACCCCTTCTATTACCTACCTATTAAAATCTAAGTCCAGCAGCTAAGCACCAGTGCTGATGGCAGTCCTAAGGGTACCAAGGAAACAGCATTTTTGACAGTTGCCACGGTAACAATGCCAGCCTTGTGAAGTTATTAATTCTATGCATTTTGTTTAAAATCCCAGTGCCTCCCTCCAATTAGCCCACCTGTTCCCTGGAGGGAGAGAGTCACATGAGGCCACCATCCAAGCAGTCAACATGGGCTTCCTTACTCCTGGCTTTAAAGATGATATGCAAATAATTTCATCTTTTCTTCTATAATTAAAGGTTTCATAATAAAAAGGGGGTTTCCCCGATTAAAAAACACTCTTGCTTACTTCAATACAACCATGTTTAATAAACAAGTTTTATTTACTGTATGCTGAGCAGCTGACCAGTTACTGCCTGATTACATATCAATTGTGTCTACATACTGACAATGCAATGGTGGTGAGAAAAATCTGTGGTGAGTAAGCACACTACAGCAAATTTCAACAAAATATGAGAATATACCACAATCATCTACCCAGCCAATAAATCAATAAATGCATGCAATCATGTTCAAGAAAAAGGTAACAAAAGCAAAACGGAAAAAGGCAGACCAGGATGCATGCAGCTTGGCATACAGTGCAATAGTACAGATGAGACACAGACAACTACCATGGGATATAATCACACTTTTAGGAAGAAACCTAAAAGCATGTGAAACATCATCATAAACCACATCGTGGAAGCTGCTAGCTTTGGAAGCTGGCCAGCTGTTATATCCATGGCAGGTTATAACATATAGCCAAGGCTACTGCAGCACCGATCAATACGATGGGCATTAATAGTTTCACCTATTCTTTACAAAGAGTCTTCTCCATGGCTCCCTTTACCCCCCCATCTGTAGAACGTCCTTGAACCCTATGGCCCATTCATTCCCTGAATTAAGGGAATTATTAGCTCTTTCATTTCCAAGAGGCAAGAGGATTTGCAAGGGAGAGTTCAGTCTGCCAAAAGTGGTGGACTCCATTCTCCGCACTATGGACCTTCTAATCTCAAAGCTGCCCGCTAAAGCTCAAATAGTGATACCAACAAGACAAGGCAAGTGTTCCCTTCATCCACATACCGACCCCTAGAGTACTGCACATTCTGCTGGCATACACTCTGTGGGGTTTACACTCAATGTTTCCTCTAGGGGTCACCCATGCATCAAGCTAAAACCATATCCTTCACCCAAGAATGGGCAAGCAAGCAAACCGTGGACTCGCCCAATCCTCCCTAACCTGATAGTTGCAGTACCCATGCCCCTAAATCCAAACACTTGTATCACTTCAATATTATACTCTTGACTAACCAGGAATACTTGGTTTGATGACCTGATAAAAGCAAAAACATTATGAAGCTGATCTATTACTCACTTTGAGAGCTTTCAAATACTACACTAAAAGATGAGACCTGCCACCAAACTCATTCCTTTAGCCCACGGTGGGCATCCTCTGTGCCTGGAGTATCTGGCAGACAAGCTCAAAGTATGGGACCTAGAGATCAAAATCTGAACCTGCTGCTCACAAGGCTTTAAGAAGACATATCAAGTGACTACATCATTGTAGATGGCTCATCTAGGAAGACTTTTTAATTCCATCACATCCTAAAGAAAGTGGTTATTTACTACCTTTCCTTTAAATGACCATCTCAAACTGCCTGAAGAGAAATAACTGTACCAAAAACTTATTAAACCACCGATACATTTACTGCAACTACAACAAGAACATGCTAAAGACGGACGTAGTTTACTTTTAAGCTGGACAGACACAAAATGTGCAAATATTTCACAGTCAATTTCACCTTGAAGTAAGAGGATGATGCACAGAACGCTGAAATTAAAAAATCAAGAAATTACAGCTTAACTGACCAAACTAAACAAACAGGGTCACAAATTTTAACATGAAAAAAGCAGGGTCAAGCAAGACAACTTGCACCTTAAGTGGCAAAGACGGTGATCATCTGACAATGGAAGCAGTGGCACTGTACAGACACTAGAACACACCATCATGAGATTTTAAGTCCTTGCTGAATTTAACATTAAGAGAAGCCGAAGGGTAAAAAAGGACATGAAATTAGGTCACTTTAATGGTCAAAAAGTATAAGAGTGCGCAGATACTCAACTTTCCGGTGTGAACCTAAGAAAACAGAAGGCTTACAAACACAGATATCTAATGTAATTTATCAAGAGCACGTAGTCTTTTTCCCCCCAGAAGATAAACCTTTACTACTGATACTTACGTTTTCAATTCCTCCTCCAGCCACACACACGCATCAAGATCCAAATGATTTGTAGGCTCGTCCAGCAGCAGCATGAAAGGCCTTATAAAAAGGGCTCTACAAAAAAGGAAAAAATAAGGTTCACAGTTAATACTAGCAATACAGGTAATTGTGAAACAAAAGTATACTGGCCCACGCATGAAGACAGCACATCTCAGATAAGACAATTAACTCCATTCCCAAATATCTTGCTCAGAAAAGGAAACCAGTTAAAACTCCCAACTACTCTGTGGTCAAAGTTTAGCAAGTTAATCATTGCCAAAAGTCTGGCTTATTTAAAGTACATCACAATATGTTTAACTTATGCACGCAACTGAATTTTTGTACCTATCAAATCCCAAAGAAGTAATCATGGGAAGTAAAGTTTTGAAACACCAGGAGAAAGATTAGTGGACATCAGTAATAAATCTTATTTGCATTATGCTGTAACCAACAGGGAAACCGCCTTGCAAAGCCTACAAATGGATTAGTCTTCTCTCCAATTTCAATGCAGCATGTGCTCCTTGAAGTGAATGGCCTAAACCTCCACCTAAGTCCATCAATTGAATCTAGCAGCACTGAGTAAGCATGCTGCAAATCAGCAATAAAAAGTTACATACTCACCATAACGTTCCATCTGTGTTGTCTAATTTCATTTTTCCTCAACTGTTGGGTTCGGATCTAATCCTCACAACAGACTCGGACGTTACTTTAGCTCGTGGCCACCAAAAAACTTGAGCTCCTCTTACCCATAATTCACCAACCTCTAACATGCCTCAGATCTTGTTTGCCATTTGACAAAATGGGTAACACTATCACAAAATACTTAACAGAAGAAGCCATATCTACAGCTCAACTTGGACAGTGGTGTCCTTATAAACCCTAGTTCTTCCCGGAATTGTGAAAAGGGATGGGGGGCAGTGGGTGGGGAGATGAAGAATAAAAATGGACAACACAGATGGAACGTTCTGTTGAGTACATAACTTATCAGATGTTGTCAATTTTTATTCTACCCAATGTTGAGACAGAGTCCCCCAGCTAACTAAATTCCTGGGTGGACTAAGGACATTCCTGAGCAAAGATGAGCCAAAGGCTGCTCTTCCCCTCAACATCAGATCTAGTTTGCAATAAAGATATGAGGATTAGAACAAGTTGCAGCTGCACATATTTCATCCATGAAAACTCTAAACAGAAATGCTGCAGTAGCAGCCATGAAGATACTTGAATGAGCTCTTAAAGGTCTTGGTAAGGATAGGCCCAATTTGCCGTCGACAAATATGCAGTCAGCCATCTGGCTAGAGTTACTTTTGCAACTGATTTGTCCAATTAAGAAATCTGCAAAGGAAATAAATTGGTCTTCCTAACTTCTTTTCTTCTATGCAAAGCAGCTTATCCCAAACCTTAAGAAAACTAAACTCTTACTCTTCCTACCCAGTTCATTCTCTGATCATAAATCTTCCTTCATCTCCTCCGTAGATAGTACTGTCATCAAAGCAGACCCACATACACAACTCCTCTGCACCATAACAGATGATCAGCATATTCATCAGTGTAAGACGCATCAAAAGTCAGGGTTATTTGTATTGAAAAAAAATTCCTTAACTCCTGAAGCTAAACTAACCCTAGCTAAAGCATTCCTTCTACCACGCCTTCTTTATGCTGCTCCAATCCTCACAAACCTACAAGCCACTTTAATCTCACAACTAGAACAAACCTATAAAGAAAATCGCCAGATTTGCAACAAATCAACCTTACAGATCTCACCAGTGCATTGAAACATCTGCAATGGCCAGAATTCCCCCAGCAGCTCCTATTAGCACAACTACAAAATCACCCACTCCATCCTATACAAACCTACTGCTTGCCACTCCCTCTTTACACTAGTTTCCTTCTACACCCCCACCAGACCTCTCAGAAACTCTGACCAACAACTCTTTGACATACATAAACTCAACAGAAATACAGGTAAACTTCTCTACAACCACAATGTGTCTTTAGCCTGGAACAAACTTCCTAACTACATCAGAAACACCTCAAACACTAAATTCCAAAAGGAACTAAAACTCTTCCTCTTAAGCTCATGGATCTGTCCATGTCAGGAACCAACTCCTCCCACCCTTTTCCAACCTTACTTCACATCTCTCAACTCTCTCTCTCCCCCCACTCCCCAACTAGACTAGGTTGTAAATGGATACTGTACACAGTCAAATATGTCACCTTTTTTTGTTTCTGTGCACTATCCTTTTGTTTTTTCCCATTTGTACCATTTCAGTACAACTATGTATAACTTTGATTATATGATTCGATTTTACGCTTGTAATTTCCATAGAGCTTTTTTCCTTGGGTCTCCACTGAAAATGGGCTTTAGCTCAGCTCAATTAACTCGGTTAACAAATTTCAAACAAATAAGTAGAAACATAACTCTCTGTGGACAACCAATAAATGCAACGTTCACCTTTGTTTGTAAATTTAAGAAAGATTGACAAATTAATGGACTGGGTAATACGGAATTCTGACACCACCTAAGGAAGGAAAGAAGGATTGGTATGTAATGATAATACTCCAGCCTTACGAAAAATCAAGTAGGGTGGTTTAAAGGACAATGCCTGAAGTTCTGAAATTCTTCTAGCTGAGGTAATGGCCACTAGAAAAAAAGTTTTCCAGGTCAGAAATTTAAGATCAACTTTTGCAACTGGTTCAAAAAGGAAGTGAGTTAAAGCCTGCAGTACCAAATTCAAATCCCACTGAGTTCAATCTTTATAGAGAGGCCTCAGCAGGAGGGTGCCTCTCAAAAAGGCCTTACAAAGCTTAGAAGAAACCAAGGAAAATCTTCAAACCCAACATGGAAGTTGGAAATTGCTGCCAATTGAAATCTAATCGTTGAACTAGCTTTCTCATTAACAACTGTTGCCAAAATTAGCATATATAAAACTTTTAGCTGTGGTGGATCACCAGAAACTTTATTTTAAAAATAGAGACAAAACAAAAAACTTCCAACGAAAGAGAGCTCCAAACGATTAGTGCTTTCAGCTATTCAATCCTCTTCAGATCATTTTCTCCATAGCTCTCCAACTTAAGTTAAATAAATCATGTCCACATGCTGCAGGCAGCGCCTACTCATTAACCAATCTAAAACCTTAACAACTAATCATAAATTAATAGGGATGACAAGACTCAGCCTATAGTAGGATGTCTGTCCTTTAGTACTGGCTTGAGAAGAACCATTGTATTTAGGCATGGGGGAGGGAAGGCCATCAGCCTTCAAGTTCACTATCCAACTCACTTCGCTCATTTCTGTGCGGTTCTTTAAGTCTCCACCCCTTGAGTCTGTAGCAATACATTCTAAAGCTTCAAACAAAGTTATGATCAGGATAAGATCAAACATGGTCAGCCAGCACATTCTTTAAATCCTTGTGCTTAAGCACAACTCTGTCCTTCAAATGCTGGTCCGTTTTTCCAATATAGAACACTGAGCATTTTCTCCAGGTTGCTAGGCAGAGAGGTTACCACAATAGAGATCTTACTACGAGATGAACACAACAGGACCTAGGGTCCAACAAAGGTCGTCCCTATTTTAATGGAAAAACTATCCCCAGAGTTGAGGCTACTGCCTCGAAAGAAAGGACTTTGACTCAAGGTCTAAAATGTATTCTCACATATAGTACAGATAGCCAAATATCTGTGATGTGGTCAGAAGGTTTTGGCCGGTGTTGACAGAAGATGCAAAAGTGAAAAATATTGTACGAGAACAAAAGGTTCGTTTTTAAGACTAGAAAAAATATCGAAAGACTGCTCTGTGGCAAGGATGGCTTTGAATGGCAAAATGTATACCAGAAGAAAGGAACTGTCAAATGTGGGAAGTGCAAAGCCTGTCCCTATACAGACAACGGCAATCTTTTTGTGCATCCTGTATGTGGAATCAATCACCTGTTGAAAGATGGTGCAACTTGCAATACCCAGCATTTGGTCTACCTAGCAACTTGTTGAAAACGCTCAGTGTTCTATACTGGAAAAATGGACCAGCATTAAGGACAGAGTTATGCGACAGAGGGATATTAAGCACAAGGATTTAAATAATGCGCTGGCTGACCACGTTGCATCTTATCCTGATCATAGCTTTATGTTTAAAGCTTTAGAATGTATTACTACAGACTCAAGTGGAGGAAACGTAAAGAACTGCACTGAAATGTGCAAAGTGAGTTAGTGAACTTAAGGGCTGATCGCCCCCCCAGGCCTAAATATAATGGGTCCGCTCAAACCAATACTAAAGAACAGACGTCCTACTATAGGCTGAGTAAGAGAGGCTTGTCATCCCTAAAGATTTATTAGTTATGGTTTTAGATTGATTAATAAGTAGGCGTTGCCTGCAGCATGTGGACATGATTTATTTAACTCTAGTTGGAGAGCTATGGAGAATATGATCTGAAGAAGGCTAAATAGCTGAAAGCACTAATTGTTTAGAGCTCTCTTTCATTGGAAGTTCTTTATGCTTTGTCTCTATTTTTAAAATAAACAAAGTTTTACCTGTGGTGGTTCACCAGGAAGTTTTATCTACACTAATTTTGTTCTGTCTGGTGCACCTTTGGCAGTTTCCAGTTTCTCCCTACACATTGTTGCCAAAAAGTCAAGAACACTTTGTGCAGGAGCTGAGAATGGGTCAATGAGTTTCTGATGTGACCAAACAACAAACCTTTTCCATTTACTCCTATAAAGTTTTCGTGTAGAAGCCTTATAGTATGGTAAAAGTATATGACGGACAGGGAAGGCAACATTGGCTGTCTGGCTATTAATGGAATTGGAGAAACCATGCTGTTAGCTTGAGGTTTGAAGTATTCGGATGAATCATGCCAGTCGAGTGAGACAGGAGTGCCCGTGGTCAATACAGCCTTGGGTTGAGGGAAAACGAAAGGGCAATCTTGAATAATTTGATCAGATTGAATCCACCACCAAGGTCTTCTCTTGCATGCTTGTGTGACTCTCATTTGGGCTGACATGCATTGATAAAAAAATCAACCATTGTGTTGCTAACATCCACTGAAGAATTCTCATAAGACATCTTGGTACAGGAACTATATGGCCTCCGACATTGACCCCAAGGCTCGAAGGATCAAACTGGCTGAAATTGTGGTACTGTAAATTATTTTCCTGACCTGGAATCCAATACTCTGCAATTCTTGAGAGAGCAAGAGAAGCTGTCAAAGAAACTGTGTTGAAAACCACTACTGTTATAACCGAGACTTAGTTTATGGTTACCCCAGAAGAAAGCAAGTCTGCAGTACCTGATCTTTCGCTTTTATTAGTAGATGCCTGGTCAGGGTGGTAATGAGCCAGCTGTCAGAGTATGGAAACATTCTGAATCCCTGCAGTCTCATGTGATCTGCCACTACTGACATGCATTTGGTGAACCCCCTGAGGGCTGTGGTGAGGCCAAAGTGTAGTGCTCTGAACTGGTAGTGACTGGCTCCCAGATGGAAATAAATACCTTCTGGATTGTCTGTTCTATTTTGTGCAATAGATCTTCATGCTGCGTACCATTGAGAACATAGTTATCCTTGCCTAGAAAAGGCAGAATGGACTGAACCGTGACCATCTAAAACGGTCCGTGTCTGTGTGCTCGCCAGTCTCTGTTTGTGCGCCCGAACTGCTTTGCTCCATTTGCTGAGATCCAGAATCGATTTAGTCCAGTTTTCTTTGGGACCAACAAGAATTTTAAGTTGAGTAAGTTCCAGATTCTATCCGGTCTGGTGGGACCTCCTAAATTACCTTTTTCTAGTACTTTTTGTATCTCTAGTGCTGCTTACTTTCCTCTGACTGGGTGGAATATCAGGAAGTTTGTCTACAGCTGGTGGTAGAGAAAAGGGAATTATATAACCTCAGGAAATAATCTGCAGCCATGCCTTTTGTTACATCTAGCCAGGCTCTCTGGTGCAGGGATAAACGACCACAGACTGCCTCCAAAGGTGGACAATTGGGCCTCCTTTCAGGAGGCACTGGTAGGGTCCATCAGAGAAGGAATCTCGAGACCTTTGCTTCTGCGGGCCTCCCCTGCCATGTGGGTGTCATCCATTAGAGTCCCCCTCCCCCTGTCTCTGGGAGATCTCTCTCCATGTAGATCTTGTAAAGGACCCAGAGACGTCTTGAACCACATTTTTCAATCCCCTTTGTTGATTCCTAAACAAGGATCTTTGAGGAGTGGAAAAAACTTATGCTCACTGCAGAGGGTCTTTCCATCCTTTTCACACCTGGACAGTGTCTAACTTTAAGGCCAAACGAACTGTCAAAAGGAGCACTGACGAAAGATGACTTGAAGGACTCTGTAAAATCACACAAGCACATCCAGGCATGCCTCCTAATGGAAATGCCTGAAACCACTGCCCCTGATGCACCTATAGCTGCATGCGAGATAAGCCTCATGGATCAATTAGAAATAGCTTGGACAGTAGCCAACTGAGATACTACAGAAGTTTGAGCCTCAGCAGTATTGGTCCATGAAAGTGAGTCTGAAAGCTCCTTCATCGAATCCCTTCATAATCTTGTAAAGTGTGCCTGGTAATTCTGTGACCTAAAGGCAAAAAGTCACTTACAGCATACACACGCTTCCCAAATCTGTCCAGTGCCCTAGACATCCTGTTAGGGGGATGGACAGAGCAACTTTTCTCGGCAAGTTCCTTCTTTGTGGCTGCCTCCACAACCACAGCATCTACGGGCACTTCCTTGCTCTAGTATTCCCTACCTACCAATGAAGCCAGAATATGATCTGGTCTTTTGGGGATTGGCTCAAATGAGTCAGGCTCCCTCCATGCTCACCTAGAGATCAAGTTGGTGGGCAGAGTAAACCAGGAGGTAGAGTGGCCAGCTCCAAAGGCTTCCAGAAATACAGATTCCATCTATTAAGGATCTCAAGAATTTCTCCAAATAAGACATTTTCAGGTGGTGATCTTGGGAACCCTTGCCAGAAATTAGTATCCTCTGTGAGTGACTCCTGAGGGGAGCCCCATCTCTTCCACTTCCTCAGTTGGATGTTCAGCTGAAATATCAGAGGAGACTGTAAAGCCATCCTGGGTAGCCTGCTGACTTTGAGCTGGCTGTCCCTGTGATATAGAATAATGTGGCTCAAGGTGCAGACATCTGGGATCCACACGGAAGATTCAAGGGAGTAGTATCCATCCATTGTGCTGGAGCAAAGAACATTCTCTTCACTACCTCAAAGGTGGATCGCTCCACGGACAAGACAGAAAATCGAGCTGAGAAACTAGGTTTCTGGCCCATCAGTTCCCTCTACTCTAAAGGCAACCTAGCAGAGGCGGAAGTCTGAGCCAAGCTGTCCAATGCCGAGGCTCTGGGGGGAACAGACTGCTCTGAAAACCTCAGTCTCAACTACAATGCCTTGGACCAGACAGGAGCATTTTGGCTCAGAGTGTCAACCTGCTCCAAGGACATAGAAGATGGTGCACTCAGAGAAAGCTTTGAATCTAAAGCTAGGCATATCTTCAGATCTGAACCAGACAGACCTGGAAGGCTTGGACCCAGGGGCTCCGAAAAGACTGGTCAGATCAGAAAATGAGCTGGAATCAGCTGAATGGTATGACTGGCTTCCTAACCTGAAGGCCTGGAAGCCGGGAGAACTCCTATCTGTATTTGCGCAGAGAGAAATATCGTCATTCTGTCCACACCAGCTTCAATCAAGCTCCTGGAGGAAGCTAAGAAAGGACACAGTGTCTTAGTTCTAGAAAGGAGGAAGGTACCAGATCCAGACTAGGTAAATACCTTATCCTGGCTAATAGCCTTGAACCCAAAGTGCTTGGATCTGAGGAAAGTTTTGTTGGATCTGATGGTGATCGGATTTTAACAGCCTTCAGATCCAGCTTGTTTTTTAGGTGCTTCCAAAAACGGAGTTTATGATCCAGAAGTCTCTGGAAACTTATTAGAAGGCTCCTTTGCTTTCAGTTTGAGGGATTGAGCCCCAGCAATAGCTTCTTAGAAGGAAGCTGGAAGTAAACCCTTCAAAATCTGCTTATTTTTTTTCTGCCTGCTAACGCACGCAAATTAAAATTCTTACAAATAATACACTCAACCTGAAGGTGGTCAGGGCTCAAACAATACAGTGTGGGCATCAGACAAGGGCAATTTATGCCAGCAGTTCTGGCATTTTTTTAAATCCCCAAGGACCATTTTTCAGAATCCTGCACACAAGAGCAACAAATTTAACAGAACACTGTACAGATTACATTGAGTAAAAGAAAAAAATACTGGCAATGGTATTGACAAATACACAAGATGTGCAAGGAAGAAAAAGAATAATACCACCAACTATGTTAAAAAAAGCTACACCAAGTGTAAAGACAAGGGAGGACAATACTTCCCATATAATAAAATGTCACTCAAGATGACCAAGTCTATTCGTGAAAGCTGCAAATGAGATCTGAGGTATGTTAAGGGTTGGTACATTATGGGTAAGGGAGCAGCAAGAGTTTTTGGTGGCCACACGCTAAAGTAATGGCCAATTTGAGGACAGAATGGAAATTGAGATCACATTGAATATTCAATATCAATATTTCCTAATATGCAGTTGTACTCGTTCAAGCTACAAGGAAAACCAACAGCCAAGTGCTGGTTGGAAGGAACACAATGAGGTTCCACTCAGAAAAATGCATTAAAAAAATATACTTTTAATTTACTCGGTGGTTAACCTGTTAACTGAATTGAGTTATCCTACCTACCTTTTCAGCCACAAACCAGGCCACAAGGTTAAGGGTGAATGCCATATATAAAGACTGTTTAAAAAGTCAATCAACCAGAAATCGTCAAGAAGGGTGCTGGTGTGGGGGTGGAGTGAGGGGTAGAACATGCAAACACCATAAAAATAGTCTCAAGGTCAAGCTTGAATCCCAGACCTTGGAGAAGAAAGGTACAGACCCTAAACAGTGAATCACACTACCCATATTTTGATCTAAAACCAGCAATCCCTTATGATGTACAACCACTGAATCCAAAGCAGTATACACATCAAGATGACAGCAGCTAGATTAGGCCAAAAACAGGGAAAATCTAAGGAGAACATTCAGAAGGTGGTGAAATGACGTACTCTAGTACTAATCAGACAAGAATCCTAAAAAGTGACAAATACAATGCTTGGTGAAGGTGTGATAAGAGGTCCATAAAGCTGCAACATACTTGGTGTGTGGCTGCTTCTAGTATAACGGTCTTTGTAGCAGTTTCCCATCAACAGTCAAGCCCTGACAGCAAAAGATAAAGCAGCTTTCACAAACCACATAGAAAAGAGGTTTGACTGGCAACCACCAGCCTTTCCTAGTCTTTATATATGGCTTTTACTTTCAGCTTAGTCTCTTATTCTTACCAACTCTCTATAACTGCCCAACAACCCAGTTTGTCTGCTTGCAGTAATAATTAAAGTATTCCAGAGCTACGCTGATTAATCTTTTGTTAGATGCGGATATTTTAAGCTTATTACTCACATTAAACTGATAGTTTTTCAGCCCTTCTCCGGGGGGTGGGGTCCGCTCTGTTCTCTATGCCCACTCCACTCTCCATAACATAAACCTTATACATAAGGTGACCCCCCCCCTCCCACACCTCTTTCACCTATCCCATAACCTCTCCCTAATTATTCTCCCAGTCATACTACTCTACCTTCCCATCCATTCCAAATAGGGCCAAATAGTGCTCCATCCCCTAAACTATCTCTACCCTGCTCATACTCATTCTGTTACCACATTGCACTCAACCATCATGTAGATCACTACTATTTCAATGATCTCACTTCTCTCACTTACACTCTCTATAACAATTATCACAACTTTCCCAACACCCAACATACCTCCTACACCCACCTGAACAACCACCACACAACCCACATTTATCAAGTTACTCAGACATCCACCCTAGCTTAGTCACAGCTACTGTTCTATCCAAAGCAAAAATTCCACCTCTCCAAAGACACCACTATTATCACACCACCAGCAGCAACTATACCATTTTCAGGAAAAAAATGGTCAAGTATAACCCAATAATCTCTCATGTTATCAACCATAAATCTTCACAGCCTTAGAAACAAGATACCGGAGCTCCAGGAGTGGATTTCACAAAACCCTGACATTATAGCAGCTACAAAAACCTGGTTGAAACATGTAAGACAATTTCTCCCCCCAGGGTACTCGTGCCTAAAAGCCAATCGGACTCACAAGAGAGGAAGAGTAGCAATACTCTTCCCTAGCAATGTTAATTATCCCTATATGTTAATTCCCTACTCAAAACTAGCACCCAACTTCTCCCCAGCCAAAGTACTAATCACTATATTAAAACTTAACAAAAATATTTGCATAATTGCTGTGTACATTCCTCCAGGAAACAACATACCAGTATTCGAAAACATACTTGCTGGACTTCCCAAAACATAGGCAATGAAACCATCTTAGGTGATCTAAACAGATTGGCTAGACTTTGTCCACAACAACCCCTCAGAAAACAAACCCTTACAACTTCTCCTAGCTAAATAAAGACATTACCAGACCTCACAAAAATAACTGGGGCTCCACAACAGACTTGGTATTAGTGTCCCACCCCAGCAATATCATCATTGCTGGCATACTACCAAATATCATTAGCGACCACCACCCACCAGCATATATCCTACCCAAAACTACCCCAACCCCAGGCCAACACCAATACAAATCAATCAGAAATTTGACTAAGTTACAACCATCCATATTTAATGGAACCTTAGCTAAGGTAAATTGGGAACCCCTCAAATTCCTACCACTTAATGAGGCTGTTGAATTTTTTAACTCAATACTCCTAGACATCCTAAATAGGCAACCCCCCCTGTGAAAAACAAAACCACCATGCAAGCTGGCTCTCAAAATCCACCAAAACGTCACATGTCCACAAGGGATAAAATCTGGAAATCATAGCAGAAAAACAAAGACCCCTCAATTCTACTACAATACAAGCAACTCCGTAACAAGGCAAAACATCTAATAACCAATGATAAAAAAAAAGCCCACTACCTCCACCTACAAAGCCAACATAAAAATAATCCCCAAAAATTCTGGTCCTCCATCAACCAACTATTACACCCAGGCTTCTCAAAGCAACTCATCCCCTGACCCACACAAAACCACTACTGAACTTGCCACCTTCAATTCCTACTTCATAGCTAACCTAGCCACCACTTTTCCTACGGTTACCATCACCACCAAAGATAGCTGATGACCAAATCATCCCAGAAAAAAATCCTAACCTTGACTAAAACCTAAAATTCGCCCCCACACCCACCACACAAAAAAACACCTTTCACAATCTAAAACCCTGTACTCTGGGCCCCTGACAATCTACCCCCACACTTCCTACAGCTAGCTGCAAACTCTAACTTATCCCATCAGCATACTCATTAACAGATCGATTAAAGAATCCCTTGTCCCAGACATCTGGGAAAAAGCATTCATTCTCCCCTTGCACAAAGGTGGCACCAACACAGGCACCACAGACTTTTGACCCATAATTCTCTCACTCCCTCTCGAAAATACTAGAAAAATGCATCTATGCACAACTCCTCAACCACCTGCTTGAAAACCAAATTCTATCACCCACTCAGCATGGTTTTAGACCAGGACACAGACCCACTACTGCCTTCCTCTCTTACCTTGATACAGTTAACCGGGCACGAGATTCTGTTAAAATAATCGCTTCTCTTTTCCTCAACCTCTCCAAAACTTTCAATACAGTTTTTCTCACCATCCTCCTCTCTAAACTATCCACCCTCCACATTTCCCCACCTACCCTACAATGGTTCAAAATCTATCTCCAATAGGCAGCAATCCACCAAATAGAAAAATCTTACTTTCCTTTCCTCAAATTCCACAGGGGTACCCCAAGGCTCCATACTTGGTCCTCTCTTATTTAGCATCTTTATTAAAAACTTTCACTCCACTCTCCCACAGTTGCTCAGTAATCCAGTATGCTGATGACTCTACACTAATATGCACTGCACATTCCAGCTCTGAACTCCACCAAATCACTCAGAATGCCCTCAACTCTACCGAATCTTGGATGCTTAAACAATCATTTTGCCATAAATCCAAAAAAAAAAAAAAAAACAAAACTAGTAATTTTTACCCCAATGGAAACCACTCATCTAGATTAAAAAAACTCTTCACTGTACAAGCCCAAGCAATACGACTACAGAAGTTGTCCCACACACTAAATTACTAAGTATTATTATACATGAAACCCTTTGACCTACACAAACAATAACATCAAAAAACACACCAAAAGCTTGGTATGCTATACAGGTACCAACACTTTCTTAGCCTCTCTACAAGATAAACCCTTGCAACTACCTTTTTATTACCCTCTCTCTCCTTTATAGTGCCTCTCTCCTCGCCAGTATCCAAAATTCTACAAAATCCAAACTTGATGTGTGTTACAAAGTAAAAAATAATATCTCCGCTCTCCAAAGTGTCCTCTGGCAACGTATAGAACCTTGATGTGTGTTACAACAGAACAGTCAAATTTGTCACCAAGGCCAAATTCTCGTCCCACCACTAATTCACTGAAACAGGCTGGATGGAACTCCCCCACCATCTCTCATTCACACAATTAACTACAGTGCACAACAATCTACAGACTGTCCTGCTCTCTCAATTCCACTTGCCAAATACCAACCCAGCAGGCAGCTAAGATCTGAAGATCATCTACTTCTAAAAGTAGAAAAGCCCACCTTATCTGCTGGTCAACTCCTCTACTTCTTCACCGTAGTCAAACTATGGAACTCACTTCCACCTTCTATAAGGAACACAGCCAGCACCACCACCTTCAAATACTGAAAAATCATCTCAACTCTTCCTGGCTATGTACCTGCTCTATAACCTAACCTCTTCCTTCTCTTTCTATGAAAACTGAACTCCTATGCTTTTTGCTACTACTGACACTTTCTCCATATTTATTACTTTCTCATCACTTGTTGATACTGGCACAATAATGCTGGTTAATACATGTTTATACCTCTCTGACTGAATTAATCTGGCAACCAACTAAATTCCTGCTTTTATGTACATATTCTGTATATATTAATTACTGTAATCAAACCAACTAAATTCTTGCTTTTATGTCTATATTACTGTAATCACCACGTGTAAAACTTTCAACTTCTGTTTAATTTCTTTTTCTGTATCCATGTTCTTGTCAGAGCTTTTCTCCCTGGGCCTCCATTGAAATATATTGTAGAGAGGCTAAGAAAGTGTTGGTGCCTGTATAGCATACCAAGCATTTGGTGTGTTTTTTATGTTATTGTTTGTGTAGGTCAAAGTTAAGGGTTTCATGTAATAATAATGCCTAGTAATTTAGTGTGTGGGACAACTTCTGTAGTCCTGGTAAACAAATGCAATAAAATAAAAATAAAAAGATGAACAGCTCTCTTCCTTAATTTCTTAGCCCACTTCACTTGAAAAATGAGCTGACCATGTCAGTTCAGGGTGTAAATAACCAAGAGTAAAGATAATGGACTGGTTCAGGAACAAGTCACACACTACTTGAAGAATCATGAACTGTCAACAATTGAATACAGTTCGGAGACTGTGCAAGCAGATTTGATGTTTACCAGCAAAACCACTCCATAACAACTTCAATGTCATTAAACTTGATCAGGCAAAATAGGGGCCAAGAAAGTCTGCCAAAGTATAGTTGTGTACACATCATAAATGTATATGTCAGAGTGTATTCACTGTTGCACAGTCATTACATTTGGGTTATCTGCTTGCAGTAGCCCTCAGTCGGCTTGATTAACAAAGTCTTGGGTCCTACCTCGGTTGCAGTCTTCTTCCGTGATGTCAGGTCGTCAGGGGTATAAAACATGCAGTCGTCATTACATCAGTTTTTCTTGCCCCAGATGTCAGGTGCCCCCCCTAATGGGAAGCAATTAAATCTATAAATATACAAGGTTATACCGCAAACAAAAAAGCAAATATGCCAAAAAGCTTGCATTGAAAAGGAGAGAAGAGGTATAGCCAAACGAAGTCAGGGGACTGGAGGGAGGGTAACAAGGACTGCAACCGTGAATACACTCGAACATCTACATTTATAGTAAGTGTACAAAACTGTACAATGTTCTTTGCATTTCACTGTTGCAATTACATTTGGGTAGATTCCCAAAGCTAAGGATGGGAGGAGGAATTTAGATAGCATTAGGACCAGCTATAAGGCCCTGCAAAACTGCAGTGGCAAAGCCAGCTCTGGATTTAGAGGAAATTGGCAAATGGTAATGCTTGGTGAAAGTATGTACAGAACTCCAGGTAGCAGCTTCTAGGATGCCCCTGGTAGGTACGCCTCTGAGAAAGGCTGTAGAGGTAGATGCAGCCCTGGTTGAGTGGGATCTGATCCCCATGTGGGACAGGTTTTCCATGATGCTTACAGCAGAAGTGAATGCAATGGCCTATCCATTTGGAGATGATTTGCTTTGAAATAGCTTTCCCCTCTGTCCCTGCAGCAAATGCCACCAGAAGTTGTTCAGATTTCCTTTGAGGTTTAGACCTGTCCAAGTAGAATCTAAGTTGTCTGTGCACATCTAAGGAGTGCAGTATCCATTCCCCTTTGCTCTGTGGATTAGGAAAGAAGGTAGGCAAATGAATGGACTGATTAAAGGCCACACTGGATACCACCTTTGGCATGAAAGAGGGATTGGTCCTGAGGGACACCCTGTCTGCATGAAAGGATTATGATAGGCTCCACTGCCATAAGGGCATGTAATTCAGATACCCTTCTTGCTGAAGTGATGGCTAAAAGGGAAGCTGTTTTCCAAGAAAGGAATTTTAAATCTGCAGTAGCAGCTGGCTCGAAAGGAGGAAGGGTGAGTTTTCTCCAATACAAAGTTAAGGTCCCAGGCTGGAGTTAGAGCTCTCCTGGGTGGTCTTAAATTTTGGGACCCTCTGAGGAACTGCCTGAGCAGTGGAAGAGAAAAGAGGGGAGGTTCTGTGTTATAATGAGCTGAAATGGCTGAAGCGTGAATTTTTATTGAGGAAAAAGACAGGCCCTTGGTGAAGCATCTCAGTTAAGTATTGTAAAATCTGAGGTAAAATGGGCACTGCTGTGCTCATCCCTTGAGATTGGTTCCAGGCACAGAATCTTTTCCATTTTTCAGCATAAGATTTTCTAGTACTAGGCCTTTGCCTCTAAAATGACATCTTTCACTGGTTTACTGAGGGATGGTAAAGGAGAGATTAGATAATTAGCCAGGCTGCTAGGTTCAGTGTTTGAAGTTGAGGGTGCAGAATCGGGTTCTCCTGCTGAGACAGCAGGGTAGGAGTCTGAGGCAGGTGCCATGGGGCCAACAGTGACACTGCACAGGAGGGGGTACCAGTGTTGGCGTGGCCAGGCTGGTGCAATCAAAATCATCCTTGGTTTGTCTTGTTTGATCATTAGTAGTACTTTGGAGAGCAGAGGCAGAGGAGGAAAGGCATAAACTGAAGGACAGAGCATCCAATTTCCAAGCTTGTCTATTGGGTGTCCTTGCACAAAATTTTTCCAATTGATAGTTCTGAGGGGAGGCAAACAGGTCTATATCTGGGCTCCCCCATCTGCTTGTCAACATGTTGAAAATCCTTGGTTCCAGTTTCCACTCATGTGGGTCCATGAGGGTTCTGCTTAGTCCATTTGCCAGTGTATTTAAGTTTTCTTGGCAGGAACTGAGCTTGTAGATATAACTGGTAGCTCAAGGCTGTGTTCCACAATGCCATAGCTAGTCTGCAGAGGGGGTAAGAATGTGTACCCCCCTGCTTGTTTATGTACCACATAACAGTGGTGTTCAGTCTTTACCATTAATTGTCCTGGAAGAATGTGGTCCTTGAAGGCTGTCACAGCATTCTGTACAACTAACATTTCTTTATGATTGATGCGAAGGTGCATTTGAATTGGGTTCCATTTGCCCTGAATGCACTTCCCTGCCAGGTGCGCCCCCCCCCCCCATGCATAGTCTGATGCATCCGTTAGGGTTTGGGCGGCAGGGGGTAGTCCCTTGTTTTGGTGGAAGGCCTCTGCCCACCAAAGGAACTCTAGGTGTACACAAGGAATGATAGGAATCATTGCTTCTAGATCCTGAGAATGTTGACACCATAGGCTTTTTAGATACCACTGTAGTTTCCTCATATGCAGTCTTGCATACAGAATTAGAAGAATGCAGGAAGTCATGAACCCCAAGGCTTGTAGTATTTGCCTTGCAGATAGTAGGGTGTTTGTGACCACTTGTTTGAAGCAGGGTTTTTGTGACTACTTGTTTGAAATAGATTGTCAAGTGAATTTGTTTCTCTGGTGTGAGGAAAGCCATCTGGGAAGTTATATTCAAGCTTGCTCTCAGGAATATAATTTGTTGACAGGGTACAAGGTGCGATTTATTTTCGTGTATGGTGTACCCCAGATAAGTTAGCACCCTCTGTACAAAAGCCAGATTCAAAAGTATGTCCTGGTTTTCTGCCTGAATTAGACAACCGTCCAGGTATTGGTAAATTTGAATATTTCTTTGCCTGCAAAATGCAATGACTGGAGCTAGGCACTTTGTGAATACCCTGGGTGCAGTAGATAAGCCAAAGGGCAGTGCAAGGAACTGATAGTGCGTGTAGCCTGCTTTGAAGCGTGGGTATCTTCTGCAAGATTCCCTGACTGGGATGTGCAGGTATGCTTCCTTTAAATTTAGTGCTGCCAACCAGGCATCTTTGCTTAGCATAGGAAGCAATTGGTGAAGAATCAGCATCTTGAATTTTGTAATCACCAAAAATTTGTTTAGAGTAGGCAGGTCCAGGACAGGATGCCATGAATTGTCTTTTCTGGGTACCAGGAAAAATCTCAAGTAGAAACCTTGTCCCTTTTTCTCTTCTGGTACCAACTGAATAGCCCCTATGCTTAAGAGAGAGAGTACTTGCTTTTGGGCCTCTGCCCACTGCTTTGGAGGTAGATCTGGTCAACCGCTTGGAGTTGGTGACGTGTGGAAGTGAAATCTGTATCCTTGGGACACTATATTTAAAACCCATTTGTCCTGGGTAATGAGTCCCCAGTTCTTTGCATGAAGTGCAATCGTTCCCCCAAGGGGCAGTCAGTTGAGAAGTGCTTGGAAGTTTTAAAAAGAAGTCATTGAGACAGTTTACCATAGGGGGAGTTTTATTACTCCCAAATTTGAAAGTGGAGGCCCCCCACTGCTTAGTCCTGTGCGTCCCCTGGAACTGAAGCCTGGGTGCTCTGCTGGATATGGGTTTGGACTGTAAAGGTCTGGAAGAGGCAGGAAAGGACCAGTTCTTAGAAGGCCAATGCCTACTAAATCTTGGAGGTTGTACTTGTAAAAGTCTAATAGTTTGCAAAGATTTAGCTTTTCCCTCCATCTTTTTAAGAACTTCTGCCTTGTCATCAAACAAGTGGCCCTGATTAAGGGAGCATCCAGTAATTTTGCTTGAACATGATCTGGCAAGGATTGTTCCCTTAAGCCAAGCATGCCTTCTAAGTACAGACCCAGTTACCACTGCCCTGCAAGATGCCTCTAGTGAATCAAAACCACATTGCAATGTAGGTTTACCAACTTGTTCCGCAGAATGCATAAAATCCTGTAAATCCTTATTTTCAGCACAATCAGGAATCATCATTTTCTGTTTAAGCAATCCAATAATATGCAGCTGATACTTTAACATATGAAACTGGCAATTCAAGGCCCTAATGGCCAAAGTTGCAGAAGTGTATACCTTATTACCCCCATCTACCCAGCGCCCTGGAGTCTCTATCAGAGGGGGTAGGACTTTTGGCAGTAGTAGCATTAATGCCCTTGGATCCCTGTGAAATGGTTTCAGGATCCGCAGTAGGATTTTTGAAAAGGAACTTGAGAGTCAGGAACCCTGTAATATCCATCAGGTTTTCTGGAAGCAGGAGGTAAAGAGTAAGGGGCCATGCTAGATTCCGAAAAGGCATCAACAATGTCCAGTACAGGAGGTACAGCTAAAGGCCTGTGCTGGGGCAGGAGTAAGAAACCCCTAAGCCTCTGTTTAGAATCAGAGAAATCCTGATTTTCCCCAATGAAAAAGCTCCCTGAGAGTATGCAGGGTTTCACCACAAGAGTAATCCTCTGGGGGGAAGCTGAGGGAATAGAATCCTCAGCATCAGAATCCTCATAGGTAGATAAGGGTAAATCCTGGTTATCAGAGGAAACAGAAATTTCAGAATCCTTGTCGGAAGTATCATAAGCAAACTCAGTCCTGGGTCTCTTAGAGGGAGAAGGTTGGCTTCCCCTGATTAAAGTAATAAGGTCTTCAGTCATTCTTATCATTTGTTCTTTAGGCATAGAGGCCTGACCATGTGGTCTGGGTGTCAGTTTTCTAGGCATGGTTCGAGTTTTAGGCCTTGAAGAAGAAGATGGCACCGGTTTAATATGTAAGTCAGTAGGCCTGAATACACCCTCAGAAGCCGGTGCCTGCACAGCCGCTCCGGAACCATTCAAGGTAGAGACATCCGCAGGTTCCACAGTTGAAGAAGCATCTCGCGGCATACCGGACTTCGAATGGGTCTCAGTAGAGGCCTGCGAATCTGAAGTAGCGGGTATCAGGAGCTGCAAAAGCGCCTCACTGAGTACCGGCGAACTGGGTGGCCTGTCTCTGTCTTTATCTTTGCGTTTTTTTCGGAATGTCAGTAGTCAGATGGCTTACCAAAGAAATAACAGGATAATTGAACTGAGCACCAAAAAATTTAGAAGCTCAAATATACCGACGACAGTTCGTGGTTTAAATAAGGCACAAAACCGACAGCGAGGTACATCGCGGTCTGGGCCTAGGCAAGGAATACAGTACGAATGAAAATCTTTGAGAGTTATTTGCTTTCCACAAAAAATGCAATTATTTACTTTTATTGACATCGGTTTAGAGCAAGAAAAAGTTTCCCGAACGGGATACTTAGCTTTTAGTTGAAGACTTCGGTTCTGATACTCGAAAATGAAAATTTCAGGAGTTGGCCGACCGGCATTTGCGAACTGCTTCTGCTTCGGGCACCGCAAGCAAGAAAGACTAATGTAATGACGTCAGCTGCATGTTTTATACCCCTGACGACCTGACGTCACGGAAGAGACAGCAACCGACATAGGACCCAAGACTGTTATTCAGGCTGACTAACTGCTACCTGCAGGCAAATAACCCGAATGTGATGACTGCAACAGTGAAACATGAAGAACATCTTTGCCCTGAGGGAGGAAATCCCGCATCACGTCTACTCTGATCTTGCAGCCCAAATAGATTTTGTCTTGCTGGGGAAGTGAGGATGATTTCTGGAGTGTGATGGTGAATCCCAAGCTTTGAAGCAGGGAAGCGGTATACCTCAGATGGTTTTGAAGGGTGTCCTCTTTATGCTAGAATGAGGATGTTGTCTAAGGATAGATTTGAACACCTTTGGTTCTGCAGAAAGCTATGGCTGGGGCTAGGCATTTTGTAAATAACTCTGGGTTGAGTAGATGAACCAAAGGGCAAAGCTATAAATTGAAAATGAGAGCAGGACCTAGTGAAACATAAGAATTTTCTGTTGGAGGGTTTTATGGGGAATATGGAGATATGCTTCCTTTAGATCTGATGTGGCCATAATAATGGAAGAAGACTATGAAGGGGGATAGCATTCTCAATGATGGAACTTTTAGGAAAAGGTTTAGAAAGGAGAGATTTAGTATTTGTCTCCAAGGGTCATCTTTTTTGGGGACCAAAAAAGTCTTGAGTAGAAGTCTTTTCCTTCCTGTCCTCGAGTGACAGGCTCTATAGTTCTTAATGTTAGAAGGTCTGGCAGTATGTGAGGGAAGAGATGAAGTTTTTAGGGTGGAAAAGGAATGGCCCTTGGAAGGGGCTTCTCCTTTCAAGAAAGGAAATATCCGTTTTGTATTACCAGCACCTAGCGGTCTGATGTGATGGATTTCCAAATGGGGAGGCAGTGGGGGAGGCGGGCTGACAAGGGGAGGTGGGCAAGGCAGTCATGCATTGTTGGGTCCACTTCTATCTTGAAAAGTCCATCTCTGACTGGGTTGTGAGGTCACTGGTTTGGAGGAGGTTTGCCTCCTGGTTCCTCTCCTATGCCTGGAAGAGGAAGGGGTAGCAGAGGAGTGGGGCCTCCTGACAAAAGTACTCTTTGCAGGATAATTCCTGTAGTACTTAGGGATGGGGACACAAGTGCTTGATGTCTTGAAGCTCTTTACTTCTTTCCTGCAGGTTTTTGAAAAGGTCTGCAGACTGTTTACCAAACAAGAGGTTGTGGTGTATTGAGGCGTCTGGGATGTTAGACTTAAAATCCTCTGGAAGGGGTTGTAGGTGTAGCCAAGAATATCTGCAGAGTACTGATGCAGTAGCAGCAGGCCGTGCAGAGGCCTCTGCTACATCCAATAGTATTGTCTGGCGACCTGGGAAGCCAGGGACAGTTTAGATGCTATCTCAGTTTTGGTAGGGCAGTCGGGGGTGGATACCAAGAGAGTAGAGGCTTGTGATAGTAGGTCCAAGGCATATGTTATAAGGATTTGGTAGTTGATAGCTCAGAAGGCTAGGGTGGATGAGGTATAAACCTTTCCTATCTTGTCCATATTTTTGATATCCTTATCAGCAGGCAGAAGAGATGCTGAAGAAATAAGTCTAGACTGCTTGTCAGGGGATACAGCAATTACAGTAGGGTCTGCCAGGGGTGGTTTTACTAGGAATTTCTGTTCATCTGGAACTTTACAGAACCTGTCAAATTTCTTAGGGGCCAGTGGTTGAGAGTCTGGGTTCTCTGATGTTGAGGTGAAAGCATCAAGGTAGGAAAGAATGACTGGTGGGAGTGGCTGAAGGAGAGGGAGATTACACCCAGAGTAGTTCAAACTATCTCCTTTAAGTGTCAGTCATTTGGGAAGTGTCCATTTAAAGTATTATTTCCTCTTAGTGATGGTCTCCCCAAAGGTGATTGTCCTCTGGTGGGGAGTCCCCTTCTATGGGCTCCTCATCTGTGGAATAATATTCAAGTGGGGAGGCAATTTGTGAAGAATAGGAGACTGATTCATCTGAAGATGAATAATAGGGTTCCTGTTATTTCTCTTCTTGGGGATTAGACAAAGGGAGAGAAGTGGCAGAAGCAGGTTTAGGACTGAGCACTGGAATGGTGGAGGGGCAAGAGGCCGTGGGCCTACGGGTCATGAATGCCTGCATCAAAGAACTGGTAAAAGATTCCCAGGCTGAGACTTCAGAAGGTGGAGTCTGGTGTTTTGTTTTCCGATTTCTTTTTAAAGGCATAGGTGTCGGAGAAGGCCTGGGTTCAGGAGCCTGGGAGATGGTAGGGGTTTCAGGCAGTGGAATCCGGGTCACTTGTCCGATGATATCTGGTCCCCTTCCTTGACATCGGTAGGGACAGACGTCAAAGTTATCTCCATGGGTGCGCGCTGGGCATTACTTCCGAAGTGGCTTCCTTGCGGGGAGCCGAAGTAGACAGTTCTGCCAGACATCTCTCAACTCCTAAATCAGAAGCTGGCAAGACGTCCGATGGTGGAGAGGCAAAGGAAGTAGGCCTGGAAAGCTTGGCCTTTTTCCGTGGTGGTTCCGGAGCGGCTGATTCGGGATCCATCCTGAGCGCTAGTTTTTTGAGCCTCTGGTTTTCTAGGTATAGGTTCAGGGCAGCCAGTCGGCTATGGAGGGCCTTGGGTACAAAGGATTAACAATTTGAGCAAGTGGTATGGTCGTGCTCTCAGTCCAGACAGAAAAAGTACAGTTTTGTACCTACCATAAATGTAGATGTCCGATAGATATGCAACTGCAGTCATAACATATGGGTTGTCCTGCCTCAGGCAGCCCTCGGTCGGCCGGATACCAAAGTCTGGGTCCGACGTCGGCTGATGTCGCATTTCTCTCCGTCAGGGTGGCTGGAGTACATAAGCATCAGCCGACGCCATTTTCTTCAGTCTTTCTTGCCGCACGGTGCCCAAAGCAGAAGCAGTTCGCAAGTGCCGGTCGGTCAGCTCCTGTATTCTTCGATTCCGAAGTCATCAAAAAAGCTAAGTACCCCGTTGGGGACCTTTTCTTGCCTCAGCCGATGTCAGAAATTACTGAAAAAGTTAACAATTGTCTTTCTTGTGGTAAACAAATACCTCATAAGGATTTCCACTCTTACTGTCTTCCTTGCCTTGGCCCAGACCACGACGTCTCGGCCTGTGTAGTCTGTGCTCGCTTCAACAAGCGCACTCTCAGGCGCCGGGCGGACTTCGCTGAAGATTTTTTCGGCGAAAAATTTGCTTACACAATGCCGTCGGATCTTACGACATCGCAAACTCCCAAGAAACGAAAAGACCGGGACCGACATCCTCGGCCCACGTCTACCACCGACTCCACGCCAAAACCTACCGCGAGTGCTCCGGTTCCCTCTGAGACTGTTTTTCCACCGCTCCGAACCGAAGACACCGCATTACCGACGACTCCGATTCCGGATATCACTCCGACGCCAGTTATTGATTTTCCTCTGGATACCGAAACCGAGGAAATGCCCGAGACCATTGCTGTAGACAAGGTCACTCCTGCACGTGGAGCTGCCAGGCCTCCTATGGCCATGTCTATTAAGGCCTACACTAGGGCTAAGGCAGCCAGCAAAACAAAGCATCTTACTACTAAAGCCTTAACTCAGCCTACTCCAGAGACACAAATTATGACTATGGCTGCTGACTTAATTTCTATGATTAGAGGTTCACAGCCCCATCCTGAGAGAGGATCCCAGCCTCCTTCTGATAAAAGGCCCCGGGTTGAACCCTCTTGACCCTATTCCGTCAGATGAAGATTCTGAGGACTCTGTCCACTCTGATGGCCAGGAAGAGCTCTTCCAGACCTATGAGGACTCGGATGCAGAGGATTCCATCCCCTCGGTCTCCCCTCCTGAGGATATTTCTTTTGGGGAAGTTCTGCATACCATGAGGGAACATTTCAAGTGGCAAGGCCAGGAATATTCTGATTCCAGAAAGCGCCTTCGGACTTTCCTTAAGCCCCAGCACAGGCCGTTAGCTATTCCTCCTGTGCTTGATGTTTTGGATGATTTATATTCTGACTCGTGTTACCCCCGACTCTCTTCCTCCTGCTCCAGCCAAGCCAGACCGGTATTACAGGGTCCCAGAAACACATTCCCATTTATTCAGGGCCCATACTGCTGATTTGGAAACTATTTCTCAGGGGCCTAAAGGAGTTTCAGCTTCCACCTCTAAAAATCCCTTGCCCTCCAACAGGGAAGCTAGGTCATTAGAGAGATGGGGTAAAAAGGTCTACACTTCCACTACCTTATCTATGAGAGCTTTGAATTGCCTTTTTCATATGTTACAATATCAGGATTTCCTGTTAGAGGATTTACAGAAAACATTGGCCGCTCCTGATCCTTTAGACAGGAAGGCTTTGCAGGAAGCTGTACATAACTCTCAGCAAGTAAGCAATCACTTCCTGTAGTGTGGATATGATGCACTGGAAGCTTCATGTAGGGCAGCTATGACAGGGGCAGTCATTCGTAGACATGCATGGTTAAAAGATCAACCTCTACCAGATCATGTAAAGGCAAAACTTCTGGATGCACCTTTGGAAAAGAACAAGCTTTTGGTGCTAATGCTAAGGATGTGTTAAAGTCCATCGAGGAAAAAGCAAAATCAGTTCAGACGGTGAAAGATTTCCTCCAGGTTCAACCCCCCAGATTCAGTAGGAATTGGCCTTCAAAAAACTGGTCCTTTCCTAATCCTGAAAAGTTTCAAAAGAGTAAAACAGACGTGGCCGAGGAAGAGGACAATACAGAGGTCCTTACAGGGGACGACAATGGCAGCCAGCAAACCAAAGAAGTGACACAGGGGTTTCACCTGCCCCACAGCCACAATCTCAATGACTTTCCTCTACTTCCGCCTACCAGGGAACAAATAGAAGCTCCCTTAGGTGGGAAATTATCTCTGTTTGCAGAAAATTGGCACAGACTGACAAAGGACAAATGGATCTTGGACATTATAGACCGAGGTTACAGGTTCCATTTTCATACCTTACCAAGAAAACAAGGCATGCCAAACCTACCACAAAACCAGAGGGCAGAGGCTATCAAGCAAATCTCTCTGCTGACTCGGATGAAAGCAATAGAAAGAGTTCCACAACAAGAACAAGGCCAGGGGTTTTACTCAAGACTGTTCCTTGTTCCAAGAAAAGAATCTCAATGGAGACCAATACTGGATTTGTCCGCATTAAACACCTTTCTCATAGTACCAAAGTTCAAAATGCTGACTCTACAGCAACTCCTTCCCATGCTGGGCAAGGGGTCTTGGCTGATTACTCTGGACCTCAAGGAGGCATACCTGCATGTCCCTATCAGACACAGCTGCAGAAGATACCTCAGATTTCTTGCAGGGCCAGAGCATTATCAATTCTCAGCATTGCCATTTGGCTTATCTACTGCGCCCAGAGTATTCACAAAATGCCTGGCTTCAGTAATTGCTCATTGCAGGCTCCAGGGGATCCAAATTTACCCGTACCTGGACGACTGCCTCATACAAGCGGACGACAAATTGATGTTGACAAAAACTTGGACTATGTCATACGATTACTTCAAGCTCTGGGATACACAGTCAACTTCCAAAAGTCAAGACTTCAGCCATCCCAGCAAATAATCTTCTTAGGAGCCAAATTAGACACTGCCTCTCAAATGGCTTACCTAACAGAAGACAAGCAAGAGAAGTTAATTCATTACTTCAAAGGTTTAGCAAAACTTACCCAGATGACTGCAAGGAGATTCCTACAGGCCCTGGGTTACATGGCATCCTGCATTCTCCTGGTTCCATTAGCAAGACTACACATGAGAAAGTTTCAATGGTACCTAAAAAGCCTTTGGTCTCAGCACAGCAACAACTTGGAGACAATCATACCGCTCATTCCATGCCTACAAAAGGAATTCCTATGGTGGGCCTCGGTGAGCCAGGCAAACACAGGTATGTCATTCAAAAAACCACAGATAACACAGACCATGACCACAGACGCCTCAGACCTTGGATGGGGGGAGCACATGGAAGGCAGGTGTATACAAAGTCAATGGTCTCCAAAGGAAACACATCTGCATATAAACCAAAAGGAAATGCTGGTAGTAATGCATGCCATCGAGGCCTTTCAACACCAACTTCAGCAAGGCCATTTACTGATACGGACAGACAACACCACTGTGATGTGGTATATAAACAAGCAAGGGGGCACCCATTCTTACCCCCTTTGCAGACTGACCATGCATCTTTGGGAAAAATCACTGAGCCTAAACATTCAATTACAATCCCAGTTTGTTCCAGGCAAAGACAATGTGCTGGCGGACAGCCTAAGCAGGAATTTCACAGATCCACACGAGTGGAGGTTACATCCGAAGATCTTCACACAGCTCACTTCGACATGGGGCAGGCCAGAAGTAGACCTATTTGCCTCTCACCTCAACCATCATCTACAAAAATTCTGCTCAATGACATACCATCCACAAGCTTGGAAAATAGATGCTCTCTCATTCAACTGGAACTTCCTAAAAATCTATGCATTCCCACCTCGGCCACTGATGACCTCAGTATTACTAAAGATCAAAGCAGAGACACCCAAGGGAATCCTAATAGCTCTGGACTGGCCAAGACAACACTGGTATCCACTACTGCGGAGCATAAGTCACACCAGGAAGTGGGCCCTTCCCCAATGGCCTCTACTTTTGACTCAACACAACTTCAAAACAGTGCATCCAAACCTTCAGACACTGCAGCTAACAGCCTGGGAGATCCCATGAATAACCTCAACCTCTCTCCATGGAAGTTCAGCGGATACTAACAGAGGCTCGAAGACCATCCACCAGAAAGGTTTACTTAGCAAAATGGAAGAGATTCAGCATTTGGAATACCAGCAAGGGACATGATGCATCATTGTTGAACATCCCACTCATCTTGGAATATTTGGCAGATATGCTAAAGAATGGCCTCTCATATTCTTCCATAAAGATACATGCATCAGCTATTTCAGCTAGATATAACACTGATCCGCCTGTCTTTTCACATCCTTTGCTAAGGCAATTCCTCAGGGGAATCAAGAACATTAAGCCACCAAGAAAAGCCCCAGTGCTAGCCTGGGACCTCAATTTTGTCCTAGAAAAACTGACAACCTCCATTTGAGCCAGCAGCTTCAGTTGACTTGCAATTTCTCTCATGGAAGACAGCTTTCCTGTTGGCAATTACTTCAGCAAGAAGGGTTTCGGAACTACAGGCCCTAATGGCAATACCACCGTTCATAATTTTCCACAGAGACAGAGTTTCATTAAGGACCAACCCTACTTTTATGCCAAAGGTGGTATCTAGGGTTTCTTTAAATCAAGCTATTCATCTGCCTGCTTTCTTCCCCAATCCTGAGAACAAAGGGGAAAGACTGTTATATACCTTGGACATTCACAGACAACTTCAATACTACCTGGACAGAACCAAGACCAGTAGGAAGTCTGAACAACTTTTTGTAGCTTACGCCCCTGCAGTCCAAGGAAAAGCAATTTCAAAACAGACTATTTCAAAATGGATTGGACATTGCATCAGATTCTGTTATTCCTTTCATGGAAAGACTGTTCCAGCCAATGTCAGACCTCATTCCACCAGAGCTACAGCCACCTCTACAGCATTCTTAAGAGGGGTACCTACTAAGGACATTCTAGAAGCTGCTACATGGAGCTCTGTGCATACATTCTCCAAACACTACAATCTCCCTCTATACTCCAGATCTAGAGCAGGCTTTGCTTCGGCAGTCCTGCATGGTTTGATTGCCACACCATCTTTTTCCTAGAGCATTCCTCCTCCCCCAGCTAAGCTATGGTATTCTACCCATATGTTAAGACTGCAGTTGCATTCTTGAAGGACATAGTACAGTTTTGTACCTACCATAAATGTAGATGTCCGATAGATATGCAACTGCAGTCGGATTTTCCCTCCCTCCATACCCCTCTATGCCTAGGGTCCACTCCTATCCCTGTTTCTCTTAGCTGGGGATATCCGTTATGGTGTATCTGTTTATTGCTCATTTATTTGTCTGGAATCCTGTTTTTGTCTCCCAATTTGATTACAGCCTTCCTTGGAGGGCACCTGGCATCTGGGGCAGGACAACCCATATGTTATGACTGCAGTTGCATTCTTGAAGGACATCACAGTGGCCGTGTGCATCTTTATGCGTTATCTGGCGCCCGCATCAGCATTTACCCTTCTTAGCTGACATCAGCTAGCAGTAACTACAGCAAACCAAGCTCAAGCAATATAAAGTCAAAATCCCCAATGGGGTACTTAGCTTTAGACGTCTTCAAGTAAAGGAGCGAAGCAATAGATGTGATGGTAGACTGTGGCTGAAACGTTCTGAGGTCTGTGCGTGCAGACGTCACATTTAAGGTCCCTGGTTTATGGTCCTATGTTTGACGTCCCACGCACCTACAGCAGCCAGGCTTAAGCTTTTGCATAGGAGCAGACATTCGGGATGCCTGAGGCGGGGAATCTCACATTAAGAATACTGCAACATGGGAATAGGACATCAAAGGTTACAAAGCATGATGGAATAATGGTTCCCCAAAGTAAGGAGAAACAGGAGGATCAGGGGACATCTGAAGAGAGAAAAAAATATTTAATATCGTGTAATAGTTATGTAAAGGAGAAAGCAAAAATAATCAAAACAAAAAGAGCAGCACCAAACATATTTGAAGAGAAATGTAGGCAAAGGCATCCAGACAAGGAAAATTTTACAATACAAAAAAATAAGAAAACAGAGGAAAAGTAAAAAAGAGGATTAATAATGGAGAAGTTACAGAAATAGAAATGGAGATTATGGATTACCTGCAAAGTGAAAGATTTGGTGTAAAAAATCCAACTCAGAAAATATCACATCAAAATAGAGCAATGGATCCCCCAAATTAAGGTGAGACCAGTGGAGTAGGAAACATCTGATCAGTTGCCAGATGAAGATACTTTGGAACCTTCCATAGGAAACCAGTGCAAACATCCAGCTGGAGTTGCACAGCAAGGGGAGGAACAAGAAACTGCAGCAACTCTGACACAGCCAATGTTGTGGGGTGATAGGCCACCAAGTTCCCATATGAAAGAGCAACAGATGATACAGGATGAAACCGAAGAGAATGTGACACTGGAAAATGCTGTTGACATACCTATAGGATGCCCACAGGAAATGGAAAACAAAGAATATGCCCTCAGTTTAGAGGAAAATTACCCAAGATAAGAGTTGCCTGGTTTAGAAGATGGACAGTCAATAAGATCAGAAAAAGACAGATTACAGAAAGTTAATAAAACCCAAAAAGTTAAAAGTTTGATAAATGAACACAGCAATTAGGACGGTCCCCAGAAACTCATGCAATATAGTAAATAGGACATATTACTGTGCAGCTAAATTAACAACATATCAAGTCAAAGTAAACTTTGTCATACAAATCAACACGGAGGAAAAAGTGCATCGCTGCATGAAATTTCAATGCTCAGGCTTGTACCATAAGAATGACAACTTACGGAAAGAAGACCGATTAAATAAAAATTAAAATAAGATACTATAAAGTTAAAAAATGAAAGCTTCGTTACAGCAGAAAAAAAATACAACAGAAACAAACTCAGTAGAAATAGAGATGTATAAAAGCACAGTGCTATAAATAAAGGCACACATTTAAAACTTACCCACCACCAATATATACCATAAACTTACAGTCTGCAGTTTTCATAGTGCAGGTAGAGACATATAAAGTGAGCTATGCAGAAAGTTATATAAATAATGACATATTGCACAATGTTTTACCCATTTAGTGGATTAGGCAATGGGTTTGTTGTTCAGCAGTTTAATAGCGTGTGGGGGAAAAAGCTGTTATGGAATCTGGATGTTCTGCATCTAATGCTTCTGTAGCGCTTCCTTGTTGGCAGGAGTTTGAACAGTTCATAAGCAGGTTAGTATATATTCAATAGTTTTCAGACTCTACCATAACATTTGTTTGAATATATGCCCTGTAGAGATTGAAGGTTGAGCCAATGATTTTCGTGGCCTGTAGAACGATCTTATCCAGTGCCTTCTGATCAGCTTCAGAGCAATTTCCATACCAGACAACAGTGCTGTTTGCCAGTATGCTCTCAATCGTGGCTCAGTAGAAGGTAAGTAGGACCTGTGGGGGGAGGTTAGTTCTACAAAGTCTCCTAAGGAAGTGGAAATGTTGTTGGGGTCTCTTTATAAGGTAGCATGTGTTTGTGGCCCAACTAAGATCTTGCAATATATGCACCCCTAGGAATTTGTTGCTATTTACTCTCCACTGCAGCATCATTGATGATAGGGGTGTGTGGCTTATTCTCCTTCCTAAAAATCAATAATGATTGCCTTGATTTTCCCAACATTTAGTGCTAAGTTGCTGTCGGTGTACTAGTGAAGGAGTTGGTTCACCTCCTCCTTGAAGGTTCCCTCGTCTTCCCCACTTGACAAGACCAATTACTTTGGTGTCATCTGCAAATTCAATGATTCTATTTCACTGATGCGTAGCTGTACAGTCATGTGTTACAATTGTGAAAAGTGGACTGAGCATGCAACCTTGTGGGAACCCAGTATTTAGGATGATGCTATTTGATGTTTTCCTGCTAGAACTATCTGTGGCCTTTCAGTCGAAGTAGAGGATCCAGTTGCACATTTTTTTCTATGCCTACTCAGCTTAGATATCAGTTATTGTGGAACTATAGTACTGAAGGCAGAGCTGAAGTCTAAGAACAGCATATGCATACATTAGCAGTCCTTATTTTACAGGTGGTCCAAGGTGCAATGAAGTGTTAAGGCTATGGCATCTGCAGAAGAACAATTTGACCTGTATGCGAATTGTAAAGGATCAAATGTAGCAGGTAGGCAGGCTTTTATGTGATCCTTGACCATTTTTTCGAAGCACTTCATCACTACTAAGGTAAGTGCAATTGGCCAGTAACCATTTAATGATACTGGAGATGGTTTCTTGGGCAGAGGGATGATGTTAGTGGTCTTAAAACATTTGGGCACTTTTTCCTAACTGAGAGATATATAGGTTCATAGGTAGGTAGGTACTAGGCTATCGGACCTAGGGCCCATACAAGGCTAGCCAAAAAAATGTACCCTGGCTTTCGCCACCCAAGAAAATTATTTTCCTGTGCCCCTGTCGAGCAGAGCCACAGAAGTGATCCCCGGGGTGAATTTCCCATTTCCCATCCAATCATCAAGATTTTTCTTGAAGAGTTCTAATGAGGAGCTCTGTTTGACATAGATAGGTAGTCTGTTCCAGAGTATGGGAAGTTTCTGGGACAGGAATCTATGCCTCCAGCATGTTCTGTTTATTGTGGTGACAGGGTTTAGGTCCCTAGAGCGTGTAGCTCGGAGGGATTGGGATTTCTTTAAGTGGAGCATGTCCAACAGCTCTGGGTTTGACACAGCTTTGTATGTTAGGCTTGAAAATGTCTGAAGACTGGTGCTAGCTGATCAGCACAGTTTTTAAGTAGCCTCCCTGAGATCACATCCGGACCAGCTGCTTTGCCTAGGTGAACCTTACATAGGTTCCTGCACATCTCTTCCAAGTTGAGACATAGTGATGTGGCATCTGCATTAGTGGGTAGTGTCTGGTGAGTGTAGATCAGTGTGTGTGTGTGCTGTCTTTAAGAAGCACGTCAAAGACTTTGCGTGTATGTATAAATTCCAGGCACGTGCAATCCCTAGTGACACTTTGAAAGAAGAGCTAGAGAGTGAGCATGCACGACTGAAGTTGTTAGTTTTTATACAAGTTACTTTAGTTAAAGTCACTAAACTTCCACAGTGATGTGTTTGTACAAAATAAAGCTGCTTGAACAGAACCCAAAAGGAGACTCTTCTATTGTGTCCAAAGTTGGAGACTGACAGTGAGGTTCTATTTGACTCCACGAATCTACTGCAGTAGATGCTTAGCTTGTTTAAAAAGTCTGGGTTATCACATCGAGTGGATGGTGGCTTAGTCTGGGATATTTTGGATCCCTCTCCACAGCTGCCTGGGATCTTACGGGTCTCGGAGGTGTCTCTATTTAGACTGTAGGCCCATTTTGCTACTCAACTTTGCTCAAGTTGGCTCTGGGCTTTTTCAAAAAGTCTCTGTCTCCAGCCTTAAAGGCAGCATTACACACACTCAGTAATTCATATAACTCATTGCAGATAAAGCCTTATCACAATAATACAGGGTAGTAAAGGAAAAGAAGGGGAGAAATCGAATGCCATCATGGAAGTATCGAACAGAGAAAATTATAAAGCAATTAAGGCAAGTGTCACTATTAGAAGTGTACAGAAGAGGGAACAGATAAAAAAAAGTACTCAGACAGCTGTGATAAAAGCAAAGCACAGTATTGGAACAGATCAGGATCTATTGTGCCCCATCACAAATAATAAACTAAAAAAATATCAGCACAGGCAGAAATGAAATAGAAGATATACAGATAAATATAAAGGAAACATGCAAAATAAACAATTTACTGATGATCCAAACAAGTTTTATAGAGAATTGGGAAACAATGCAAAAGAATTGAACCACCATCCAAAAAAGAAGAAATAAATACATTTTGGAGAAATGTTTATGAAGATCCTGTGGAACAAAGATGTTAAATCGATATTAGTAATTGTAGTAAAGGAAAGAATAAGAAGTTCTAATGTACAGGATATGCAATGGGGTGAAGTAATGGCCAGAGAGACTGAAAAAGTTAAGAAAAGATCCTAACTGGAGAGAACCCCAGCCCCCCGGCAGTACCCAATTAGTTGTTAAAAGTAAAAATCGTTACATGAAAATTTAGTCATGAGTAAGAACTATTTATATCCACACCCTGAACAGACATCAGCCTGGCTAACAAAAGGAAAAACACTCCTACTTAAGAATGAACCTGCAAGCTATCCTAAAAACTACAGATCAATAACTTGCCTTCAGACGACGTATAAACTATACAGTGGAATTGATGCAGACATTATTTATAGTCATCTAGAAGAAAACTCAATCATATCAATAGAACAAAATGGTATTAAATAGAAGTCCTATAGAACAAAAGAACATTTGATGTTAAAGTCATAATGGAGAAAATACAGTTATGTACACTTACCATAAATGCAGATGTTCGAATGTATTAACTTGTTGCAGTCATCACACTTGGGTTATCTGCCTGCAGGTAGCCTTCAGTCAGCCCAAATACCAGAGACATAGTATTTCCTGCGTCGGTTGCTATCGCTTCATGACTGATGTCAGGTAGTCAGGAGTATATAAAAACAGGCAGCCGTCATCATTACATCAGTTTTTCTTGCCCCAAATATCAGAAGCCCCACAAACAGGGAGCTAAGTTATGATGGGAAAAACACCACCAAGAAAACGTAAATACCAATAGCCATGTAAGGGGTGAGTGATAGAGGGAAGAGAGAGAGACAAGGGGGCTGGAGGGTGGGAAACCAGGACTGCAACAGTGAATACACTAACATCTACACAACTGTACTATGTTCGTGTTTCACTGTTGCAGTCATCACACTTGGGTTGATTCCCAAAGATGAAGAAGGGGTGGAGGCAGTCAAGAAGAGTTAGGGCTGGCTAGAATGCCCTGCAGGACTGCTGTTGCAAAACCCGCCCTGGATTTGGGAAAGATGGGCAGGTGGTAATGCTTGGTGAAGTGTGTGCATAACTCCAGGTAGCAGCTTCCAGATGTCCCAGGTAAGGACTCCACTGAGGAATGCTGCAGAGGTAGAAGTTGCCCTAGTGGAATGCATTCTGACCTCCGAGGGGTTGGCTTCCCATGGTGTTTGTAGCAGAAATGGATAGTGTGCTATCCATTTGGAAATTGTTTTGAAATGGCCTTGCACTCTGCCCCCTGGTGCAAAACTGACTAGTAACTGGTCAGACTTCCTGAAGGGCTTAGTCCTATCAAGGTAGAATCTGAGCCGTCTGTGCACGTCCAAGGAGTGCAGGATCCTTTCCCCTTTATTTTGAGGATTAGGGAAGAAGGTTGGCAAATGGATGGATTGGTTGAGAGCCACACCGGACACCACTGTAGGGATAAAGGAAGGATTAGCCCTGAGGGAGTTACTGTCAGCATTAAAAATAAGGAAGGGTTCAACAGCCATTAGTGCTTGTAGCGTAGACACTCTTCTAGCTGAAGTGATGACCAGAAGCAATGCTGTTTTCCAAGAGAGGAATTTTAACTCTGCTGACGCTGCAGGCTCAAAGGGGGGAGGGTGAGCTTTTCCAGTACAATGTTAAGGTCCCACGTAGGGGTGGGTGCTCTCCTTGGTGGCCTTAAGTTGTTTGCCCCTCTCAGGAACTCTGAGAGGTTGAGAAGAAAGGTGGCTCAGTGTTGTAATGAGCCAAGATGACAGAGGCATGGATCTTAATGGTGGAGAAAGATAGGCCTCTGTGGAGTAGATCTGCTAGCTAATCCAGGATTAGAGGCAAGGAGGGCAGTGCTGTATCCTCTCCTTTAGATCGAATCCAGGAACAATACCTTTTCCACTTAGCATAGGATTTCCTTGTACTGGGTCTTCTGGGTTCAAGAATGACGTCCAGTACCTGCTTGCTTAGGCTGGTCACTGGGGAGAATTCAAGGAATAAGCCAGGCTGCAAGATTTAGGGTTTGCAGTTGCAGATGTAAGATCTGTCCCCCCTGTTGAGTGAGTAGGGTGGGGCTCTGGGTTAGGTGCCAGGGTGGCACTGGTGACGGGCTATGGAGGAGTGGGTTACCAGTGCTGGTGGCATGGCAAGTCTGGGGCAATCAGAATAGTCCTTGGTGTGTCCAGTCTTATTTTGAGCAATATTCTTGAGAGAAGGGGCAGAGGGGGAAAAGCATAGATTGAGAAGTTAACCCACTGGAAGGATAGGGCACCCACTTTCCAGGCCCTACTGTGAGCTGTCCTGGTGCAGAATTTGCTGAGCTGGTGATTGCAGGGGGAGGCAAAGAGACCCACCTCTGGGGTCTCCCATTTCTGAATCAGAAGGCTGAAGGTTCTGGGCTCTAGTTGCCACACGTGTGGGTCTAGGAGATTTCTGCTCAAGTCGTCAGACAGTGTGTTTTCTTTACCTGTCAGGAATTGAGCTTGCAGCTAGACCTGCATGTCCAAGGCCATGTTTCACAGGGCCATGGTTAGCCGTAAGAGTGGGTTCCCCCTTGCTTGTTTATGTACTACATAACTGCGGTGTTGTCTGTTTTTATTAGCAGGGGTCCTGGTAAGAGTAGGGATCTGAAAGTTGTTAGAGCATGCTGCACAGCTAGCATCTCTTTTTGGTTTATGAGCAGATGAATTTGACTTGGGCTCCAGTGTCCCTGAATGCACCTGCAGTCCAGATGTGCACCCCAGGCATAGTCTGATGCGCCTGTGGTGAGGGTCTGGGCAGCATGGGTTTGTGTAAAGGGAAGTTCCTTGCTGTGGTTGCATTCTGCTGCCCAAAGAAACTCTGACCTTAGACAAGGTATGACAGGCAAGACAGTTTCCAGGTCCTGAGAATGTAGGCACCACAGACTAAGTACCACTGAAGTTTCCTCATAGCCAGTCTGGCATATGGAATTAGTAGAATGCAAGAGGCCCTGAACCCTAGGGCCTGCAGGATTTTCCTTGCAGATAGCTGGGTTCTGGTGGCCAATTGAGCGAAGTAGCCTGTCAGACAGGCTTGTTTTTCTGGAGTAAGGAATGCCATTCTGGGATGGTGTTCAAGCTTGCTCCCAGGAACGCAATCTTTTGACTGGGGACTAGTTTTGATTTTTTTTTTTTTTGTTGATAGTGTACCCCAGAGAGGTTAGAAGCTTCTTTACAAATGTCAGGTGCTGCAACAGCTTTTCTTGTCTGCCTGGATCAGGCAGTCGTCCAAGTACAGGTAAATTTCAATTTTTCTCTGTCTGCAGTAGGCAATTGCTGGAGCCAGGCATTTTGTGAATACTCTGGGAGCAGTGGATAAGCCAAAGGGAAGTGCAGAGAAAGTACAGTTGTGTACACTTACCATAAATGTAGATGTTAGAGTGTATTCACTGTTGCAGTCATTACAATTGGGTTATCCTGCTGGCAGGCTACCCTCAGTCGGCCTGAATTCCAAAGTCTAGGTCCGGCGTCGGTTGCGGTCGCCTCTTCCCTGACATCAGTGTGCCAGGGGTATAAAAGATGCAGCAGACGCCATTTTCTTCAGTTTTTCTTGCCCCAGATGTCAGGTGCCCCCAAAAGGGTAGGCTAAAAATATGTCAATAAAACATGCATGCACCAAAGTATATATTTTGCCTTCATCTACAAGCGAATACACCACATAGGTTGTATAGAATAGAGAAGTACAGATAAGTTCCAGCAAAGAAATGGGGGATGGCGGGTGGGTAATCTGGACTGCAACAGTGAATACACGAACATCTACATTTATGGTAAGTGTACACAACTATACTATGTTCTTCATGTTTCACTGTTGCAGTCATTACAATTGGGTTGAATCCCAAAGCTAAGGTTGGGAGGCTGGAACTAAATAGCATTAGGAGCGGTTATTAGGCCCTGCAGAAAGTACAGTTGTGTACCTACCATAAATGTAGATGTTAGAGTGTATTCACTGTTGCAGTCATTACAATTGGGTTATCCTGCTGGCAGGCTACCCGCAGTCGGCCTGAGTTCCAAATTCTAGGTCTGGCGTCGGTTGCTGTCGCCTCTTCCCTGACGTCAGTGCGCCAGGGGGTATTAAAAGATGCAGCAGACGCCATTTCCTTCAGTTTTTCTTGCCCCATATGTCAGGTGCCCCTAAAATGGTAGGCTAAATTATGCCAATAAGCATGCATGCACAAAAAATAACTTTTCCTTCATCTACAAACAAATACACCACATAGGTTGTATAGAGTAGAAAAGTACAGTTAGGTCCCAGCAAAGAAGAAAGGGGGATGGTGGGCGGGTAACCTGGACTGCAACAGTGAAGACACTCCAACATCTACATTTATGGTAGGTACACAACTGTACTATGTTCATCGTGTTTCACTGTTGCAGTCATTACAATTGGGTTGAATCCCAAAGCTAAGGTTGGGAGGCTGGAGCTAAATAGGATTAGGTGAGGCTATAAGGCCCTGCAGAACTGCAGTGGCAAAGCCTGCCCTGGACTTAGAGTAGAGAGGTAGGTGATGGTGTTTTGTAAAGGTATGCACTTGAACTCCAAGTTGCAGCCTCTAAGATGTCTTTGGTTGGTACTCCTCTGAGGAAGGCTGCTGAAGTGGCTGCTGTTCTGGTTGAATGTGGCCTAATGCCCTTAGGCACTGATTTAGTGGCCTATCCACTTTGAAACTGTCTGTTTTGAGATAGGCTTTCCTTGCGATGCTGCAGCATATGCCACTAGAAGTTGATCAGTCTTTTTGAAAGCTTTAGTTCTGTTCAAGTAGAAGCGTAGCTGTCTGTGAATGTCCAAAAAATGCAGAATTTTCTCACCTTTATTCTGTGGGTTTGGATAAAAAGTAGGCAAATTAATTGTTTGGTTAAGGGCCACATTGGACACTACCTTAGGCATAAATGTAGGGTTTGTCCTCAGCAAAACCCTGTCAGGATGGAAAATGATAAAAGGTTCCAAAGCCATGAGTGCCTGTAACTCTGAGACTCTTCTAGCGAAGGTTATTACTAGGGGCAGAGCTGCTTTCCAGGATAAGAATTTTATGTCAGCTGCAGAGGCTGGCTCAAACGGAGGCAGTGTGAGTTTTTCCAATACATAGTTGAGGTCCCATGCAGGTATTGGTGCTCTACTTGGAGGGCTTATGTTTTTGGCCCCTATGAGGTACTGAAAAATAGGTAGTTCTGTATTGTAATGAGCTGAAGTGGCAGAGGCATGAATTTTAATTAATGAAAAGGAAAGGCCTTTATCCAACATCTCAGTTAAGTATTGTAAAATCTGAGGAATATTTGGAACAACCGTGCCAATGCCTTGTGCTTGGTTCCAAGCACAGAATCTCTTCCATTTGTCTGCATAAGATTTTCTGGTGCTAGGCCTCCTGGCCTCCAAAATAACATCCATTACTGGCTTTAGAAAGAGGTGCGTCTTGAGAGGCTATATTATCTACCATGCCGCCAGGTTTAAGGTTTTGAGTTGGCTGTGCAGTATCTGGCTGTCTTGTTGGGTCAACAAGTGAGTAATTTGTGATAATGTCCAGGCTGGGCAGTGAGACGAGCTCTTTAGGATTGGGTACCAGAGCTGGCGGGGCCAGTCTGGGGCAATCAGTATCATTTTTGGTTTCTCTGGTCTGACCTTGAGGAGTACCTTGGGGAGGAGAGGCAGACAACGAAAGGCATATACTGTTAGATTTTTCCAGCTGAAAAATACAGCATCCACTTTCCATGCTTGCTTGTGATAAGTCCTTGTGCAGAAACTTTGTAGTTGGTAGATGTGAGGGGAGGCAATTAGGTCTATATGTCTGGGCATCCCCAGGTCTTTATCATCATGCTGAAGACTTGTGGATCCAATTTCCACTCGTGGGGATCCATTAGATTTCTGCTTAGTTCGTCTGCCAGAGTATTTTTCCTTCCTGGCAGGAATTGCAGATGTACTTGGTAAGTCAATGCTGTGTGCCACAAGTTCATGGCTAGCCTGCAGAGGAGGTAGGAATGTGTGCCGCCCTGCTTGTTTATGTACCACATGACTGTAGTATTGTCCGTCATTATTAGTACTTGTCCTGGATGAAGTTAATCATTGAAGGCTTAGGGCATTCTGAACAGCTAGCATCTCTTTTTGATTGATATGTACATGCATTTGACTTGTGGACCACGTGCCCTGAATACATCTTCCTGCCATATGGCCCCCCCCAGGAGTAATCTGATGCATCTGTTATCAAAGTCTGCCTGGCTGTGGGTAAGGTGAATGGCTGTCCCATGTTGTGGTGACAGGCTTTTGTCCACCATCGAAACTCCTGTTGTAGGCAGGGAATGAGGGTAATTAGAAGTTATGTACTTACCATAACGTTCCATCTGAGTAGGTGGATTCATTTGTCTGCAACCTGTGGGTATGGATCCGATATCGGATCCGAACCGGCATGGTTTATCCAGCTATGGATCCGAGCTCCTAGCTCCTCCCATCACCCATAATGCCCTGCTCTCCCTACATGACCTCAGATCGAGTTTGCCCTGCACCAACTACCCTAACCAATGGGTAACACACCCTATGCAGGAAACTGACAAGGCCAGGGGGATAGGAGGGCGGGATGGTTGCAGACAAATGAATCCACCTACTCAGATGGAACGTTATGGTAAGTACATAACTTCTAAATCTGAAGTAGGAGAATTCACTTGTCAGCAACCTGTGGGACAGAGTCCCCAGCTACCTGAATCTTGGGTGGCCATCATGGAAGGATATTCCGGAGCACCGCGGAGCCAAAGGATGCTCTACCTCTAGAAGTGACGTCCAGCTTGTAATGAGTAATAAAGGTATGAGATGAAGCCCAAGAGGCTGATGAACAAATCTCATCCAGAGGAACCCTAGACTTAAAGGCGGCTGAAGTAGAGACAGACCGGGTCGAATGAGCATGGACTCCCTCCGGTGCGAGCCTCCCAGAGGCTTGGTACGCCAACAGAATACACTGAGAAATCCAGAGTGACAAAGAAACTTTGGAAATTGGTTTACCCAGATTGAATTTGCAAAAGAAATTAACAACTGGTCTGATTGCCTATGACCAGCTGTCCTATGAAGGTAAAAACGAAGCTGCCTGTGAACATCCAAGGAATGCAGCTTGTATTCGCCTTTGTTTTGATACTTAGGGAAGAAAACAGGGAGGTTGATGGACTGATTAATGTTAGCTTCCGAAGCTACTTTAGGAAGAAAGGAGGGATTGATCCTTAGGGACACCCGGTCCGGATGAAAAATCAAATAAGGCGGTTTCATGGACAGGGCCTGAAGCTCTGAAACTCTCTTAGCCGAAGTAATGGCTACCAAAAAAGCAGTCTTAAGGGACAAGTATTTAAGATAGACTGTGGCCGCAGGTTCGAAGGGGGGAGCGGTCAAGGCCTGAAGTACCAAGGAAAGATCCCACGGGGGAACAGTTTCTTTGACAGGGGGTCTGAGCAAAAAGGTGCCTTTTAGGAAGGTTTTGCATAACTTAGCAGACATAAGAGACCCTGAATCGTGTCCAACATGGTAATGAGATATGGCCTCCAGCTGAACTTTGACCGTGGAACTACTGGCGCCATCATTAAAGACAGTAGCAAGGAAATCTAGAACCAAAGGAAGGGGAACCGTGAAAGGATCTAGGCCTTGCCGCTCTGCCCAAATGGAGAAACGCTTCCATTTACTGTGGTAAATTTTTCTGGTAGAGGGCTTGTGGGCCGCTACCAGAATGGCCTTAGCTGGGGACGAGACACCGGGAGTCCTGATTAGGAGTGGAACTGGAGCAGCCAAGCAGTCAGCTTCAGGTTGTCCAGGTTTGGAGTTGGCAGGTTCGACGGGTGTGATATCAGATCCGGAATGGGATCTAGAATCCAAGGTGGATTCACTGAATGAGACCTTAGGTAAGGGAACCAGATCTGTCGAGGCCAGAACGGGGCAATGAGGATCATTCTGCACCCCAACCGAGAGGCTTTCTGAAGTACTTGTAGCATCAGAGGTAGAGGGGGGGTATGCGTAAAGAAGACCGGGAGGCCAAGCATGCACCAGAGCGTCTCTCGGAGAATCCCCTGGAGGGGGGATTAGAGCAAAAAAACTGTCGCACTTGGTATTTAAAGAAGAAGCAAAGAGATTGCAACAGGGAGTCCCCCACTGTGCGAAGATACGTTTCGCTACTTGAGAATTGAGAGACCACTCGTACGGGGAGAGAATGGTGCAACTGAGCTTGTCCGCTAGGATGTTGGTCCGACCCGGAATATGCGTTGCGATGAGAAAGCGGTTGGTGGAGATTGCCCATTCCCACACTCTCATGGCTTCTCGACATAAAGGGTAAGACCTGGTTCCCCCCTGTTTGTTGATGTACCAGACCACTGACATGTTGTCTGATTGAATCGCAATTGTTCCCAGGGGAAGGAGGGCCTGAAGTGCTTGCAACGCCAAGAGCACCGCCATCATTTCCAGAACACTGATATGCAGAGAGGTCTCTGAATCGCTCCACGTGCCCTGGACCGTCCGGCCCGCAAAATGCCCCCCCCACCAGAGGTGGGAAGCGTCCGTGGTCACCGTGGCGAGAGGGGGAGATGCACAAAAGGGGCGGCCCCTGTGGAGGTCCGGAGAATGGAGCCACCACAAGAGAGACCGCTTGCAAGCTTTGCTGACTGCAATGGGATGATACAGGGGGAGGGAGAGAAATGACCATTGCACCTGAAGTGTCCATTGAAGCACCCGCATGTTCAAGCGGGCGTGCGGAAGAAGAGTAATCGCTGCCGCCATAGACCCTAGCGCCCTCAGGATCAATTCCACAGGTGTTGAGCTGGAGTGAAGGATGGCCCGCACCTGGAGTCGCAGATTCCGAACCCTGTCGGTTGTGAGAAAGGCTCTTAAATTTCTCGTGTCTAACCTGGCTCCTATAAATTCTATTGTTTGAGTAGGGACCAGGTTGGACTTTTCTATGTTTACCGTGATGCCTAGCTTGGGAGCTAGACGAAGGAAGGAGTCTCTTGCCAAAGAGAGTAGATGCCTTGTTGGGGCGGTGAGAAGCCAGTCGTCTAGGTACAGAAAGACCTGCACCCCCTGAAGCCTCAGGTGGGCCGCAACCACTGCTAACACTTTGGTGAACACCCTGGGGGCTGTGGTGAGACCAAAGGGAAGGACCCTGAACTGGTAGTGACTGGCTCCCAGCCGGAAGCGAAGAAACCTCCTGGATAGTCTGTCCATCAGAATGTGGTAGTACGCGTCCTTGAGGTCTATAGAGCACATCCAGTGATTCTCCCCTAGAAGGGGGCAGATGGACTGCAAAGTGACCATCTGGAACTTCTCTTTGGGAACTGACAGGTTCAACAGGGACAGGTCTAGAATGGGTCTTAGGTTCCCCCGTCTTTTTTGGCACTAAAAAGAACCTGGAGTAGAACCCTGATCAGGAATATCTCTTGAGAGGGTACTAGTTTTCATTTCTGTTCGTTGACTGTGTACCCTAGGCATGGTAGTAATCTTTTTACAAACGCCAGATGCTGTAGTAGAATGTCCCTGTTCTCTGCTTGAATGAGGCAGGCATCCAAGTAAGGATAGATTTGTATTCCTCTTTGTCTGCAGTATGCAATTACTGGTGCCAGGCACTTTGTGAAGACCCTGGGCGCAGTAGATAAGCCAAAGGGCAGTGCAGAGAATTGGTAGTGCATTGAGCCAGCTTTGAATCTGAGGTATCTTCTGCATGTTTGCCTGATTGGGCCATGCAGGTATGCCTCTTTTAGATCTAGTCACAAGCCAAGCCTTCTTGCCCAACATTGGCAGAAGCTGCTGTACAGTCAACATTTTGAATTTTGAAATATCCAGATATGTGTTTAGAATAGATAGGTCCAGTATTGGTCTCCAGGTTTTGTCCTTTCTGGGTACCAAGAACAGTCTTGAATAGAATCCTTGTCCCTGCTCTTGCTCTGGTACTTGTTGAATGGCCCTTATGTCCATGAGGGATGAGACTTGTTTTTGTGCCTCTGCCCATTGATGTTTTGGCAGGTCTGGCCAACCTTTTGCCCTTGGCAGGGTATGGAAGTGAAACTTGTAGGCTTGTGACACTGTTTAAAACCAATTTGTCCTGGGTTATTATGTGCCAATTTTGAGAAAAAAGTGCTACTTTTCCCCCTAAAGGTGCTGCCAGAAGATAAGTGCTTGGCGCAGGCAGGGGGAAGTCAATGGGACTTGTCTTCTGTATGGCTGTGATTTGTCTTCTCCAGTTTTGGAGGTAGAAGCACCCCACTGTTTAGACCTGTATGAACCTTGGGGCTGGGATCTGCCTTCTAGGGCGTCTGTATCTGCCCATTTGTGGCCTGTTTGACACTGGAAAGGACCAATTCTTTGTAGGCCAGTGTCTGCTAAAACTTGGTGGCTGTACCTGTAAGAAATCCTTGACTGTTTGCATAGATTTAGCCTTGTCCTCCATTTTCTTTAACACCTCTTCTGCTTTAATACCAAACAAAACCTCAAGCTGTAATGGAGCATCTAATAATTTTGCTTTAACATGATCAGGAAGATTTTGTTCCTTTAACCAAGCATGCCTTCTAATGACAGAACCCGTAACTGCGGCCCTGCAGGAGGCCTCCAGGGAATCAAAGCCACATTGCAAAGTATGCTTTCCAACTTGTTCAGTTGCATGCAATAAATCATGCATTTCTTTGTTTTCTGCACATTCAGAATTTATTAACATTTTCTGTTTAAGCAGTGACATAATATATTGCGGATATTTGAGCATATGAAACTGACAATTTAAAGCCCTTATAGCCAAGGTAGCATAAGTGTAAATCTTTTTTCCCCCATCTGTCCAGTGCCCTAGAATCCCCGTCAGAGGGAGTAGGGTTTTTTGCAGTGGAAGCCTTGACCTCTTTGGGACCCTGAGAGATAGTTTCTGGGTCAGCAGCAGGGTTTTTGAAAAGGAATTTGTGAGAGCCAGGAACCCTGTAGTACCTGTCCGGCTTATCAGGAGCTGGAGGTAAGGAGTCAGGAGTCAGGGGTCAGACTGGACTCTGAAAACACATCTACAATGTCCAACAGGTGGAATAGCTAGGGGCCTGTGTTGTGGTAGTAAAAGGAAGTCTCTGAGCCTTTTCTTAGATTCTGAATAAACTTAGCTCTCCCAGTGGAAATGCTCCCTCATGGTATGTAAAGTTTCCCCTAAAGAATAATCCTCAGGAGGAGAGGCTGAAGGGATAGATTCTTCAGCATCAGAATACTCATAGGGAGGAAGAGTATTCCTGATCAGAAGAGGAATTCTATGAAATGGAAACCTGATCTGAAGATTCATATTCTGTCTCTTGCCTAGGCCTCTTATCAAGAGGGGGATGGGAACCCCTGATCAAGGTAATTAGCTCTTCGGCCATTTTGAGCACCTGTGTTTTAGGCATGGAGGCCTGTCCATGAGGCTGTTGTACTTGTTTCTTTGTCTTTAAAGGTGCTTTAGTCTTTGCCTTTGAAGCTGAAGTCGTCGTAACATATAAATGAGTAGGTCTGAAAACACCCAAAGTAGCAGATGCCTGCTCAGCGGCTCTGGACCCATCTGAGGGAATAGTTTCCGAAGGTCCAATACCTTGAGTTTCCAGCGGCCTGCTTGACTCCATGTGGGTGCCAGTAGCGGCCTGCTAGTCTAAAGTAGCAGTCGTCAGGGGCTGCGAAGGCGCCTCACTGAGAACTGGCGAACTGGTGGCTGGCTTAGAAGAAGCCTCGTTGTCTGTTTTGGACCTCGAATGCCTGTCCTTTTCTTTGCGTTTCTTGTGAATTCCGGTAGTCGGATGGCTATCTGACGACATTGTATAGTTAAATCTTCTGCCAAAATAGTGAAATGCAAAATCGTACCGACGCTTAATAGTGCGTTGGTTAAATCTAGCACAAAACTGACTAGCAACATCGTAGTCAGGGCCTAGGCAAGGAATACAGTAAAAATGAAAGTCTTTATGAGGTATTTGCTTCCCACAAGAAATACAATTAACTTTTTCTGACATCGGTCTGGAACAAGAAAAAAGTTTCACCAACGCGGTACTTGGCTTTTAGTGAATACTTCGGATCTGAAATTCAAACATGAAAATCTCAGGAGTCGGCCGACCGGCACTTGTTCTTCGGGCACCGCGCGGCAAGAAAGACTGAAGAAAATGGCGTTGGCTGCATCTTTTATACTCCTGGCGCACTGACGTCAGGGAAGAGGCGGCAGCAACAGACGCCGGACGTAGACTTTGGAATTCAGGCCGACTGAGGGTAGCCTGCCAGCAGGATAACCCAATTGTAATGACTGCAACAGTGAAACACGAAGATCATCAACTCATCACCTAAACCAAAAAATATTAATACATATAAAAATAATAAAGGAATGTTTTGTCTAGCTACTATCCAGTTTAATAACAAAATATACACCTTAGTAAATCTATACTGGATTCCAGGAATAGGCACCGATATGGTAAAACAACATTTTGATCATGTAGTACAACTTTCTAAGGGACATATAATATTAGCTGGTGATTTTAACTGTATTTTAGACAAAAATTTTGAAAGACTTTTTGGAAACTTATTTCTTGAAATTGTTAATTGTCTAAAATACAGTTAAAATCAACTAATATTATATGTCCCTTAGAAAGTTGTACTACATGATAAAAATATTTTCTGCCGTGTCTTCAGTTGGTATAACTGTTTTTTTTACAGCTTGTGTGTTACCTAACTCAAGGATCACTTACATAAAATTAGACCTGTTAGTAACCGCCTGCATTTAATTGCTGGAACCTGTGTTCTGAGACACTGCCTTCCAATCTATCTGCAAATATACAAAGCAGAGTATATTTTTTAGTTTTAGTTTGTACTGTTAATTGTTGCTTAGACCTCTGTTGAAACTGTTGTCTCCCTGTTCTAAGAGACTGCTTTCCAATCTATCTGCAAAAATACAGAGCTGAGTATACTATTTTGGTTTTAGAGTTTGTACTGTTAACTGTTGCTTAGATCTCTGTTGAAACTGTTTTGTCCCACCCACCCTCCCTATTTATGGCTTGTAGTTTAAATTTGGTGGTTTTTGCAGTTGCCTGCCCCACTGTAGATTTGATCTGGGACACTCTCCCAGTCATGGCCATTTCTTTACCACATTCTACCTAAAACTCTTTCTGCACTTGCTTTTAGTCCTAATTTAATTGCATTTTTAAACTGTGTTTGGTCTAATATTGCTACATACTCAAAGTGTGTTAGCTTGCACTGCATGTGAATTGTTTTTACTACTGTTTTAGCTACTTTTCCGTTTAAAAAAAAAAAAAAAAAAAAAAACTAAGCCTGTTTCCTACCTTTCCTGTAACTAGTGTTCCAGACACATACTTGCTGTATCCAGGACTGTATGTAAGCTACTGAGCCCCCTAAGCCTTTCTATGTTGGAGGGAAGCCTTCTAGCTCATCAGTGGAAGTGGTAAGTAAGCACTAGGTAACCTGTATACCACATAAGGAGTGGTTCTGGCCCAGAAATTGTAGTTATTGGCCGTTTGGGCAATCTCTTTCATCTCTCTCAACTTTCTGATTTGAAAGCCTGCATTTGCACTTAAGTCCTGTAACTCGCCTAGTGCAGATACAGATTCTTAGTTTTAGCACTTAAATTTGCTTATTCATGCTCAGCACTTGTTCAGAACTTGTAAACACTAAATAAGCTACTAATTACTATAGTACTCAACCTTCCTCTACCTAGAGGAAAACAATTTTTGTACTTCTTTTCTCACTTGCTTAGAGAAAAACAGCTCTTGTATTCACTTTTCCTCACTTATCTAGAGGAAAATAGTTTTTTTATTCAGGCATGTCCAAGGGTCAGCTCCCAGTGTTCTTTCCTATCTGATGAATCTGGGCATCTTGAGGGAATGTAGAAATTGCCTCATGTACACAGACAACCCTCTCCTCCTACCACCCAACACTACAACCTGTGAGGGATGCACTTATCTAAGTCAAACTGGAGGTAAAGCTCTCTCCAACCAAGGCTGAACTTGACAGTCATGAGGAGAAGGTAAACATTTGCACCACACCACACTCATCACATAGTCTCACTAAATCTACACTACCAAAATCCACACATAGTAACTCAAACAATCGCGGAGGCTCTCAATAGTCTGTCTAAGCAACAGAGACCTCCAAAGCAGAAACGCAAGCAACCTCCATCCCCCAACACAACCCAAATGACACAGCCCACAGACTCAGTGTGCCACTCAACCATAGCCAATAAGGCAAAACAACGTACCCAACACACTAGTCATACGTGACTCTACAGTCAGGCACATTGATATCCCAGTCACCAGGCTAAACAAGGAGAAGGTTACTGTCAACTGCCTGTCAGGTGCCAGGATCCGCCACATAACCCACGCACTCAGGTCACTCCACAAGTACAACTATGACTCTGTCATTGTCCATTTTGGTGTGAATGACCCGAGATGTACCTCCCTGGACTACATGAAGAGAGACATGGAGAAGCTCTCCGATCTTGTAGCCCAGGCAGGTATGACGCTAGCCCTGGGTAGCATTCTGCCATCGCTCAGAATGATACCGCAGTGCATGGACAAAATGACTGACTTCAACAATTGGCTAAGCTTCTGGTGTCACTAAGGGGATCCGGTATCTGCTTGGGATGACATGGTCAACAGACCACGATGCTTTGCCACAGAAGACCTGCACCTGTCGCCCCTGGGATTCTGGATAATGGCTAAAGCTCTTGCTGCCCCTATAGTGCCTTTTTTAGGCAAGGTTCAAATGACAAATTCACCACCATAACAGGAACAAGCAAGCAAAAACTGAGGATAATGCTACTCAAATGCTAGAAGTCTAAATCTCAAAATGCACTCACTCAAGGCACTCCTTAAAATGGAGAACACTGATATCTCTGCAGTGACTGAGACCTGGTTCAAGGCTCCAGAGAGCACCCCTGCACTACCAGGCTATAACTTCTACCACACTTTTCGGCCATGTAACCTGGACTGAAACACTAAAGGCGGAGGCGTGTCCATATTCATTAAGGATATTCAAACCTCCAGGCTAGCTGCTCAGCATAATGCATCTGAGGTTATCCAAGTGAAACTTACTCTGGGCAAAACTGCAATCCAAATTGTACCTTGCTACAGATCCCCCACCATGCCCCAGGATTTCCACTCCTTTTCTTGATGCACTGGAAAATATTAGGGTTCAGCCAAACACCCTAATGGGCAACTTCAACTACCCCACAATTAACTGGGAAAACCACTCTTGTACCAACTCCTTAGCTCAACATTTTCTGGAATTCATAAACTCCAATGCTCTGGATCAACTTATCCACACCCCCACCAGAGGCAACAATATCCTAAACCTAGTCATTAACATGAGTGACCGGTGTTCCACACCTGAAGTCAACTCCTCATTGGTCTGATCCGACCATAAGCTAATCACCCTTGATATCCACATCCCACCCCCATCCCCATTAAGGAAACCACGGTAAAAAAGTTCTCCAAAGCCAACTTCATGCTTCTTGAGAGAAGTGGTGAACTTCATGACACCCATGCAGATGGACAATACAGTTACAACTGCTGAATCCTACACAAATGCACTCTATAAACACTTACATGAGTGCATGGATCGTGCTATCCTCCAAAAAAAGGAAGCCAATCTGGTGGTCCCCTGCCATAAACAAACTGTACAACAGAAGGAAGAAACTGTTGCAAAAGAGAGTAAAACACCATGAGTGGAGGAGCTCCCTGGTCAGCCTCAGTAAGAAGCTGAGATCCCTTATAAGATCCTCCAAAGCTAGCTACGAAAACAAAATGCCACTAATTCTATGGACAACCACAAAGCATTCTATAGCTATGTCAAGAATCTCGAGGGCAACACCCAGATCTGCTGTGAGTTGCAGCACAACGGCACAAAAATTACAGAACCAACTAATATTGCCAACATCCAGCAGATAGGTTCAGTGCTAACTTTACCCCCCCACCCCCACACCTAAAGGGCCCATATCTATACAGGAAGAATGCAGAGTCCCTACTAATCACAACTACGCAGGTAAAAGCTGCACTCTCTAAAGCCAAAAACACAACATCCATGGGACCGGAAAACACCCCAGGTTGCGTTTTACACGAACTTCAGAATGAACTGGCTCCCCACTTAAGCACCATGTTCAATAATAGCCTCGCATCAGGTTTTGATGCCCACTGAATGGCGCACAGCAACAGTTATCACCACTCCACAAAGGAGGAGCCACTACTGATCCCAGGAACTATCGACCTATTAGCCTGACGTGCCTGGTCTGCAAGGCCATGGAACATATCATGGAACTCAAAAGACAATGGTAACCTCCAAACTCTGGATCCCACCCAGTTCGGGTTTGTGAAAGGCAGATCATGCCTCCTGAACCTGATAGATAAGGATAAGGTGGTTCACACAGCCTATCTTGACCTTGCCAAGGCTTTCGACACCATCCCCCATTCTAGAATTATAGTTAAACTCACTAAAGTAGGTATAAATCCCTATGTCACAAGATGGGTTGCCAACTGGCTCACTGACAGAACCCATACTGCAAAAGTTGCAGACTCAAAATCTGACCTAAAAGCAGTGACAAGTGGAGTACCACAGGGTTCTCTCCTGGGACCTCTCCTGTTTGTTATCTACTTCTCTGAAGTACAGGCTAACACAGAAGGCCTCTGGCTAATGAAGTTTGCCGATGACTGCAAACTAGGAGTCATAGTCAAGTCTCCAAATGATCTGGACATCCTACAGAAGGGCCTCACTGAGACAGATGCCTGGTGTCAAAGCCATGGCCTCAAGCTCAATGCCAAAAAGTGCAATGTCATCCCCTTTGGTAAAAACTCTGTAAGCATTAACTACCACATAGGCAGCAATCTACTTAACACCGAATGTGTGATGAGAGGCTTTGGGACCCAGGTGGACAGTAGTCTCTCCTTTGATGGTCACATCGCCACAGTTGTCAGGAAGTCCTTCTACATGGCACACATCATAAAAGGGCTCTCATCCAGGAAAAAAAAAAAGGTCATTGTTCCTTTCTACTCTACATTCAGACCCATTATAGAGTACAACGCCCCTTTTGGAATGTACCTCACAAGACATCTGCAGCAGCTGGAAAGGCCACAGAAGTACCTCACAAAGAGGATTACTGGCCTCAAACAAATGCCCTACACTGACTGGCTCAAAAAACTCAAGCTTTACTCCGTAGCATATCGCCTACTCCGAGGTGATCTCTGCCTAACATATAATGCTATATGTCAAACCCAGAGCTGTTGGACATGCTACACCTAAAGAAATCCCAATCCCTCAGAGCTATATGCTCTAGGGACCTATACCTTGTCACCACAATAAACAGGACATGCTGGAGGGATAGATTCCTGTCCCAGAGACTTCCCACACTCTGGAACAGGCTACCCATCTATGTCAAGCAAAGTTCTTCATTGGCACTCTTCAAGAAAAATCTTGATGAGTGGATGGGAAATGGGAAATACACCCCGGGGATCACTTCTGTGTGTCTGCTCGACAGTGGCACAGGAAAATAACTTTCTTGGGTGGCGTAAGCCAGGGAACTTTGTTGGCTAGGCTTACGTAGGCCCTTGGGCAGATGGCCTAGTACCTACCTATGAGAGATATACATACCTTTGCTGATTCTAATTCCTTAGCTTATACTTTTTTTTTCAAATAGACATAATACACATTCAAAGATAGAGTTTTGGTTTCTAATGATATAGTAGATTCTTTAAATTATATTAAGGTGATTACATGCCCATTACCTGATCACAATTCAATAATTTTCGAATTTTTAGTTACCCCAACGCGTAATGTTCAAGTAAGTAGAATACCTGCCTATATAACTAAACTGAAAGATTTTAAAGATTTAACATCAGAAATTCAGAATGTTATTGAACAAAACAATATAAATGATATTTCTGAGATCTTTGTATGGGATGCTTTAAAAGCTTACCTCTACGGCGGAATTATAAATTGGTATAACAGAAAAAGGAAACGTCGGAATGAGCAGTTAGAAATACAAAATAAGACAGATTCTTTGAAACTTATTCAAGAAAAAGATGATCTAAAAAAGAAAAAATCTTTAAATACTAAGTATATGGAAATACTGAACCATAAAAAGTACAGTTTTGTACCTACCATAAATGTAGATGTCCGATAGGTATGCATCTGCAGTCATCACATATGGGTTGTCCTGCCTCAGGCAGCCCTTCGGTCGGCCGGATTCCAAAGTCTGGGTCTGGCGTCGGCTGATGTCGCCCTCTCCCAGACGTCAGAGCACCTGGGGTATAAAAGCGTCAGCCGACGCCATCTTCCTCAGTGTTTCTTGCCCCAGATGCCAGGTGCCCTCAAAGGTTCATAGGTTCATGCTAGGCTATCTGCCCTAGGGCATTTATAAGCCTAGCCAGAGTGTGTGTGGCTTTCACCACCCCTTAGGATGAGAATACTATACCCATTAGTTTGCTGTGCCTCTGTCCAGCAGTGACACAGAGATGATTCCCGGGGTAAACCTACGATCTCCCACCCACTCGTCAAGATTTCTCTTGAACAGAGTCAGTGAGGGGCTCTGCCTCACATGGACTGGGATTCTGTTCCATAGTGTAGGGAGTCTCTGGGTGATTAATCTGTCCCTCCAGCACGTCCAATTTATATCCGTGCTGAGGTTTAAGTCTCTTGCTCTTGTGGCTCTGGTGGATTTGGATTTTTTGAGGTGGAGCTTGTCCATTAATTCCGGGTTGGACATGGCCTTGTATGTCAGGCACAGATCACCTCTGAGCAGACGGTATGCGACTGAATAGAGCTGGAGTTTCTTCAGTCGGGCATCGTATGACATATGTTTGAGCCCCTTTATCCTTTTGGTGAGGAACTTTTGGGGTCTTTCCAACTGCTGCAGGTGTCGGGTAAGGTACATTCCGAATGGGGCGTTGTATTCAATCATTGGTCTGATAAGTGAAGAGTACAGGGGTACAATGACCTCTCCTGATCTGGATGCGAATCCCTTCATGATCAGGTGGGCAATATAGAAGGTCTTCCTAACCACTTTGGCAATGTGAGTGTCAAAAGAGAGGTTACTGTCAACTTGGGTCCCCAGGTCCCTGATAACTTCTTCCGTGTTTAATGGATTACCACCTATGTGGTAATTATGGGTTACCTTGTTTTTCCCAAAGGGTATGACTATACATTTTTTGGCATTTAAGCTTAAGGCCATGGCTCTGGCACCAGTCATCCATTTCTATGAGACCTCTCTGGAGGATGTCTGTCTGATGGAGTGTCAATTATGGTGCCCAGTTTGCAGTCATCTGCAAATTTTGTCAGCCACAATCCCCCTATGTTTGCCTGCACTTCAGAAAAATAAATGCCGAACAAGAGGGGGCCCAGGACTGAGCCCTGTGGGACACCGCTCGTGACCGGCTTAGAGTCTGACATGGCACCAGCAACTCTAACCCTGTGTTCTGCCCTTGAGCCAGTTTGCAACCCATCTTCTGACATATGGGTTTACATCTAAGCTGGTGAGCTTTTCTATGATGCCCGAGTGGGGTATTGTGTCGAACGCTTTTGCTAGGTCAAGGTAGGCTGTGTGAACTGCCTTACCCTCATCAATGGCCTTAGTGACTGTTTCGAAAAAGTCGACCAAGTTCAAGAGGCAGGATCTGCCCTTGACAAAGCCAAATTGGGTAGAATCCAGTGTCTGTAGGTCCCCAATGTCTTTATGAGTTCCATTATGATCCTCTCCACAGCTTTGCAGACAAGACTCGTCAAGCTTATGGGGCGGTAATTTCCAGGGTCCGTAGAAGCACCGCCTTTGTGGAGTGGGACCACAGTTGCCGTACGCCATTCTTTGGGTACGTATCCTGTAGTAAGGCTAAGATTAAACAGCAGCCTTATGTGTGGGTTTAGTTCCTCATTGAGTTCGTGTAGCACACAGCCGGGGACACCGTCCGGTCCCATTGATGCTGTGTTTTTTGCTTTAGAGAGAGCAGCTCTCACCTGGGCATCTGAGATGTTTGGGAGGCTAGACTCTGGTGGGATAGATATTTCTCCTTTTGGGGGGGAGGGAGGGGAGAAACCTGTCTGCCAGTATGTTGGCAATGTCTGTGGGTTCAGTGATTTTATCATTTTGGACTAATTCTGAGCATATCTGGGAGTTTCCACCCAGATTTCTAATGTAGTTAAAGAAGGCCTTATGATTGTCTTTTGTGTCATTAGAGATTTTTCTCTCAAAGTTGGCCTTGGATGATTTTATGAGTGATCGTAGTTTTTTGCTAGTATTGATCAGAGATGCCTTCCCTTTTAGGGATTTTGCTCTGTCATGTAGTAGCTTTCTCCTCTTGTTGTAGAGTTTGTTTATGGCTGGGGTCCACCAGACCGGGCGCCTGCCTTCGGTGGAAAGGGTCTTGATTTTATTAGGGATTGCTTGATCCACACATTCCTGGAGGTGCTCGTAGAAGGCATTTGTAAGGGTTTCAGCAGCGTGGGTTGTGGTTTCCACTGGCTCGAGGGCCTTGAAGGACACCACTCCAGTCTTAAGTGTGAAGTTTGCTTTTGAGAAGTTCTTCACTGTGGTCTTTTTTGCTGGGGGTGGGGGCGGGATGTGGATCTCCAATGAGATTAATTTATGGTCTGATCTCACCAATGAGGGATATACTTCCGGTGTGGAGCATTGTGTCCCCATGTTTGTGATGATCAGGTCTAGTATATTTTCTCCTCTTGTGGGGATGGTGACTAGTTGTTCCATAGCATTTGAGTTTATGAACTCCACGAACCTTTGGGCTAGGGTGTTGGGGCTTGAGTAATGTTCCCAGTCTATGTTTGGGTAGTTCAAGTCACCCAATACGATGGTGTTTGGAGAGACATTCATACTCTCCAGTGTCTTCAGGAAGGCTGTGTGGGTTTCCTGAGTTTGAGAAGGTGGTCTGTAGCATGTTACAAACTGTAGGGCAGTTTTACCTATGGTTAATTGCACCTGGATGGTCTCTGATGCTTCGTGCGTTGCCACTAACCAGGAGGTATGGGTATCCTTTATGAATATGGATACTCCCCCTCCTTTTGTGGTTCGGTCCGGATTTTGGGGCCGGCATGATATGAGGTATAACCTGATAGTGCTGGGGTGCTCTCAGGAGCCTTGAACCAGGTTTCAGTCACAGCACAGACATCGATGTTCTCCATACTGAGGAGGGCTTCGAAGGCGTGCATCTTTAGGTTTAGACTTCTGGCATTGAGCAGTATTACCCTTAGTTTTTCTCCATTTTTGTTTTCTAGGGCGGTAGGTTTATCATTTGAGCCTTGCCTAAAAAAGGCACTATGGGGGTAGCAAGAGCCTTTGCCAATATCCGGAAGCCCAGGGATGACAGGTGCAAGCCGTCCCTTGCGAAGCAGCGTGGCTTGTCAAGCATGTCATCCCAGGCAGACAGACATTGGATCCCCTTAGAATGACACCAGTAATTAAGCCAATTATTAAAGCTGATCATTTTTCTCTGTATTGTGGCATCATTCTTGGTGAGGGTAGGATACTGCTCAGGGTCAGGGTCATACCGGCCTGGGCTACATAATCTGAGAGCTCCTCTATGTCTCTTCATGTAGTCCAGGAAGGTACGTCTCAGGTCGTTCACACCGGCATGGACAATGACTGAGTCATACTTGTACTTGCTGTGGAGTGAGGAAGGCTAAATTTGGAGAAATGCAATAAATTCCAAACATGCACAGAAATATATATATATATATATATATATATATATATATATATATATATATATATATAAAAAAACAAATGCACCATAATAGATAACCCCAGCTAGCTATGAGAGGGGAAAGTACCCAATAAATACCCAAGAGGGGAAGGAGGGAGGGTAAACCTGACTGCAGATGCATACCTATCGGACATCTACATTTATGGTAGGTACAAAACTGTACTATGTCCTTCAAGGATGCATCTGCAGTCATCACATATGGGTAGAATACCATAGCCATACTGGAGGTTGAGGATCTATGTAAAGGATGGTGTAGCTAAAATGCCCAGCAGGACTGCTGTAGCAAAGCCTGCTCTGGATCTGGAATATAAAGGTAAATTGTAATGCTTGGAAAATGTATGCACGGAGCTCCATGTAGCAGCTTCTAAAATGTCCTTGGTAGCCACCCCTCTTAAGAAGGCTGTGGAGGTGGCTGTGGCTCTGGTGGAATGAGGTCTAATGTTAGCTGGCACGTTTTTTCCATGAAAGGAATAACAAAAACGTATGCAATTCCCTATCCATTTTGAAATTGTCTGTTTGGAAATTGCTTTTCCTTGTGCACCAGCAGCATATGCCACCAACAGCTGATCGTTTTTTCTGTAGCTTTTAGTTCTGTCCAAGTAGTAGCGCAACTGTCTGTGCATGTCCAGGGTGTGCATTAGTTTCTCCCATTTGTTTTGTGGATTTGGAAAGAAGGTAGGCAGGTGAATAGCTTGGTTTAATGAGACCCTGGATACCACCTTTGGCATAAATGAAGGATTGGTTCTCAATGAGACTCTGTCCTGATGAAAAATAAGAAATGGTTGTACTGCCATGAGGGCCTGTAACTCAGATACTCTTCTTGCTGAGGTTATGGCCAGAAGGAAGGCGGTCTTCCAAGACAGGAACTATAGTTCTGCAGATGCTGCTGGTTCAAAGGGAGGCAGCGTTAGTTTTTCCAACACGAAGTTAAGGTCCCAAGTAGGCACTGGAGGTTTCCTTGGAGGATTGATGTTTTTAATTCCTCTTAGAAACTGTCTTAGGAGAGGATGAGAAAAGACAGGTGGATCAGTATTGTACTCTGCTGAGATTGCTGAAGCATGAATTTTAATGGAAGAGTAAGACAGGCCATTATGAAGCATTTCTGCCAAGTATTCCAGGATATGTGCCATGTTCATCACTGTTGTATCTAGGCCCTTTGTGGTGCTCCAAGTGTGAAATCTTTTCCATTTTGCTGAATAGGCCTTTCTTGTGGAAGGCCTGCGAGCTTCCATGATGATATCCTTCACTCTCTTGGATAGCTTATTCTGAGGAGTCGTCAAGGTATTTTCCAGGCTGTTAGTTGCAAGGTTTTCAGGTTGGAATGCAGAGTTCTGTAATTGTGCTGTGTCAGGAGAAGTGGCCATTAAGGAAGAGGCCATGGCTTCGTGCGTGACATGCTCTTTAACAGTGGGTACCAGTGCTGTCTTGGCCAGTCCGGAGCTATCAGAATCACTTTTGGCTGCTCTGTCCTGATCTTCATTAAGACCTTGGTCATTAATGGAAGAGGTGGAAATGCATACACTGTTAGAGTTCTCCAGCTGAAAGATAGGGCATCCACTTTCCATGCTTGTGGGTGGTATGTCCTTGAGCAGAATTTCTTCAGTTGATGATTGTGGGGGGAGGCAAAAAGATCTATGTCTGGCCTTCCCCATGATTGTGTTATCTGTAGGAAGATGTCTGGGTGCAGCATCCATTCGTGTGCATCCATGATATTTCTGCTGTCCGCCAGTATATTGTCTTTTCCTGGCACAAACTGGGATTGCAGCTCTATATTGAGTTTCAAGGAAAGTTCCCACAGATTCATTGCCAGTCTGCAAAGAGGGTAGGAATGGGTGCCTCCTTGCTTGTTTATGTACCACATAACTGTGGTGTTGTCTGTCCTTATTAGCAGGTGGCCTTGATGCAGAAAGGGTTTGAAGACCTCAATTGCATGCATCACTGCCAGCATTTCCTTTTGGTTTATGTGCATGCGTAGCTCCTTTTGTGACCATAATCCTTGAATACATCTGCCCTCCATGTGTGCTCCCCAACAGTGGTCTGAAGCGTCCGTTGTAATGGTTTGGCTGGCTATTGGTTTGCTGAAGGGCAGACCCCTGTTCGACTGGCTTGCTTGAGCCCACCATAGAAATTCCTTTTGGAGGCATGGAATGAGTGGGATCAAAGTTTCTAAGCTGTGACTGTGCTGAGTCCATAAACTCCTTGGGTACCATTGTAGTTTCCTCATATGCAGCCTTGCTTGTGAATCAGAAGAATGCAAGAGGTCATGTAACCCAGGACCTGCAGGAATTTCCTTGCAGTCAGCTGAGTTTGTCTTGTCAGATTCTTGAAGTAATCTGGTAGTTGTCTGTTTTTCTTCTGTGAGAAAAGCCATTTGGGTGGTTGTGTCTAGATCCGCACCCAGAAAAGTTATTCTTTGGGATGGAACAAGTCTTGATTTGTGAATGTTGACTGTATATCCCAAGGCCTGCAGTAGGCGGATGGCATAATTCAAGTCTTTTACCAAAGTTTGTTGGCTGTCCGCTTGTATAAGGCAGTTGTCCAGATATGGGTATATTTGAATCCCCTGAAGTCTGCAGTGTGCAATTACTGATGCTAGGCATTTCGTGAATACTCTGGGCGCAGTAGATAAGCCAAAGGGCAATGCTGAGAATTGATAAAGCTCTGAACCTGCAAGAAATCTGAGGTGTCTTCTGCAACTTTGTCCAATAGGGACATGCAGGTATGCCTCCTTGAGGTCTAGAGTCACCAGCCAAGACCCCTTGCTCAGCATGGGAAGGAGTTGCTGTAGAGTCAGCATTTTGAATTTTGGCACAATGAGATAAGTATTCAGTGCGGACAAGTCGAGAATAGGCCTCCATTGATTTTCTTTTCTTGGAACAAGGAATAGTCTGGAGTAAAACCCTTGGCCTTGTTCTGAAAGAGGAACCTTTTCTATAGCTTTCATTTGCATTAAGTTGGAGATTTGTTTCAAAGCCTCTGCCCTTTGATTTGGAGGCAAGTCCGGCATGCCTTTTCTTTTTGGCAATGTGTGAAAACAGAACCTGTATCCTTTGTCTATTATTTGCAGTGTCCATTTGTCTCTTGTAATGCTGTGCCAATTTTCTGAGAATAAGGAAAGCTTTCCACCCAAAGGTGCTTCTAATTGAGCCCTGGTTGGCGGAGTCAAAGCAAAGTCATTGAGTCTGTCCTTGTACAGCAGTTGAAGGTCCTGCACTACCTCTCTGGTTGGGAGGCTGCCATTGACGTCCTCTGTAGGAGCCTCTAGCTTGCCCTCTACCTCTGGCACGCCTGTTCTTGCCTCTGTGGTATCTTTCTGTGTCCGGAAATGACCAATTCTTGGTAGGCCAATTTCTGCTGAATCTTGGTGGTTGGACCTGTAGAAAATCTTTGACTGTTTGTACAGATTTTGCCTTTTCCTCAAATTTCTTTAAGACCTCCTGAGCAGTGGAGCCAAATAATTTTTGCTTTTCCAGTGGAGCATCCAGAAGCTTAGCTTTAACATGGTCTGGCAGAGATTGTTCCTTCAGCCAAGCATGCCTACGTATGACTGCACCTGTCATAGCTGACCTACATGAAGCTTCCAATGCATCATAACCACACTGTAAGAAATGGTTGCTAACCTGCTGGGAGTTATGTACCAGATCCTGAAGTGATTTGCGATCTAGGGGTTCAGGAGAAGACAGTTTCTTATGCAATTCATCTAACAAATACTCTTGGTACTGTATCATATGAAATTGACAATTTAATGCCCTCATAGAAAGAGTAGCAGAAGTATACACTTTTTTACCCCATCTCTCTAAAGCCCTGGACTCCCTTTCAGAGGGGAGTGGATTTTTAGTAGTGGTAGCTGCAACCCCTTTAGGGCCCTGGGAAATAGTTTCTGGATCAGCAGAGTGGGCCTTGTAAAGAAAAAGATGCGAGTCCTGGACCCTGTAGTACCTATCTGGTTTGGCAGGGGCCGGAGGAAGAGTGTCAGGGGTTATGCTAGACTCAGAGTACACATCATCAATGACAGTCAAAACAGGAGGAATAGCCAAAGGTCTATGCTGAGGTAAATGCAGAAAAATTCTTAATCTTTTCCTGGAGTCAGAGAATTCCTGGCCCTGCCATTTGAAATGCTCTCTCATAGTGTGAAGGGTCTCCCCGAAGGATAGTTCTTCAGGAGGGGAGGCCGAGGGGATTGATTCCTCTGCATCAGAATCCTCGTAGGTCGAAAAAGCCTCCTCCTGGTAGTCCGAGAGAGCAGAGCCATCAGAGGCCTCCTCTGAGGAGTGGGGATCAGAGGGCTCAACCCTGGGCCTTTTGTCTAGAGGGGGTTGAGAGCCTCTGTTCGGATGGGGTTGAGAGCCCCTAATTAAGGAGATAAGGTCCTCTGCTAAAGTTAGAATCTGTGAACTGGTAGAGGGTCCCTGAGGAATAACCTTGGGAGGCATAGCTTTTGGATGTTTAGCAGCTTTAGCCCTGGTGAAAGCCTTTATGGACATGGATGCAGGAGGCCTAGCTGCACCACGTGCTGGTGTAGTTTTGTCTAGAGGAATGGTGTCGGAAGTTTCCAAGACACCAGTTTCTGAGGGAAATTCAATAACCGACTCAGCAGGGGCCTCCGGGGCAGAGGTTGTCATTTGAGCGGTTTCAGGGGTCGGAAGTACCAATGACTCTGTCAGCCGAGACAGAGACACTCGCGGTAGGCCTGGCCGTGGTTTCAGCCGAAACCGCGGCCCGCGTGTGTCTGTCCTTGTCCTTCCGTTTCTTTGTTAAATGTAAAGTCGGAGTCTCCGACGGCATATTGTAAGAAAAACTAGCCCCAAAAAATTCCTCTGCAAACTCCGCCCGATGTCTAAGAGTGCGTCGGTTGAAGGAAGCACAGGCTGAACAGGCCGAGACGTCGTGGTCTGGGCTTAGTCAGGGGAGGCAGTAAGAGTGGAAATCCTTATGAGGTATTTGTTTCCCACAAGTTAAGCAATTATTAACTTTATCTGACATCGGCTGAGGCAAGAAAGAGTCCCCAACGGGGTACTTAGCTTTTGAAGTCTTCGGTAGCTGAATTACAGGAGCTGGCCGACCGGCACTTGCGAACTGCTTCTGCTTCGGGCACCACGCGGCAAGAACGACTGAGGAAGATGGCGTCGGCTGACGCTTTTATACCCCAGGCGCTCTGACGTTGGGGAGAGGGCGACATCAGCCGACGCCGGACCCAGACTTTGGAATCCGGCCGACCGAAGGGCTGCCTGAGGCAGGACAACCCATATGTGATGGCTGCAGATGCATCCTTGAAGGACATCTATGAATTTAGAAAAAATTAGTCTTAAAATTCTCCAGTAATCCTACATCTCAATTAACTAATAAAACTAAAATAATAAACAAATTCAATCATACAAATGAAATATTCTCCCCTAAAAAGAAAAAGATAGTCTCAGGTAAACAGAATATCTTAATTGAATTTAGAGAATTCTTTTACAAACATTAACCAACAATCCAAGAGGACGGATTCTAACCAAGAAATAAAATCCTTTACTAACAAATATACAAAAAAAGATTATCTAGTGAACAAGTTACTATTACTGACAGACCCATCTCCTTTAAAGATATTCAATCCCAGATTACTAAATTAAAACCAAATAAAACACCGGGAAATGACGGTATCAGTCCAGAGGTGTATAAACTATTACGAGTTGATACCTTAAAACTGCTTCATAAAGTTTACAATATTTCCCAAAATGACAATTTAATACCTCCATCATGGAAATATACTTTCATCTCCCCAATCCTCAAAACTGATAAGGACCCTGGTAAATGTTCATCTTATAGGCCTATTTCCTTATTAAACATGGATTACAAAATGTTTGTCAATTTTTGCAGACAGAATTGTTTGCTCACAATGGTCGAAGATCAAACAGGATTTATAGTAAACAGAAATTCTTATGACAATATCAAAAGAATTCTGTCCTTAAATGAATCAGCTAAATACTTAAAAAAACAGCTTAAAATTAATCAGTCTTGACAACCTGTGCTTTTGATTCAATCAATTGGAACTATTTATTTTTACTTTTGGAGGAATTAAACTTCTCTAATTTATAAATCTAATTACAAGTTTATATCAAGATAGCCAAGCCTACATTACAATAGGTACAAATATATCCCAAATATCCCAATAAAGGAACAAAGGGTGCCCTTTATCTCTCTCACTATTTACATTGATTATGGAACCTTGGGCTAATCTGATATGATGAAAACATTGAAGGTTACAGCTAGAGTCCTAATAATGTTTCCAAATTATAAATGTTTGTGGATGATACATTACACTAGGTGGTAATAATGCATCTATTCACTCTCTTTTTAAAGATGCTTAATACTTTCAAAAAAAAAAGTCAGGTTTAACCTTTAATAACAAAACTAAAATCTTGGCCCTAAAAAACTAGAATTACTCTATGTCTATAAAAATACCAAGCACAGTCTAATGAACTACTTTATCTAGGCATTGTAATTGCCAACATAAAAGATATCATTCAAATCAATTACAATAAAAGCTTATTGGCAATAGGAAATCTCATAAAAAAATGGAATGAAATCCAATTTTCTATGGATGAAAAACTTTTAATTATTAAAATGATTCTATTACCTAAAATTCTTTATATTATCCAATCAATTTCTTTACCCCCACCTAGTTCACTAATTAAGAAATTTAATTCTATGATGCATACATTTTTATGGTTCCCTATGAGACCTAGAATAGCCTTATCTCATCACATGAAAAATTGGGAAAATGGAGGTATAGCTTTGCCTAATTTGGAAATCTACTCAATCTCTGCAATGGCTACATTTATTTCTCTTATAGATATTAAATACACTGCTAAGTGGAAGAACATTACAGAAATAGAGTGATGCAATAAAGAATAATAAAACACAGAAATTAATGCTGAAACTCCTTTATCTAGATCTTAAGATTATTTTTCCATTTACTCCTCTCAGAATTTTAAAACAAATTATACAACTCTTTTTAGATAATTTAGAAACTATTTATAGAAATTCAACTTGTATAACAATTGGCTATTTCTCCCATTTCCTATACCCTACATGCAAGGTGCTATATTTTCTTCAGATTTTATGAAAATGTATCCTTTTCAACAAAAATGTAATCTTTTAGTCCCAAATGATATCTAATAATGATCCGAAATCCATTAACTTACTGAATAATGAACATGACTAACATCCTGGTTGGATCTACACGAAAGTAAAAAAATATGTATCTAATAAACTTGACTCTGACCATCAACTAAACTTTCATTTCCTACATTAATTCTGTATATGGTGCTGTCTATAAATCACCAACTAAGAACATTTTATCTCACTTATTATAAAGCAATTAAACTAGATCTAGATAATATATCAGGTAATTGGAATTATTTCTCCTTAATTAATAATCATCCCACAACAGAGAAAGAAAAATCACATACATTACAATAGGCTAGTGTTAACTATTTCTTCAACAAGATAGAACATTTTCACATGGAGATATTTGCATAGATCTTTTATAACCCCACTTTGAATAAATTTAATAAGAAAAATGTTAACTGCTGGAGGTATAATAATGTAGTTAATGCTGATTGGGCACATATGGTATTTGACTGTACAGAATTAAATAATTTCTGGAAAGACATTAACAACTTTTTACAAGCAATTTTCACACAATGTTTTACTCTCAAAATCTCTAGTATTGTTTAACACTTGTGTTCCTAACTGTATTAGAGAAACCAATCAGCCTCTGCTCTCGTCTATTTTATCAGGAGTCAGAAAAACAAACAGTTATAAGAAATTGGAAGTCTAAATCTTCTCCCTCAGTAAATGAATTCAAAAATCTACTTTTTGAAGTACGTAATTTAGAGATATTGACCAGAAGAGCAAAATCCTCTAGGAATACAATTGTAAGCAATATGTGGAAGAAAGATTATGATTAGATAAATAATTTAATAGTAATGTATCAATATTTATAAGAATTTTTAATTTGTTAACATGTATTTGTGGAAAGTGTCATTGTATATATATTTTTTCTTCACTGTCATTAGTAAGCATATTCAAAATTGTACATAACTCAAGATGTTTGTTTTATCTATTTCAATTCAATAAAGCTGTTTAAAAAAAGCCTCTAAGAGACCTAACATGGATAGACCCTTGAGGTGGTCTGCAAAGGACACATTACTTAAGCCCTGTATTCTTTTAGGGAGGAACCTATGTGGACGTTCCAACAGTGGAGCACTGTACTCAATAGGTCTAATGAACGCCAAATACAGGGGTTGAGGAGGGTGGCCTAATGGTTATGGTGTTTGCCTCGCAAGCACAAGGTGCAGGGTTTGAGTCTCACAAGGGATAACTGGCTAGACAAAATGGCTCACAAGGGCAGTCAGCTTAGAACAAACCTATGAACAAAGAATTCCTTGGACTTAGATGCCATACCTTTGTTTAAAAGTTGCGCAACATAAAATGATTTCCTCACCACTGTAGACGCATGATGATCAAAGGCTAGATTTCCCCAAGTCCCTGACTACTGGGTCAACTCTAAGAGGTGTGTTCTCAATGATAGTTACCAGGGATGGATGACTTCCCAAAGGATACTATTATGCATTTCTTGGCATTTAGTTTTAGTTCATGGCTCGGACAACAGTTTGTATCAGCCCCTGCTGGAGAACATTTGTCAGTGTAAGATTCAATGACAGTTACTAATTTGTAATCATCTGCAAATTTAGTCAGCCAGAGAGCAGTGACACTGGCCTTGACTTGAGAAGTAAATGCCAAAAAGGAGTGGTCCAAGAACAGATCCCTGAGGGACTCCACTTATGACTGGCCTCTTTGTAGATGTGGACTCCCCAATTCTAACTTCCTAGTACCAACCTATGAACCTATAATTCACCCTAAGGATCACGTCAGTCGCCCTGCTAGACAGGGGTCCAGGGGAGTAAATAGTGTGGGAAGAAATAGCCAGGGAATTGCTATGGCTAGGCTTGTATAGGCCCTAGGGCCAATAGCCTAGTACCAAACTATGAACCTATGGGTCCTGTCTGTGAGCCAGTTGGCTATCCACCAGTTGACATACGGGTTTGTACCTAACCCAAGTACGTCAACAATGCTCGATTGGGGTATTGTGTCAAATGTCTTGGCCATGTCAAGGTAGATCGTGTGAATGATTTTGCCCTCATCCATTGCTTTGGTGACCTTCTCAAAGTCCACCAGGTTGAGTAGGCTTATAACGAAAGAGGCAACACCACGGCTCGTTGCAGAATATTTAATGCATCAAAACACCAGATAAAACACAGTAAGCACTTTCACATTTCAGAGAACGTTTCTTCAGACTTTGATACAACAGTTATCATTCACCTGAATTAAATATTACATTTTCCAATCACCTGTTAGACATAATCATGACATCACAAAAACAATTAGAATCATTAAAACCTGCTTAAAGCCACCTTCATGTATATATCAAAATACATATTTTAAATGTACATTTAATAAATATGACAAACTATATATGTAATACAATGTTTACATTAAAACCTAACTAAATTATGACTAAAATGAGAAGTTATGTACCTACCATAACGTTCCATGTTAGTTGTCTCTCGCCTTCTTTCTTGCTGGATGGGTTCGGAGCCGATCCTTGGCTCCGACTCGGCCACTTACTAAAGCTCGAGAGCTTATTTTACCGGCTCGAGGCAACCCTATATCCCATGATGCTAGGCGATAACTCCCCAGATCTCGTTTGGAAGCTGAAAAACCTAGCATAGGCCAATAAAACAAAATCCTCCAACTGGAAGGAGGAGGAAGAGGGATAAAACCCCCCAAAGATAATTATCTGCACTATATATATCCTGGGACACCTAGATGGTGAACAAGGGAATAAAAGGACCCTTCAAGGAAGGGAAGATCTTCTCTGTCTGTCCAGGCTAGGGGGATGGTGGGTGGGACGCAAGAAAGAAGGCAAGAGAAGACAACTAACATGGAACGTTGTGGTAGGTACATAACTTCTCAATGTTAAGTTGTCAATCTCGCCTTCATTCTTGCTGGATGGGACCGCATCCCTAGCACCTTCATCCTGGGTGGCTCATTGGAACAGACTTTTAAGAATGGTGGAACCAAATGTTGCTCTGTCCCTGGAGGCCATGTCCAATTTGTAATGCGAAACAAAGGTATGAGGAGAGGCCCATGTGGCTGCCGCACAGATAGTGTCTATTGGTAGTCTAGCTTGAAAAGCTGTAGATGTAGCTAGTGCTCTAGTCGAACGGGCTTTTGGCTTAGAAGTTAATTCCCTGCCTCTGAGTTGATAAATAGATGTAATCACAGAAGACAGCCACCTAGATAGGGTTACCTTGGAAACAGGAAGGTCTTTCTTATTTTCTGCGTACGATAAAAACAGTTGATCAGACTTCCTTATTTGTTTGGTTCTATCCAAATAGTATCGAGCTGGCGGTGAACATCTAGATAATGTAGCTTTTGCTCCGCTCTATTAGTATAGTTTGGGAAAAAAACTGGAAGACCAATGGATTGATTTAAATTTGTCTGCGAAGCCACCTTGGGTAAGAAGGATGGATTAGTCCTTAGAGAAACTGTCTTTATGGAAGATTAAGTAGGGAGGACGAATGCAGAGGGCGTGAAGCTCAGTTACTCTCCTAGCAGAAGTAATGGCGACTAGGAAGAGTGTTTTCCAGGAAAGAAATTTTAATGAACAGGAGACCGCAGGTTCAAGGGGGGGGGGGGGGATCATGGATGTTAAGACTAAATTAAGATCCCACTGAGGTGGAGGGTCTTTGATCGGAGGCTTAAGTAAATATACACCTTTAAGGAAAGCTTTGCAAAGCTTATTGGACATGATGTTGTGATCCGATAAGCCTGTATGAAAATTCGATATGGCTGCCAACTGAACCTTTACTGTAGAGGCAGAAGACCCTGAATGAAAAATTTCGGCTAGGAAGTCTAAGACCGAATGAATTGGGGCAGTAAAGGGATCTATATTCCTTGCCTTTGCCCAGAAGGAGAAACGTTTCCATTTACTAGTGTAAATCCTTCTGGTGGAAGATTTAAGGGAAGCAACTATGATATCCCGGACGGGATTAGAAATCATAGGAAGCCTGGCTAAAGACGGAAGTGGAGCAACCAAGCAGTGAGGTTGAGAGAATGTAGAGATTAGTGCAGCTGCCCCAACTGATGGGTCAACAGATCTGGAGCTGGGTCCAGATGCCAAGGCTGTACCAAAAGATAATGATGTAGGAACGGAAACCATATCTGTCGAGGCCAATAAGGGGCAATGAGAATCAACTTGGCTCTCAAAGCGGTTGCTTTCTGAATTACTTGTGGGATTAGAGGAAAAGGTGGAAAGGCATAGAGAAGTCCCCGAGGCCAATCTTGGACTAGAGCGTCTCTGAGGGGATGGCCTGGAAGGGGGAAGAAGGTGAAAACATCGGGGCATTTGCTGTTTTGGGGTGTAGCAAAAAGATCGCAGCAAGGAAGGCCCCACTTCTGAAAAATCTCTTCCACTACCGATTGAGAGACCACTCGTGTGGCATGAGTATAGCTCTGCTCAACCTGTCCGCTATGATGTTGGACTTCCCGGGGATATGCGTTGCTATCAGAAACCACTGAGAGGAGATCACCCATTGCCAAAGTGAGTGCCTCTCGACACAGGGGATAGGACTTGGTTCCGCCTTGCTTGTTGATATACCACACTACGGACGTATTGTCCATTTGGATTGCAATAGTTCCTAGGGGAAGAGAGTCGTGGAGGGCTTGCAACGTTAAAAGCACTGCTCTCATCTCTAGGACATTTATGTGCAGGTGGCGTTCGAAAGGTTGCCAAGTGCATGAACCATCCTGCCCTGAAAATGCCCCCCCCCCACCCGATCAGGGAGGCATCCGATGTCACCGTGGCGACCGGGGGAGGAGGAACAAAGGGTCTGCCTTGATGGACTTGAGGGGACAATATCCACAGGACAGATGACTTTTGCAAGTTGGAGTTATCATGATCTTGTGGTGCATGGGGAGTTGCTGAAAAGACCACTGGGCGAAAAGCATCCACTGTAGAAGACGCATGTAAAAACGTGCAAGGGGAAGAAGTGTTATGGCAGCCGCCATAAGACCCAATACTTTCAGGACATACCTGGCCTGAAATTTGTCGCTCTGAAGAAGAACATGGACATGGTTTTGAATATCTAAGACCCTTTGATCTGTTAACTTTGCTGAAAGTTGTACGGTGTTCAAGTTGGCGCCTATAAAGGTAACAGACTGACAAGGCGACAAGGCAGACTTTTCGAAATTTAGAGAGATTCCTAGCCCTCTGCAAATGTGAATGGTGTAAGCTCGGGCTTGGAGAAGTTGATGCCTGGTGGTGGCAGTGAGGAGCCAGTCGTCTAGATATGGAAACACCTGGAATCCTTGCCGTCTCAGGTGAGCCGTAACCGCTGCCATACATTTGGTGAACACTCTGGGGGCTGTAGTGAGACCGAAGGGCAGGGCTCTGAACTGGTAGTGACTGGCCCCCAGCCGAAAGTGGAGAAACCTTCTGGAGCACCTGTGAATTTTGATGTGATAGTACGCATCCTGAAGGTCCACGGAGCACATCCAATTGTCCTTGCCCAGAAAGGGCAGAATGGACTGTAGCGTGACCATCCGGAATCTTGTTCTCTTTACAAACTTGTTTAGTTTGCTGAGATCTAATATTGGTCTCCAGTCCCGTCTTTTTCGGTACCAAAAAGAACCTTGGAGTAGATTCCGGATCCTAGCTGGTCTGCTGGGACTGGCTGGATGGCTCTTTTTGCTAGCAGTTTTGATATTTCTGATACTGCTAGTTCCCTTAGACCGGGTGGAACATCTGGAAGGGTTCCCTTTTGAATTGGGGTTTGGATAAAGGGAATTTTGTAACCCTCGGATATGATAGACTGTACCCATTTGTCTTGAGTAAGGGAAAGCCAGGCTATTGGGTACAGCGACAATCTTCAACCGACTGCCTCCGAAGGTGGACAATCGGGCAACATCTCAGGGATGCTGGAAGGGTTTGTCAGAGAGAGGCTCCCTGCTACCCTGGTTCTGCGGACCCCCTCTGCCCCTAGGGCGGCATCTGTTGTCGTTACCCCCTCTGCCTCTGGGGGTAAACTGACCTCTTGCATCAGGCGTGACTCTGAGATTTGCGGAACCACATTTTCCCACCCTTCTGACCCTTAGGGTATGGTCTTGAAGGGGTGGAGAAACGGATTCCTACGGCAGAAAGAGTCTTGCCATCTTGTTCGCATCTGGTCAAGGTGTCTTTCACTTGAGGTCTGAACAAAGCCGAACCATCAAAAGGGGAATTTGTGAAGGATGCCTTGAAAGGGTCCGCGAAATTACACAGCCGCATCCAGGCGTGACGCCTTAAGGCCACTCCTGTGCCCGCGGCCCTACTCGCTCCATCGGCTGCATATGAAATTAGACGCATGGAGTTAACAATAGAGTTCAGGGTTCCAAGCTGTGAGTTTATTTTATCCTGGGACCCAGCAGCTGATGGATCCTGTAAGACTTCCCCCAACTCTTTGAGAATATCTCTCTGAAGGCGGGTGAAGTGACAAGTAATTCAGCGACCGCATGGCAAAGGTTGCTGAAAAAAACATCCGCTTACCGTACCTATCCATGGTCCTAGAATCCTTATTAGGAGGATGGATAGGTACTGAAGGATCAGCTAGTTCCTTCTTGGTGGCTGCAGCCACCACCATGGCATCCGCCGGTACACCTTTTGTTAGGAATTGCTTGTCAACTGGTGCTGTGATGAATTTAGATGGTCTCCGAGGTATGGGTTCCACCGAATCCGGGGCCGACCCCACCTTCCGAGCCACTACTTCCATAAGGGGGTCGAAAGGTGGAGACACCCAGGAGGTGGAGGGTAGAGAACCAAACGCCTCCAGGTACACAGACTCGTCCTCGGAAGGATTAAGGGAAGACCAGTTCCCCCTCTGCTTTAGGATTTCTAGGATGTCTGAGAAAGAGACATCCTCAGAGGGGGACTTTGGGGATCCCTCCGACTCATCCAAGTCTGTCTCAGATGTAATGGACTCAGGGGATTCCACATGCTTTCTCTTACATGTCCTCTTACGCGGAGGCTCCGCTGACAGGTCAGGAGAAGCCACGGAAGAGGAAGAAATTCCCAGTGGGGAAACCTGAGGCGTTGGATCTCTGGGTCTGGGAGCAAGAGAGTGGGAAGATACATCAGCAGGCACTGTAGTGGGAGGAGCTGATGGAGCTGACAGTTGACTATGCCCTGGGGCTAGTACGCTCATCACCTCGAAGGCTCCCCTATCAGAAAGGCCAGAGGGCCCCCGCTCCGAAGAGGTAGGAACCCCAGGCCACACCGACAGGGAAGGCTCCGAGGATGATGTCGGGGCCGAGCTCACCAGCGCCGACGCTCCAAGGGGGAGAACGGGGTCGGACAATGGTCCAATGCCACTCGCCCCCTCGGAGCAGACGAGGGAGATCAGGCGCCCGGATCCGTCCAATGAAGGTATCAAGGAGGAGATCGGAGCGGAAGATGAAGGAGCCGAAGGGGGAGGTATCGGCTCCGACGCCACAACAGTCATGGCTCCGAGGAGCTCCGAACTCTGAGGGAGAGTCGAAGGAGGAAAATTAGGTGGAGTCGTAATAGCTACCGTCTGATGAGATGGGCTAGAGATCATCTGGGCCAATGCCTGAGACTTTAACAGCCTACTTACCACTCTCTCAAGGTCATGATCTGAAAGTCTGGACGACCGAGAAGATAGTCTCAGATGGCTCCGCTCCGAGAGCAGGGAGATCTCGGAGCCGAATGGATGGACTCAAATGAAGGGGATCTTGACCTCTTCTTAGATGGAGCCAACGGAGCAGAGGACACGTCTGCTCCAGCCGGAGCCGACAGTGAAAGCATGGGCTCAGAGGTATCGGCGCCGAGTGGTGCCAAGACCGGAACCTGTGACTGAAAAGGATCGGCTCCAGCCGGAGCCGATCTAGGCACAGACAAGGAGCCAGCAGCCGAAGGCTTAGTACTTGGAGCCGACGGTTTTGCTGGTTTCGAGGGCCTCCCCGACGCAGACTTAGTCAGGGAGCCCTCTGGCTTTAACAAGCCCCTCAGTATAAGTTTGTTCCTGCGCTCCTGCAGGACTCTTGGACTGAATGCATGACATACAGAACAAGAGTCCTGCAGGTGCAGGGGTCCCAGGCAGTAAACACAAGTGTGCCCATCTGTCAGAGACACTTTGACAGCACGAGTCACACTTCTTAAAGCCTGAGACCTTAGTTTCCTTTGGTTCCTTCGACATAAGTGTCGAGGGTTCACAAAGGTAAGAGAAAAACACACACACACACACACACACACACTCAAAAAACTATAAAATAACAATAAAAAAGTTAATAGGGATACTGACACACCCAAAGACTCCACAGGATCCCTAAGAAAATTTAGGAAAGGGGCAGGCTTAAGGCCTAACCTAAGAGGAGGAGGGATATAAGGGATAAAAAAGGGAAGGTATAAAACAGTAATAGAGTTAAAGGTAGTTGCTAACTATTGAAAAAAGGACAACTGGGTGAAAAAATTAACTCAAAAGGGTGACTGAACACTATATGTATAAAGACTTACCAGGAGCCGGTAAAAATACGCACCTCGCAAGCGGAAGCGGCAAACGAGATCTGGGGAGTTATCGCCTAGTATCATGGGATATAGGGTTGCCTCGAGCCGGTAAAATACGCTCTCGAGCTCTAGTAAGTGGCCGAGTCGGAGCCGAGGATCAGCTCCGAACCCATCCAGCAAGAATGAAGGCGAAATTGACAACTTAACATCAATATGTTCACAAAAAATTATAATTGCTAATAAATAAAACCGCATTATATACCTAAGGTACATTATAAAGTTGAAAAACTCTGGTCTAATCTATTTATTGAGGCTTAGCACTAAAACTTCTAATGTGCATAGGGTCGGGCTGCTAAAAAAAAGGTTTGTAATGATATTTAATTAAATGTAATGAGAATGATATTTGATTCAGGTGAATGATAACTGTTGTATCAAAGTCTGAAGAAACATCCTCTGAAACATGAAAGTGCTTACTGTGTTTTACCTGGTGTTTTGATATATTAAATATTGTGCAATAAGCCGTAGTGTTGCCTCTTTCGTTATTTGGATTTACACTGCTGTTTCTAAAAAGACTTTATCCAGGACTTTGTTTTTGACTTTCCATGATCTGCCCTTGACAAAACCAAACTGGGTTGGGTCCAGTGTCTGGAGGTTTATTCTCGCTCTACTGATCATCTCCATGATAATTCTGTCCGTGGCTTTAAATATAAGACTAGTGAGACTTGTGGGTCTGTAGTTTCTAGGATCTATAAATAGCCCACCTTTGTGCAGAGGGATGACTGTTGCCTTTCTCCATTCATGAGGCACAAAAGCCTGTTTGGAGGCTACTGTTAAATAGTAATTCTAGAGACCCTGACAGGGCATGTTTCATGCTATTTAAACGGTATCATGGGATATTGTCTGGGCCCACTGATGCAGTGTTCTTGGTCTTGGAGCATTGAGGACCTCTTCCCTAGTGATAGTAGGGGAGTTATATTTGATATTTCCTGAGGGAAGGATGAGGGGGAGAGAGGAGTAAAGCTGGAGCTGAATTAATCAGCCAGGAGATTTGCTACATTTTCTGGCTCAGTATAGGTGGCTCCATTTACAATGGGTGCTGCACACAATTGTGTACTGCCTTTGACATAGATAAAGAATGTTTTTGGGACATAGCTAAAGAATGCTTTGTGCTTGTTTTTTGAACTCGTTCTGTACTTTTTCCTGGTGGGTATATAGCTGCCTCTATATGCTGCTATAACATGATTGTACAGGGCTTCTGTTAACAGTTCTGTATAGGCAGAAGTGTTCTCAGGGTTTATGGGGGCTTGAAACTTTGCCAGGTGCTCACCTGATAGGAGGTCAGCTTCAGAATAGTTTCTGAAAATTCTTGGCTTATCTGGGAGTCAAGGTTTTATTTTTACTTTAAAGGAGACCATTTTGTGGTCTGACCTTACCAGGGAAGGCAATACAATAGGAGGTATGCAGCAATCTCCCATATTAGTGAGGAACATATCCAGTATGGTTGCACCTCCAGTTGGTGCACTGACTACCTGGGTCCAGGGAGATTGTGTTAACAAAATCCAAGAATCTCTGTGCACATATGTTTGGTGTCGTATAGGACTCCCAGTTAATATTGGGGTAATTGAAGTCACTCATGAATATGGTACTGGGCTGGATGAGTTGGTGCTTCTAATAAGTTTAAATACATGTTTAATGAAAATAAGACGTCTTCGGCTAAAAGTATACTCAAATTTAATTATAAAACAAAAAATACAAAGAAAATAGGTTAGTGCTTTCATGGTTTCCCACTTCTTCAGATCTTAATAAAATGGCTTATAATAACTAGCAGTTTAAATACTAAAAACAACCAATAAAAACACAGTCAGAGGTAATGAGGCAAACCCCTTTTTTTCAAAAGAGGTTTTAAAGACATAGCACTATTCAAACATGGTGGAACATAGGCTTTGAAATCAACAATCCATTTCAACTCAATATACTCAGTCTCATTACACAAATCACCTTCTCTTAGACCTTCATTAACTTTCTGTAAAATCAAATATTTAAAATTATGATTCACCCCAGCCTTAGACATGTTTAACTAGTGCATTCATCAGTTTGCTGCTGCGTATATCATTTTGAAGTTCTAGTACTCTCTCCTTGAACATACGATTGGGTCTTGTCTATACAACAGTCATATTGCTTGCACCTGGCCATATATTTACACACACACACACACACACACTATATTTCTAGTACAACAGTATGCATAAAAAGATTGTTGTACTAGAAATTTAGTATATACGGCTAAAGGCTGGGATGAATCGGTTTTAAATATTTGGTTTTACAAAAAGAATGAAGGTCTAAGAGAAGGATATTTGCGTAATGAGAGAGTATATTGAGTTGAAATGGATTGTTGATTTCAAAGCCTATGTTCCACTAGGCTTGAATAGTGCTATGTCTTTAAAACCCCTTTTGAAAAAAGGTGTTTGCCTCTAACTCGGCGCAGTGGTGCAGCGGTTAATGCTGTCGCTTCACAGCAAGAGGTTCTCCGGTTCGATTCTCGGCTGGGGTGCCTTCTGTGTGGAGTTTGCATGTTCTCCCTGCATTCGCGTGGGTTTCCTCCGGGTACTCCGGTTTCCTCCCACATTCTAAAGACATGCTTCTGGAGTATTTCTCCCCGGGCCTCCGCTGAAAACAGGATCTGTGGAACCTAGTCGGACATTCCCGGTCAACAAATGTTAAATAAAAATAAATAAACTCTTTTTATTGGTTGCTTTTAGTATTTAAACTTCCAGTTATTATAAGCCATTTTATTAAGGAATGAAGTGGGAAACCACGAAAGCACTAACCTATTTTTTTTTGTATTTTTTGTTTTATAATTAACAGTATACGCTCAGCCTAAAAAGTCTTATTTTCATTAAGGATTTATTTTTTGGGTTTGTCTGGTTCCACCACATTCTGTTTTTATTTACTTCATACTTTGGTGGTAACATGGCTGAGAGTACTGATCTGGAACAGAGTTACACTTCGGCCAATGGACTTGGTGAGCTGTTGTATAATGGAAAGAAAGAACATATGATTGCTAGGACTGCTGTCATGCCTATGTAAAGTGCTAATCCACTCATTTGTCCCTTTTTTAATGAAGAGGATATAGCAGTCATCAAAATGTTGACTAATGAAAAAAATGAAGGTATTGGAAGATAAAATGTTTAAGCATAAGCGCTTGCTATGGCAGTGCTTCCATTTCGAGGCTGCTTTCACAAGATAGTTCCAAGGGGGCTTCGGGTATTGAAAATGCTCTCTAATGGTAACAGCCTTCCCGAGCTACTAAAAAGATGGCAAATTTTAAATCTACAGTTAAGTTTTGATTATATGGCACTACTAAATGAATTTTTTTCGTCCCGTTGAAGATTCATTGGCTAAAGATATATGTGAACTGACATCATATCTAACTGGATCGTTCAATGGTGAGGTGTTTGAACAGCTTATGGATGCGTTATTGCTCAATGTCTCTCTTTATGAGAGAAAACTAGAAAAAGACAAGATCAAGAAACTTCAGAGAGACTATGTTGACTTCCGCGATGGTAATGTTTTCTCCTGACCTAGAAGCGTTGAGCCAATTGGTCTGCCAGGAAGTTTATTGGTAGCAGAACGTAGGACGGATATGGTATCCAACGCAGCCGCAATCGAACGAAATGCGGCTGCAACAGAACGAGAAGGAGTATTGTGCTCTTTGGGACATTCTCTTAGCTTTAATCAACAGAAGAGAAACTGTGTTGAGGTCGATAATACGAGTAAAGATATATCAGCAACTTCGTCTACAAACACACAGGTGACGCAAGCAGACACCTGGACTACAGCAGGATTAATGGAACGTTTGGAGACCTTAGAACTGACTAAAGATTTCTGCTTTGGTAATGCTATTACTAATGGGGCCGGCCAACTGACACTGAATCTAAGTACTGAATGCAGACGCTGTGGCTGGTGAGAATATTGTCAATACAGTTACTAATATTGAAAGTCATGAGGGTTTGTCTACTATTATTAATTCTACCAATATAACTTTCGCATCAACTGATGCCACAAGCTAGATTTAAATCTATTACTGTATGCTCTACTGATAATGTTACAGCTGCAATAAGTGAAGAACCTGTTGCTAGGCATAAAGTTTCTAACATGTTGAGAGCAAGTAATAACTTTCGTACAGCAGTTGATCGTACAGCAGTTGATCAAGGCAGTACTGTTGCCTGTAACTCTGCTGGTTTTTTTTTTTTTAGAAAAAAACATTGCCCATCAGACAGGAGAAACGGGTAGAGAGGTCACAAAGTCGCAGAAGGAGAGGCAGGCTACAATCCGATCCCCCTGTCCAAATCAAAGGCCCACAGACAGGCAATCAGAGGTAGATAGTTTGGTTTTCAATCTATCATCCATTGTACTTACAGATGAGCAGTTATCTGTATTAAACAAAGGCCTCTCTTTCATTCTGGCGACTAAAATTAATTTAGTCGAGACTATCCTACACTTAAAATTGTTTGCTAGAACCATTATGTTAAAAACAAGATGTTATGTACTCAGCATAACATTCGATGTATGTAGTCCATCTCACCTCACATTCTTACCCGTGGGCTTGGAGCCGAACCTTGGCTCCGACTTGGCCATACTCTACCTCGAAGTCTTTCAATTGGCTAGGCTAAGAAGGTATCCCATGTTGCACTGCTCCCTTTCCCAAGATCGCGTTTGCTGCGAGCTAAATCACTCACTTCTCCACACACAACATATAGAGAAGGAAGAACATACCAACCAGAAAGGAATTTGAAACCATACCTAACCCTTTGGTCCTCCAGAATGGGGGAAGGAGGGGGGTAAGTAAGAATGTGAGGCGAGATGGACTACATACATCGAATGTTATGGTGAGTACATAACTTCTTGATGTTATGTAGTCCAATCTCACCTACATTCTTACCAGTGGGACAGCATCCCCAGCACCTGAATCCTGGGAGGCTCAGTGGAAAATACTCCTGAGCACTGCGGAACCAAGGGAAGACCTGCCTCTGGACACCAAATCTAACTTGTAGTGAGAAACAAAGGTGTGAGGAGATGCCCATGTAGCCGCAGCACAAATATCATCCATAGATAACCTGGCCTGAAAGGCTGCAGATGTAGAAACAGATCGGGTAGAATAAGCCTTCACTCGAAATAGTAAATCCCTGCCACCTGAAGCATAAATGAATGAAATACAACTGGAGTTCCATCTAGACTAGGTAACTTTGGAAACAGGAGACCCAATCCAGTTTTCTGAAAATGAGAAACTACTGATCTGATTTTCTAAGATCCTTCATTCTATGTAAATAGAATCGTAATGGTCTGCGCACATCCAGCTGATGAAATCTAAATTCTGCCTTGTTAGAGAACTCTGGAAAGAATACAGGTAGTTCAATGGATTGGTTTAGATTACTAACGGAAGCCACTTTTGGTAGAAAATAAGGGTTTGGTCTGAGAGAAACCCTGTCCTTATGAAAAATCACGCAAGGTGGTTTAACTGATAAGGCTTGAAGCTCCAAGACACGTCTGTCTGAAGTGATGGCTACCAAAAAGATGGTCTTCCTAGTCAAATATTTTAAATCACAAGTGGCTGCAGGCTCAAAGGGGGGCGAAGTGAGACATTGTAGAACAAAATTCAAGTCCCAAGGCATAACTGGGTCAAAAACTGGAGGACGAAGCAGCATAGTGTCCTTCAGGAATGCCTTACAAAGTATATGTGCCATGAGACTAGGCTCATCAGCGATGTGAAAAGTGGAAATAGCCGCCAACTGGACCTTAACAGTTGCGGCCACTGATCCCTGGTTGAAAAGCATGGAGAGGAACTCCAGGATTGACGAAATTGGAGCTGTACAAGGATCAATTTGTCTTGCATGCGCCCATATGGAAAATCAATTCCATTTGCTGGAATAGATTTTTCTGGTGGATGGCTTATGGGAGGAAGACAGAATATGAACCACTTCTGGCGAAAAATTATGAAGTCTGACTAATGATGGAAGTGGAGGAGTCAGGCTGTCAACAGGAGGGTCTGAAGAGAGGGACGGAGCTGCCCTGACATACAAGTCAGCAGATCTGGTTGAGGGTCCAGAATCCAGGGGGCGTCCACTAAGTAAGGATGGAGAAAGGGGAACCAAATTTGATGAGGCCAGTGTGGAGCAATCAGAATCATTTTGCTTCCCAAAGATTGTGCTTTCTGAATAACCTCTGTCAGCAGAGTAACAAGAGGGAAGGCATACAGTAGACCGGAGGGCCAATCATGAACTAGTGTCCCTGGGCGACTCCCCCTGAGGGGGGGGATAAGGGTGAAGTAGCTGCTGCATTTGATATTGAGGGGGCTGGAAAATAGGTCGCAGCAAGGCTGACCCCACCTGCGGAAAATCTGCTCCGCAACCTGATTGTTCAGTGACCACTCGTGAGGCATCGGAATAGCTCGGCTCAACCTGTCTGCTATCACACTGGACTTCCCCGGAATGTGCATTGCTACAAGAAAACGTTGGGAAGCCACTGCCCACTGCCACACTCGCATGACCTCTCTGCAAAGGGGGTACGACTTGGTTCCTCCCTGTTTGTTTAGATACCACACCACCGACATTGTCTGTGTGGACAGCAATTGTCCCGAGAGGAAGAAAGCTCTGAAGTGCTTGCAATGCTAGTAGCAATGCTCTCATCTCCACGACATTGATATGCAGATGCATCTCGTGTTCCTGCCACGTGCCTTGGACTGTTCTGCCTAAATAATGCCCCCCCCCCAATCTGGGAGGCATCACTAGTCACTGTGGCAACCGGAGGGGACGGAACAAAGGGTTTTCCTGTGTCAAGGTTGCTGGTGTGAAGCCACCAGTGCAGAACCTGCTTGCACCTGTCTGTAATTATGAGATGAGAAAGCGGAAGATGTTGTAGAGACCACTGGGTGAACAGTAGCCATTGAAGGAGCCTCATGTGTAGCCTCGCCAGAGGAACCAGCATAATTGTAGCAGCCATCGTCCCAACAATTTGAGGATCAATCTTGCCTTCACTCTTCTCAAAGGGAGCAATGCATACACCTGCCGTTGTAAACTTTGAATCCTTTCTAGTGGTAAAAATGCCCTCATGAGCACGGTGTCTAACTCGGTGCCTATAAAGGTGACGCGCTGCGAGGGCAACAAGGCAGACTTTTCCCAATTTAGAGTGATACCTAATTGTTGACAGTTTGATCGTGGCTTCTCTGGTTTGTAGGAGTAGGTGTCTGGTGGTGGCAGAAAGGAGCCAGTCGTCTAGGTACGGAAACACTTGGAATCCCTGATGTCTCAAGTGAGCAGTCACCACTGCCAAGCATTTGGTGAACACCCTGGGGGCTGTGGTGAGACCAAAGGGCAGGGCGCGAAATTGAAAATGACTGGCTCCCAGCCGGAAGCGTAGCTTACTTCTGGATACCCTGTCCATCTTTATATGGTAGTAAGCATCCTTGAGGTCGATGGAGCACATCCACACTTTTCCCAACAATGGGAGAACAGAGTGCAACATGACCATTTGGAACTTGGACTTCTTCACATGGGTGTTCAATCTGCTGAGATCCAAAATGGGTCTCTGGTCCCTTGTCCTTTTCAGCACCAAAAAGAATCTGGAGTAAGTCCCTAATCCGATCTGGTCTGAGGGGACATGCTGGATGGCTCCTTTTTCTAGCCGCTTTAAAACCTCTGAAGCTGCGGAATCCCTTTGATTGGGTGGAACATCTGGGATTTTTATGATTGGAGGGGGAGCTGAAGAGAAGGGAATGCGATATCCTCCGGAAACTATTTTTAATACCCATTGGTCCTGAGTGATACTTTGCCAGGCCTCTGGGTACAGTGAAATGCGACCACCAACTGGCTCTGGAAATGCACAGTCGGGCCTCCCATCAGGAGCGCTGGTAGGGAGAACCACAAAAAGAACCTCGGTTTCCCTGGTTACACAGGCCTCCTCTGCCTCTAGGGTGGGCATCTACCAGAATTACCATCCCCTCCCCCTGCCTCTGGAGGGGAACTCACTTTGTGAGTCACGAAAAAACCTCTGCAATTTTTTGAACCACATCTTCCCACCCCTCTGGGTCTTGGGATAAGGCCTAGAGAGTAGGGGAAAAGACTCCCACAGCAGACAGTTTTTTCCTCTTGTTCGCACCTAGTGAGTGTGTTCTTCACCTTTGTTCCGAATAAGGAGGAACCATCAACGTAGACTTGAAGGCCTCCACAAAATTACAGAGGCACATCCAGCAGCGTCTCCTAAGGGCAGCTCCCAAACTTTCTGCCCTACCTGCTCCTTCGGCTGCGTAAGAGATCAGCCTCATGGAGGAGTTGGCAATAGAGTTGAGGGTAGACATCTGAGCATTGACCTTCTGAGCCACCGCATCAGAAACGTTACCCTGCAGAGCATCTCTCAAGCTCTTTTAGGAGATCTCTTTGGAGCAGTGTAAAATGTGTTAAGTAATTCAGTGACCGCAGAGTAAAGGCCGCTGAAGAAAACATACGCTTCCCGTACCATGGTCCTACACTCCTTGTTAGGAGGATGGACGGTAGACGAAGTCTCAGCCAGTTCCTTCTTGGTGGCCGCTGCCACCACCATGGCATCTACAGGAACTCCCTTTGATAGAAACTCTGTCAGAGGGGGTGGACAAGAATTTGTTGGGTCTCCTGGGGACTGGTTCCACAGAGTCAGGAGTTTCCCACACCCTTCGACAAACCAAAAGTTCGAAGGGTGGAGACACCCAAGAGGCAGAGGACTGAGCCTCAAAGGCCTTCAGGGACACAGACTCCTCCTTGGAGGGAGCTTTGGAGGGCCAGTCACCCCTCTGCTTCAAAATTTCTAGGATGTCAGATAAAGACATCCTCAGAGGATGACTTGGGGGACCCCTCAGATTCCTCAAGGTCGGTGTCTGATGTCAGGGACTCCTCTTGGGAGTCAATGTGCTTCCTCTTGCACATTCTTTTTCTGGGTGGCTCCTCAGGAAAAAAAACACTGAGCCCTCAGATATATGGGGACCACTCATGGGGGTATCCTGAGGCCTTGGGTCTCCGCTGTCGAAAGATAGAGAGCGATCAGAGACCCGCACCGGAGCTGGAGGGGACAGTGTGTCAGTACCGAATGATGCCGCTGAGGACCTGGCCAGCACGCTCCACATGGCCTCAAAAGCTGCCCCCCCCGGCTCCGAAAATCGACCAGCCGTGGAAGACCTCGGAGCAGAAGGGACAAGGTCCCAAGCCAAAGCGGGGGTCAGGCTCCCCCATGCCAAAGCACCGAGAGGGAGGCTAGGAGCAAAAGTGACCAGAGGCCTCCCCCTCGGGTCCGACCAAGGAACCACGAGTCCTGGACCCCGTGGATGGAGCCGACGGGGTCGGAGCTGAAGCCAGAGCTGATAAGCCAGGATGGGCCATCTGAGCCGACCTAGGGACATCAGATGCGCCAACCTCTCTGGCTCCAAAAGCTGAGATTCGGAGGAGGAAGTATCGATGCTGGCTGGGTGACAGGCTCCGGAGCCAACTGGGCTGGAGCCGAAAACAATTTTGCCAGTACCGGTGACTGGAGCAGTCTCTGCACCACTATCTACATCCACATCTGAAAAAATCCTGGAGGACCTAGAAGATAAGGAAGGAGATCTACGAGGAGGAGAAACCGGCCTAAAAATTGGAGACCGGCTCCGAACTAGCACTTCCACAATCAGCTCCGAGGGACTTTGAGCTGCAGGAAGTTAGTGTATTGACTGAATCTGTTTCTGCTCCGAGGACAGTGGAGCAGAGGATGCCACAGTAGATTTTTCTACTTTCTACGGAGGCTCCGAGGATACAGATGGAGCCGGAGAACACTTTTTAGCCTTGTAAGTTTTACTCTTAGAGGGAGAGGACTTGAAGCTAGAAGCCCTTCCCAAATTCTCCTCGAAGGAGGGTTTCAAAAGTCCTTTCAAAATTAGTTTGCTCTTCCTCTCCTGAAGAACACGCAGGCTAAATGCATGGCAAAATGTACAAGATTCCTGGAGGTGAATAGCCCCCAGACAATACACACAGTGTCCATCAGTGATTGACATATTATAACCACATTTAGTACATTTCTTAAAGCCAGAGGTTATGCTCTTTCATATCCTTAGACATAGTGAAGGAAAAAAAAACACCAACTGTTAATCACGATCAACCGTTAATATAGAAGCCACAAGCGTGTTAACAAAGAAAACCAACAGACAATTACAAAAGACCTCTAACCTAAGCGGTCAACAGGAAAACAAGGAAAGGACTAGGTCCTCTAACAAATGGTCCTAGCCCGATGGATAGGTACCTACTAACACTAACAAGCAACACAGAAGAAGGGGCGGACTAGGTCCTCTAAATGAAACGGGCCTAGCCCGTAGGGGAAACGGTTAGTGGGACACCACAAAAGACAATATTACTAGAAAAAAATTACAGCAGATTATTAAACCAGTACACACACACAACACACAGCTATGAAAATAATTTTTTTGAAGCAAGAAACTGTCAAAGACAAAAGTTATAATTAGCCAGAGCCAAGAGCGAGACCACGTCTGAGCTATACAAGCGGCAAACGAGATCTGGGGAAAGGGAGCAGTACAGCATGGGATACCTTCTTAGCCCATCCAATTGAAAGACTCTGAGCTAGAGTATGGCCGAGCCGGAGATGAGGCTTGGCTCCGAACCCACGGGTAAGAATGTAGGCGAGATTCGACTAAATAACATCTATTTTTATGGAGAAAGATCTAGAAATGCAGAACGTTTGTACATTTAAAAAGCAGAGTACTTTTATACCAGGTAACTGTCCAGCTATGGAAGCCTTTATTAAAACTTGTGAGGATGATCTAAGGAGTTCATTTGATGAAGAGTAAGAGTGGCTTTTTTAATTTATCTACTAAGGAGCACGAAGCTCTCAATAGGTTAACCAGAGCTGAACATTTGGTTATTAGACCAGCGGACAAAGGTGGTGGGATTGTCGTTTTCGATAAGTCAGATTATTTGAATAAAATGCACGTTATATGTCAATACTGTAACATGTCATATTACAAAAGTTTCAGGTAAATGGCATCAATAGATTGAATTTTTATTTATATGATTTGCTTATGACAGATCAAATTGATTATTCTCTTTATACATATATTTCACTGTTGAGCATCCCACCATACCAGTGATATATGGTCTGCCAAAAATACGTAATGACCCACTGAATCCTCCCCTTCACCCTATAGTATGAGGAAGGGGGTGGCTCCCAGAGCCAATGTCCATACATGTTGAAAAGCATCTTAAGAGCATACTAGATACAACTGACACTGTTCTAAGGGACAGTAAGCAATTTTTGGAACATCTGTATGTTTGGGCTAGGGACAAGGATGAGAGGTGAGGTCAAGTGTGTTATTCATAACTTTAGATGTTAATTCACTCTTTACTGTTATCCCCAATGTAGACATGATTGATAATGTGAGACCGTTCTTGATTAAGGAAAGTAGCTATTATTAGATCTGATCTTGGAGAACAATGCATTTCTCAGAGTCGGAATATTTTCTGCAAGTTGTAGCAATGGGCACAGCGTGTGCAAACACGTATGCCAATATAGTTCTAGCCAACAGGGAAAAAGAGTGCGTCTTTAATAGTGAAATGTTTAGGTTGTAAGTCTCCTTTTATAAATGCTTTGTGGACAACTTTTTCATTTGGAATGGTGATGAAGAGCTACACAGTTTTGTACGTTTTCTAGGGAATACTACCACCTGTCATTCTCTCTACAATACTCTCTAGATACTACTGATTTTTTAGATACAACTTAGTAAGAATGTTAGGCAATCTGTTCACAAAAATGTATAGGAAAACATGCACAAACAATAATATATTACATCATTCAAGCATGCATTCTATGCATATTACTAAAAATGTGGTGAAAAATCAAGTTCTTAGATGTATGAGATTGCACACCAGACTTCGTTAAAAGGTGGCCCTTGATGCCTTATGCACAGACTTATTGAAAAGAGGTTACAAAACTGGTGAAATAGAGAGCAAGAGAAGTTAATACTCTAGAACCGAAGAAAACTCAACCGTACTTTTCTGATCTCCTGAAGTAGTAATGAATGATAAGGTAGATGTCACTAAGGGAGCAAATAGGATATGCTTAACTTATTCTGGCCAAGTTAATAAGATTTGTGATATTATCAAGAGGAATTGGCCGATTTTGCTGATAGATTACACATTAAGTACATTGACAGAACCGGTCCCTAAGTTTAGTTTTAAAAATAATAATCTAAAATTAGAAGTTATGTACTTACCATAATGTTCCATCTGAGTAGGTGGATTCATTTGTCTGCAACCTGTGGGTTATGGATCCGAACAGGCATGGTTTATCCAGCTATGGATCCGAGCTCCTAGCTCCTCCCCTCACCCATAATGCCCTGCTCTCCCTACATGACCTCAGATAGAGTTTGCCCTGTATCAAAATACCCTAGAAATGGGTAACACATTCTATGCAGGAAACTGACAAGGCCAGGGGGATAGGAGGGTGGGATGGTTGCAGACAAATGAATCCACTTACTCAGATGGAACGTTATGGTAAGTACATAACTTCTAAATCTGAAGTAGGAGATTCATTTGTCAGCAACCTGTGGGACAGAGTCCCCAGCTACCTGAATCTTGGGCGGCCGTCATGGAAGGATATTCTGGAGTACCGCGGAGCCAAAGGATGCTCTACCTCTAGATGTGATATCCAGCTTGTAATGAGAAATAAAGGTATGAGATGAAGCCCAAGTGGCTGCTGAACAAATGTCATCCAGAGGAATCCTAGCTTTAAAGGCCGCTGAGGTAGAAACTGACCAGGTCGAATGGGCATGGACTCCCTCCTGTGCGGGCCTCCCAGAAGCTTGGTAAGCTAAAAGAATACACTGTGAAATCCAGCGTGACAAGGAGACTTTGGAAATTGGTTTACCCAGATTGAATTTGGCAAAGGAAATGAACAATTGGTCGGATTGCCTATGACCAGCTGTCCTGTTAAGATAAAAACGAAGCTGCCTGTGAACATCCAAGGAATGCAGCTTGTATTCACCCTTGTTCTGATATTTAGGAAAGAAAACAGGGAGGTTGATGGACTGATTAATGTTTGCTTCTGAAGCTACCTTAGGAAGAAAGGAGGGATTGGTCCTGAGGTATACGCGGTCCGGATGGAAGACCAAGTAAGGCGGCTTCATGGATAAGGCTTGAAGTTCCGAAACTCTTTTGGCCGAAGTAATGGCTACTAAAAATGCAGTCTTGAGAGATAAGAATTTTAGATCTACTGTGGCCGCAGGCTCGAAGGGGGGAGCGGTCAAGGCCTGAAGAACCAAGGAAAGATCCCATGGTGGAACCGCCTGCTTGACAGGGGGTCTAAGCAGAAAGGTGCCTTTTAGGAAGATTTTACATAATTTGGCGGACATAAGAGGTCCAGAGTCATGACCAACATGATAGTGAGAAATGGCCGCAAGCTGCACTTTGACCGTGGAACTACTGGCACCATCATTAAAAAGTGGTAAGGAAGTCTAGCACTAAAGGAAGGGGAACCGTGAAGGGATCTAGACCCTGCCGCTCCGCCCAAAGGGAGAATCGTTTCCATTTACTGCGGTAAATTTTTCTGGTAGAGGGTTTATGAGCCGCTACCAGAATGGCCTTAACAGAGGACGAGATACCAGGAGTCCTGATTAGGAGTGGAACTGGAGCAGCCAAGCAGTTAGCTTCAGGTTGTCCAGATTTGGAGTTGGTAGGTTCGATGGGTGTGATATCAGATCCGGAATGGGATCTAGAATCCAAGGTGGATTCACAGAGTGAGACCTTAGGGTAAGGGAACCAGATCTGTTGAGGCCAGAATGGGGCAATGAGGATCATTCTGCACCCCAACCGAGAGGCTTTCTGAAGAACCTGGAGCATCAGAGGCAAAGGGGGGTATGCGTAAAGAAGACCGGGAGGCCAAGCATGCACCAGAGAGTCTCTCGGGGAATCCCCTGGAGGAGGGATTAGAGCGAAAAAACTGTCGCACTTGGTGTTTAAGGGAGAAGCAAAGAGATCGCAACAAAGAGTTCCCCACTGTGCGAAGATACATTTCGCTACTTGAGCATTGAGAGACCACTAGTACGGGGAGAGGATGGTGCGACTGAGCTTGTCCGCAAGGATGTTGGACCGACCCGGAATATGCGTTGCGATGAGAAAGCGATTGGTGGAGATCACCCATTCCCACACTCTCATGGCTTCTCGACATAAAGGGTAAGACCTGGTTCCCCCCTGTTTGTTGATGTACCAGACCACCGACATGTTGTCTGACTGAATCGCAATTGTTCCCAGGGGAAGAAAGGCCTGCAACGCCAAGAGCACTGCTCTCATCTCTAGAACACTGATATGCAGGGAGGTCTCTGGATCGTTCCACGTGCCTTGGACCGTCCGGCCTGCAAAATGCCCCCCCCCCCACCCGAGGCGGGAGGTGTCTGTGGTCACCGTGGCGAGAGGGGGAGAAGCACAAAAGGGGCGGCCTCCGTGGAGATCCTGGGAATGGAGCCACCACAAGAGAGACTGCTTGCAAGCCTTGCTAATCGCAATGGAATGATGCAGGGGAAGAGAAAGGTATGACCACTGAACTTGAAGTGTCCACTGAAGGACCCGCATGTTGAACCTGGCGAGTGGAAGAAGAGAAACCGCTGCCGCCATGGACCCTAGTGCCCTCAGGACCAATTCCGCCGGAACTGAGCTGGTGTGGAGGATGGCCCGCACCTGGAGTCGCAGATTCCGAACTCTGTCGGCTGTGAGAAAGGCTCTTAAATCCCTCGTGTCTAACCTGGCACCTATAAATTCTATCAACTGAGTAGGGGCCAGGTTGGATTTTGCTACGTTTATCGTGATGCCCAGGCAGGGAGTTACATGAAGAAAGGAGTCTCTCGCCAAGGATAGTAGATGGCTTGTTGGGGCAGTGAGAAGCCAGTCGTCCAGGTACGGAAAGACCTGCACCCCCTGAAGCCTCAGGTGGGCCGCAACCACTGCTAATACTTTGGTGAACACCCTGGGGGCTGTGGTGAGACTAAAGGGAAGGACCCTGAACTGGTAGTGACTGGCTCCCAGCCGGAAGCGAAGAAACCTCCTGGAACGTCTGTCCATCAGTATGTGGTAGTACGCATCCTTGAGGTCTATAGAGCACATCCAGTGATCCTCTCCCAGAAGGGGGAGGATGGATTGCAAAGTGACCATCCGGAACTTCTCCTTGGGAACTGCCAGAACTTTTCCTTGGGAACTGCCAGGTTTAACAGGGACAGGTCTAAAATTGGTCTTTGGTCCCCCGTCTTTTTTGGCACTAAAAAGAACCTGGAGTAGAACCCTGATCCGATCTGGTCTGGGGGGACGGGCTGGATGGCTCTTTTCCTCAGCAGATGGCCAATTTCTGCTGAAGCGGCCTCCCACTGACCGGGTGGAACATCGGGGAGGGATTTTAGCTTTGGGACATGATGAAAGGGGATCTTGTATCCTCTGGATATAATGGGGAGGACCCAGTGGTCTGATGTTATGGACTCCCATGCCGCTAGGTGCTCGGAAAAATGTCCCCCAACTGCCTCCAGAGTGGAGCAGTTGGGCAATCCCTCAGGGCTGCTGCGCGGGCCGTTCAGAGAAAGGTTCTCTGGACCCGAATCTCCTGGGAGCCCCTCTGCCCCTGGGGCGGCGTCCTCCCTGTCCTCCTCTGCCACAGAAGGACTGGTTGTCCGGAGCGGGTTGGGATTGCTGCGACTTCCGGAACCACATCATCTTCTGGCCCTTTTGGTTCCTAGAGTAGGACCTCTGGGGCACAGAGAAGCGGATTCCGACGGCAGACAGCGTCTTCCCGTCCTTCTCGCTCTGGGTCAAGGTGTCGCGAACCGTTTTGCCAAAAAGGGCAGAACCATCAAAGGGTGCGTTCGCGAAAGACGCCTTGAAGGGCTCCGTGAAATCGCAATGGCGGAGCCAGGCCTGGCGTCTAGTGACTAGGCCCACTCCTGCAGCTCTAGCGGCTCCCTCAGTAGCATGGGACAGCAACCACATAGAGGTATTTGTCACGGACCGAAGATTGGCCATACGGGTGGAGTGCAAAAGTTTGTCCTCCTCAGACATGGACTCTGGGGGGGGATGCAGCGTATTCTTTGAAAAGATCGCGCTGCATCCTGATAACATGTGCCAGATAAGAGTGCCCTCACCGAGAAGGTCGCTGAACTAAACATTCGCTTCCCCAAGCGGTCCATCATCCGAGACTCCTTGCTTGGAGGATGGACTGAGGGACTCTCCTGGGCGAGTTCCCTCTTGGTGGCTGCTGCCGTCAACATGGCATCTACCGGAGGTCCCTTACTCCAGTGGGCACGGTCGGCAGGGGGGCTAAGAATTCTGTCTGGCCTTTTGGGGATTGGCTCCACGGTGTCCGGTTCCTTCCACGCCCTGGTGGTAATAAGGTCCACCAGGGGATCGGCAGGAGGGGACACCCAAGAAGTAGACGGGCCCGCTTCGAATGCCTCCAAGAACACGGACTCGTCCGAGGAAGACTTAGGGGCAGACCACCCACCTCTTATACGAAGCATTTCCATGATGTCTCCAAAGGAGACATCCTCGGGGGGTGATCTTGGGGAGCCTTCCCCTTCCTCCAAATCCGTGTCTTCAGTTAAAGACTCGGGGGAGTCTATGTGCCTCCTTTTACACGTGTGCTTGCGAGGTGCTTCTTCGGGGGGGCTGTCCGAGGAGCCCTCGTAAGCAGTGTCTTCTTCCAATGGAACAGCTTGGGGCATTGAAGCGGGCTGTCCCAGTGGCCAGATGGCGGAAGCCTGACCGAGTGCAGATGGAGTGCGGGATGGAGCCGAAGCAAGTGCCGGGGGTCCGGAAGCCCTCAACAGAGCCCTCTCCACTACATCAAAAGCCGAAGGGGAGCCAGCCTCGACCAAAGGATCCGACAGTTGGCCCCCCCTCGGATCCGAAGGGTGGATCGGAGCCGGCGCCGAGACACTCGGATCCGAGGGACCAGTGCGCTCCGACACGGACGGCGCCGAAGGCACACAGTTCCCCGGATCCGAAGCTCGGAGCCAGGCTCCGAGAGGTCGGACCCGAAACACTCGAGGGCAGGGTCGGATCCGAAGTACCTAGTACTATCGGCGCCGACACACCCCCGGCTCCGAAGCTGCCCGGCTCCGAACGCTCCGAGCCCGGGTAGCGGGTCTGAGAAGGAGCCATGGGCTTAAAAAATGGGGTCGAGCCCCCCCGAGGCAGGAGCACTCCTATCTGCATCTGGGCCTGGATGAACCTTCGCATCATCCCGTCCAGATCAGCGTCGGAGAGACTATAGGTAGACCTCGAAGAGGCTACCGAGGTCGGCCTAGAGTACTGCCTCGATAGCCTCGAAGGAGGTCGGGTCTCCTCCTCCTCAGGCCCTGGTGAAAAGGATGTGGACTGGAGCCGAGAAGGAGAGCCAGCAGCCAAAGAGGCCGGAGAAGCCCGCTTAGCCGGCGGGGCCGAAATGGAGGTCTCGGCCCGCCGCTTATGGTGCTTCTCCCTCCGGTCCTTCTTCCTTGCTTCCCTCTCCTCCGAACCCATAGAGGGAGTTTGAATCCCGGGAGGAGGAGGGGGAGCAGGTAAAGCAGCAACCGCCGGAGCGGAAACCACTAACTGGGCGGAGGCCGAAGCAGAGTCCGGGGGCAAGAGTCCCGCCAAGACCAGCTTCGACCTCCGCTCCTTCAATGCCCTGGGGTTGAACCCTGCACAGATTGAACATCCAGAGGTGAGGTGTTCAACCCCAAGGCATCGAACGCACCGAGTGTGGCCATCAGCAGGGGATAGCTTATGGCCCCACTCTGAACATTTTGAGAAAATTGCCTTTGGGGCCTCAGACATTTTTTTTTTTTTTTTTTTTTTAAGAAAAAAATAAAATACACTAGCACACACACCAAAGGCCCCAAAGAAACACACACTCACACATGCTACACAAGAGAGGGGAGGGTACACAAAATTAAGTTAACGTAACTCAAAAAAGTGATATATAGAAGGGGAACCCAACACTTTCACACAGTTATAGTATTTGTAAGTTATAAAAAACCCTTTTAAGATACTAAATAAACCACTTAGCTTTGGAGCTCGAAATCTAGGCTATCACCATGAACGCGGCAAACTAGATCTGAGGTCATGTAGGGAGAGCAGGGCATTATGGGTGAGGGGAGGAGCTAGGAGCTCGGATCCATAGCTGGATAAACCATGTCGGTTCGGATCCGATATCGGATCCATAACCCACAGGTTGCCGACAAATGAATCTCCTACTTCAGATCAATGCTTATGTTATAAGCGGAACAGGCCATGAGGGCAACATCTCACAACGCAAGGGTACATATGCTTGTAGGTCATGTAAAGCTTGTAGTAATATCTGGTCAACACATGATCATTCACCCCTTGAGCTCTAGATCTATAGAGTTTTCTTTTTATGCAGACTGTTGTACTAGAACTATAGTATATACGGCTAAGTGCAACCAGTGTGACTATTATATAGGCAAGACCAATCGTATATTCAAGGAGAGAGTGCTAGAACATCAAAATGATATATGCAACAGCAAACTGATGAATGCACTAGCTAAACATGTATCTGAGGCTGGGTGAATCATAGCTTTAAATATTTGGTTTTACAGAAAGTTAACGAAGGTCTAAGAGAAGGAGATTTGTGTAATGAGAGAGTATATTGAGTTGAAATGGATTGTTAATTTCAAAGCCTATATTCCACCAGGCTTGAATAGTGCTATGTCTTTAAAACCCCCTTTTGGAAAAAAAAAAAGGGGGGGGGTTGCCTCATTCACTCTGTTTTTACTGGTTGTTTTTAGTACTTTAACTTCTAGTTATTATAAGCCATTTTATTAAGGTCTGAAGAAGTGGGAAACCACAAAAGCGCTAACCTATTTTCTTTGCATTTTTTGTTTTATAATTAAAAGTGAATATACTCTCAGCCTAAGACGTCTTATTTTCATTAAGGATTTATTTTTTGGGCTTGACTGGTTCCACCACATTCTGTTTTTATTTATTAAATACATGTTATGAGTTTCCTGGGTCCCAGAAAGGGACATGTAGCTTGCAAGGAAGTGATGCTGGATTTTTACCTATGGTGATCTGAACATGGAGCAGTTCAAGTGCATTACCTTGTATGACCAGCCTTGAAGTAAGTGGTGTGCTCTCCATGGCTTTAAACCATGCCTCAGTGACCGCAGAGACATTGGCATTCTCTAGGGTAGAGAGAGCTTCTAGGGAATGAAGCATTTTGTTTAGACTCCTAGCACGGAGCAGCAATACCTTTAGATTTTCTTGGTTTTGATTTGCTTGGTTTTGATTTGCTATGTCAGAAGTACTTTCAGTTTGGTATGATTTAAAAAAGGCACTATGGGGGAAGACCATGTTTTAGCTAATATTTCGAAAGCCTAGAGGGGAGAGGTGCAGATCAACCCTGGAAGAGCAGAGAGGTCTGTTGACCATCTCCCTTCCATGCTGACAAATATTGCAACCCCTTAGAATGACACCAGAAAAGTACAGTTTTGTACCTACCATAAATGTAGATGTTCGAAGATCCACATTGCTGCAGTCCTTACACTTGGGTAGTCCGCTGTCCTCGGTCGGCCCGAATATCAAAGTATAAGGCTGACGTCGGTCAAGGCGCTTAAGACTGACATCAGGACGTCAGGGTACAAATGCGCATGACCGACGTCATATCCTCAGTCTTTTCTTGCCCCAGATGTCAGAAGACCCTAAAAAGAAAGGTCAAAACCAAAAGACAGCAAAAACCAACCAACCACCCTTGCACTAATTATATGTACAATATATACAATATACACAATATTTACAACCCAACTCACACAACCGCCTCTAACTACAGAGGGGAAGGAGGGAGGGTAAATTGGACTGCAGCAATGTGGATCTTCGAACATCTACATTTATGGTAGGTACAAAACTGTACTATGTTCTTCATCTCACATTGCTGCAGTCCTTACACTTGGGTAGAATCCCAAAGTAGAGGTAAGGGAGGATGGCAAAACTATAAAGCAGTAGGAGCTGCCAAAATGCCCTGTAAAATTGCAGTGGCAAAACCAGCCCTAGATTTAGAGTAGAGTGGAAGGTGATAATGCTTAGAGAAAGTATGCACTGAACTCCAAGTAGCTGCCTCCAAAATATCTTTAGTTGCCACCCCCCTTAAAAGCTGTAGAAGTGGCAGTAGCCCTAGTGGAATGAGGCCTAATCCCAGCTGGAATCTCCTTACCATGATGGGAATAACAGAAAGCAATACAAAACCCAATCCACTTAGAAATAGTTTGTTTTGACACAGGCTTGCCCTGAGAACCCAAAGCAAAAGAAACAAATAACTGCTGAGACTGCCTGAACCCTTTAGTTCTGCTCAAATAATATCGCAACTGCCTGTGTACATCCAAAGTGTGCAAAATCTTTTCCCTTTATTTTGGGGTTTGCATAAAAAGTAGGCAAATGAATAGTTTGGTTTAAAGCCACACTAGAAACCACTTTAGGCATAAAGGAAGGATTAGTATGCAAAGATACCCTATCCTTATGGAAAATTAAGAAAGGCTCAACCGCCATTAAGGGCCTGTAATTCAGAAACCCTTCTTGCAGAGGTAATGGCCAACAAAAAAGCAGTCTTCCATGATAAATATTTCAACTCGGCAGTAGCTGCAGGCTCAAAAGGTTGTAGAGTGAGTTTCTCCAACACAAAATTGAGATCCCAAGCAGGAGTAGGAGCTCTACGTGGGGGTCTTATATTCTTTGCCCCTCTAAGGAATTGCTTAAACAAAGGATGAGAAAACAATGGTGGGTCACAGTCATAGTGAGCAGAAATTGCTGCAGCATGAACCTTAATAGAAGAGAAGGACAAACCTTTGTCCAGTAACTCAGTAAGATATTGAAGAGCCACACTTAAATTAGGCTCAGAAACATCAAATTCCTTTGCTGTACTCCAAAATAAAAATCTCTTCCATTTATCTGCGTACACTTTCCTTGTACTAGGCCTTCTGGCCTCCAAAATAACATTCAAAACTTGCTGTGGAAGCTGAGACCCTCCAGGGTTCAAAACAGAATATGCCAGGCTGTTAGGTGAAGAGAGTGAAGTTTGACATTGAGTAAATGACTGTTCTCCTGAGACAGCAGGTGTGGAATCGAAGGCAAAGGCCATGGAGGCTCCCGTACCAGACTTCTCAGTAATGGGTACCAGTGCTGTCAAGGCCAATCTGGAGCTATTAAAATCATCTTTGGCTTGTCCTGTCTGACCTTTAGGAGTACCTTTGGGAGGAGAGGCAGAGGTGGAAAGGCATACACATGAAGATTGCTCCAATTGAAAGAAAGAGCATCCACTTTCCAGGCTGTGGGATGAAACCTTTTGTGCAAAACTTTGGCAGCTGGTAGTTTAGTGGAGAAGCGAACACATCTATGTCTGGAGTTCCCCATGACACTGTCAATTTCTGAAATACATGAGGATCCAATTTCCACTCGTGGGGATCCATAATTCGTCTGCTCAACACATCTGCTAAGGAGTTCTGTGCTCCGGGCAGAAACCTTGCCTGAAGATTTAGCTGTAAACTGAGAGCAGTCTCCCACAAAATCATTGCTTGTCTGCATAGAGGATAAGAATGAGTTCCCCCTTGCTTGTTGATGTACCACATGACAGTTGTGTTGTCTGTTAGAATCAACACCTGCCCTGGAAGAAGTAAATCCTTGAAAGCTATTAATGCAAATTGGACTGCTAACATCTCCTTCAAGTTGATATGTAGATGTTGTAGTCTGGCAGGCCACGTGTCTTGTATCCACTTTCCATTTAGATGAGCTCCCCAAGCTTTGTCTGAGGCATCTGTCGTTAGAATCTGACTCGCCTCTGGCCGGGTCACAGAGAGTCCCTTGTTTAGGTGACATTCCTGAGCCCACCACAAAAATTCCTTTCGAATGCAAGGTATTATCTGAATGACAGTGTCCATATCCTGGCAGTGCTGTGTCCATACATTTTTGAGATACCATTGTAGCTTCCTCATATGCAGTTTGGCATTGGGAAGCACCAGAATACAAGATGCCATGAACCCCAAGGCTTGAAGGACTGTCTTTGCAGTCAGCCTGGACTGATGAGACAACTGATGGAAGTAAAGGGAAAGATTCTTTTGTTTGTCCGGGGTCAAAAAAGGCCATCTGGGATGCTGTATTCAGTCTCACACCCAGAAAGCACATGTCCTGAGAGGGTACTAGACTGGACTTTATTTCGTTCACAGAATACCCCAGGCATCTTAGCACTGCTATCACATATTGCAAATGATGAAGAAGTTCGTCCCTTCCTTGAGCCTGAATCAGGCAATCGTCCAAATAAGGATAGATCTGTATTCCTTTTAGCCTGAAGAAAGCTATCACTGGAGCCAGAACTTTCGTGAACACTCTGGGCGCAGTAGATAAGCCAAAGGGCAATGCAGAGAACTGATAATGAGAAGTCCCAGCCCGAAAACGGAGATACTTCCTGCAACTTAGTCTGATAGGAACATGAAGGTAAGCCTCCTTGAGATCTAGAGTCACCATCCAGTGATCTTTGCCCAGCAGAGGTAAAAGCTGTTGTAACGTCAACATTTTGAACTTGGGAATTTCCAGATAAGTGTTGAGGATAGATAAATCCAAAATTGGTCTCCACGTGTTCCCCTTCTTTGGTACTAGGAACAGGCGAGAATAAAATCCTAGGACCACTTCTGGCAGAGGGACCGGCTGTATGGCCCCTATTTGAAGCAGCAGAGAAATTTGTTTGTGAGCCTCTATTCTTTGCTGAGGAGGAACGTCTGGCATGCCTTTGAAAGGAGGCAAGGTATGGAAATAAAACTTGTAACCTTCGTGTATGATATCCAATACCCATCTTTCTTGGGTAATTAAACTCCAATTTTCCTTGAAGAGTGCCAACCTTCCTCCCAAAGGTGCTGCCAGACGAGAAGGCTCTGGCAGCTGAAAAGGTAGGTCATTGGGCCTGTTTACGAAAGGACTGGCCCCTGCCCTCACCCGAAGACTGTGCAGGTGAACTCCCTGTTCTAGGCCTGAAAGAGCCCTGAGCTCTGCCCCTACCACGTCTAGCTCTACCCCTAGACTGTGAATCATAAGAAGGGTACGTCCACCCCTTAGCAGGCCAATTCCTACTAAACTTCGGAGGCTGAATTTGCAAAAAATCTTTAACAGTCTGCATAGACTTAGCCTTGTCTTCCATTTTCTTTAAGACTGCCTCCACAGGTGAACCAAACAATACATCAGACTGTAAAGGAGCATCTAAAATCCTTGTCTTAACATGGTCAGATAAATTCTGATCCCTCAGCCAGGCGTGCCTGCGAAGAACTGACCCAGTGGCAGCCACCCTAGACGAGGCCTGTATAACATCAAAACCACATTGTAAAGAATGCTTACCCACCTGTTCAGAAACATGTACCAAATCTTGTAATTCTTTACACTCAATACCTTCCGCCAGAGCATCTACCTTAGACTTCAATTGAGAAAGTAGATAGTTTTGATATTTCAACATGTGAAACTGGCAATTCAAAGCCCTCATAGCTAAGGTGGAAGAAGTATAGACTTTCTTTCCCCATCTATCCAAAGCCCTGGCCTCTATCTGGAGGAACCGGATTTTTTTACAACAGAGGCCTTGACACCCTTAGGTCCCTGACTAACAGTTTCTGGGTCCGCCCTAGGACTCTTATAAAGACATTTATGAGCTTCAGGCACCCTGTAATACCTATCCGGTTTAACAGGAGCAGGAGGCAAAGAATCAGGATTAAGTGAAGCCTCTGCAAACACATCTTCCACAACATCCAGAACAGGAGGTATAGCCAAAGGCCTATGCTGGGATAAAAGCAAAAATTCCCTAAGCCTTTTCCTGGAATCAGAGAAGTCCTGACCTTCCCACTTAAAATGTTCCCTCATGGAATGAAGAGTCTCTGAAAAAGAAAAATCCTCTGGAGGAGAGGCAGGAGGAGTAGAATCATCCACATCAGAATCAGAATAAGGAGAGTACTCCTGCAAGTCTTCAGCCGAAGACTCTGAAACATCCGAAGCCTGCTCAAAACTCCCCAACTCTGGTTCCACCCTAGGCCTCTTATCAGGAGGGGGCAAAGAACCTCTAATCAAAGTAATTAAATCTTCTGCCATTTTAAGCATGTGCTTCTTGGGCACAGATCCTGATGAACTAGGAGTGACACCAACAGAAGCTAAACCTGGCCTGCCTCTGGGAGAAGCCTTGGAAACAGAAGGAGAGGGCCTAACCACCCTAGGAAGGGAGGGAGTACAGTAACCTGAGAAGCCCCTTCAGCCTGACCTGCCTCCTGAGAGGCCACATCCTGCAATAACAAAGTTTCCCCCTGGGACTCCAGAGAAACCTCCAGCGGAACCACCGGTTCCACTGACACCTCTAAAGAACCGGCGTCCGCAGGACGACTCTTCTTGCCTGGGTTTAGCTGCTTTGTCTTTGCGCTTCTTGAAGCGGGCGTCGGAGCATCCGCCGGCATATTATAATTGCACCGCTTCCCGAAGACCAACCTGGCACAATCTAACCTTCTCTTAATAGTGCGCTTATTGAACCTAGCACAAAAGCGACACCCAACAACGTCGTGCTCAGGCCCCAAACAAGGAATACACAAAGTATGATAATCTCTATGCGGTATCTGTTTCCCACAAGAAATACAGTTATTCACTTTTTCTGACATCCGGTAAACCACTGAGGCAAGAAAAACTAAAATATTCCCCAACGGGTACTTAGCCAACTTTGACTCGGTCTGAAACTCCGAATTGAAAAATTTCAGAACGCAACGGCACTTGCAACGCTGCTTCTGCATCGGACCATGCGGCAAAAAAGACTGAGGATATGACGTCGGTCATGCGCATTTGTACCCTGACGTCCTGATGTCAGTCTTAAGCGCCTTGACCGACGTCAGCCTTATACTTTGATATTCGGGCCGACCGAGGACAGCGGACTACCCAAGTGTAAGGACTGCAGAAATGTGAGATGAAGAACATCTAAGCCAATTATTAAAGTCAATCATGCGTTGTTCGTATTGTGGCATCATCCTTGCAGAAGGTAAAATGCTGCTCAATGCTAGGCTCATACCATCCTGAGACAGATATTCAGAGATCTCCATGATGTCTCAACGTCATATAGTCTAGGGAGGTATGTTTCAGGTCATTTGCTCCCACATGGACTAAGAGTCATATTGGTAACCGTGGTCCAATGACCTGAGTGCATGCATAATGTGGAAAATCCTAGCTCCTGATAAGCAACCAACTTTCTCCTTACACAGCCTGGTGAGAGGGACATCAGTGTGTCTCGTGATGGAGTTTCCAATGACTAGAATGTTGGATTGTGTGGTGACTTGCCTTACAGGTTTAGAGGTAGAGTCTCCATGAGCTCTAGCTCTGTGTGGTGATGTGGGTGTTTTGAAAGACTGCATTTGGGGCTGCTGAGGGTATTTGTTACGTGTACTTCATCTAGGTCTTTGTGGTTTAGGAAGGTTACATGTAAGTGCCTCAGAATATATGGATCTATACACGTCTGCTTTGAATTGTCATGATGGGTGCAGTGTGTGCACTACTGACAACCTTATTGACATCTGGAGTACTTTTATGAGAGAGATTTGCCTCCAGTGATCTTGTATAAATACATCTCTCACATATCACATCAGTTTGAGAATTAACTGGGTGTCAGCAAATATGAGGCAATTTCTACATTGCCTCAGGATGCCCATATCCACCAAGCCGGTAACCAAGACAGTAGGTAAGCTCATATTCATGGTATATTCTGTTAAGACCTTTAGAGTGACCCAGAGACCAAACAGAATGGAAGGCCTGTAGAGGCAGAAAGAGTGCCTCACCTCTAATGTCGATGTGGTCTGACCACTGATGAAGGGGCCAGAGACTCAACCTTCCGACTGTTGAAAGAGGCTTTCCACTCCCAATTAGAACAGTCTGTGAAAAGCTCTTGAGTAGGGGTAGGAGTCTGGAAAAGTAGGCCTATATTGAGAGAGATCTGCCGGATCCACCAATGAAACTAGAGTTTGAAACAGGGTATAGAGGAACCAGAAATTCTAGAGGGTGGCAATGTTGAAGCCAAACCACTCTGAAGTACCACTGAAGCTTCCTCATATGAAGCTTGAGAAAGGGAATCACTGTGAAGGTAGATGGCACGCACCCCAAAGCTCTGGGAAATTCCCTTGCAGAAATGAGAGAAAGCAGGAATGGAGACTGGAAGCAGCCTGTCAAGAGACAAAACCTTGGGAGATGAAAAAAAGGCCAACATTAGGATGGTTTGGATTCTGCAACCCAGAAAAATGGTCTTGAGAAGTCAGTACAGACTTCTTGAGAATGATAGAGAACTGCAAACTGAGCAGAAAGAGTATGGCAAAGTGCAGATCCTGAAGAAACTGGGATAGGCAGGAAGCCTAAAGAAACAGGTGGCCAAGACATGGGATATAGTTGGATTCCCTGGATTCTCATGGGAAAACGATTGTTCGAGACTCCTTATTCGGCAGATGAACAGAAGTAGTCTCCGTTAGCTCCTTCTTAGTGGCCGCCACCATCATGGCATCTATGGGAACACCTTTAGATAAAAATTCCTTTTCTCTGGATGCAGAATAAAAGTACAGTTGTGTACACTTACCATAAATGTAGATGTTCCAGTGTATTCACTGCTGCAGTGATTACATTTGGGCAATCCTCCTGGCAGGTTGCTCTCACTCGGCCTGAATTCCAAAGTCCTGGGTCGTCGGCTGCTGTCGCCCCTTCACTGACGTCAGGTCATCAGGGGTATAAAAGAAGCAGCAGACGCCATATTCTTTAGTTTCTTGCCCCAGATGTCAGGTGCCCCCTAAACGGGCTGCCAAAATTTACATACATTTTATTTTTATTTTATTTACTTTATTTTATTTTTACATTTGTTGACCGGGCTAGTCTAGCTGGATACATGTCCATTTTCAGTAGAGGCCTGGGGAGAAAAGCTCCATGTGCAACACAACAAGCAATATACAATAAAACAATATACAATAAAAACCCATATTAAGTACAAACTTGAAAAAGTATACAGAAGAACACATGCAAAATACAATCAAGGAAGCAGTACCAATAAGTTGTACAGTAAAAACAATATAGAAAATAGTATTGATTAGAGCTGATTTGTATAGAATAGGGGAAAACAGTTTTTGTTTTTCTTTTTTTGCAATGTTAACTGCTATACTACCATTAAGCATGGCCAGAGCAGTAAACAATGATGAGATATAGGTGTACATATGAAGAATTCAGTCAAAGATGCAACCTGACATGGTCGACAGTTCATATGGTCGACACTCATTTGGTCGACAGTTCATTTGGTCGACAAGCAGATTTGCCCCCTTCCCCAATGTTGTGCGACCCTGGAGTTGATACATATAGTTGGGGGGGCACAGCCCCCCACATTGGGGGGTGTGGGGGTGAAGCCCCCCACCTAAAATGCTTGTCGATCAAATGAACTGTCGACCATGTCAGGTACACATATATATATATATATATATATATATATATATATATATATATATATATATATATATATATATATATATATATATATATATATATATATATATCACACAGGTTGTATAAATCAGAGAAGGAAAGATAGGTTCCATCAGAAGAAAAGGAGGATTGTGGGTGGGTAACCTGGACTGCAACAGTGAATACACTCGAACATCTACATTTATGGTAAGTGTACACAACTGTACTATGTTCTTCGTGTTTCACTGTTGCAGTAATTACATTTGGGTAGAATCCCAAAGCTATGGTTGGGAGGCTGGAGCTAAAGAGCATTAGGAGCAGCAATGAAGCCCTGCAGAACTGCAGTGGCAAAGCCTGCCCTGGATTTAGAGTAGAATGGCAGATGATAGTGCTTTGTAAAGGTGTGCACTGAACTCCAAAGTAGCAGCCTCAAAATGTCCTTGGTAGGTACTCCCCTGAGAAAGGTTGCTTTAGTGGCTGCAGCTCTGGTGGAGTGTGGCCTAATGCCCTTAGGTACTGGCTTGCCATGGTGTACATAGCAGAAATGAATGCAGTGGCTTATCCACTTTGAAATAGTCTGCTTTGACATAGCCTTTCCTTGTGATCCTGCAGCATATGTCACTAGTAATTGCTCTGCCTTTCTGAAAACTTTGGTTCTGTCCTAGTAGAACCTATGGTGTCTCTGTGCGTCCAAAGAATGCAGAATTCTCTCCCCCTTGTTCTGTGGATTTGGATAAAAAGTTGGCAGGCAGGTGAATAGTTTGGTTGAGAGCCAGACTGGACACCACCTTAGGTCCAATGTTGGGTTTGTCCTCAGAGAGACCCTGTCTGGACAAAAAATGATGAAAGGTTCCACAGCCATGAGTGCCTGCAGCTCTGAAACTCGTCTTGCAGATTGCTGGGAGCAGAGCTGTTTTCCAAGATAAAAACTTTACATCAGCAGTAGCAGCTGGCTCAAAAGGAGGCAGGGTGAGTTTTTCCAAGACATAGTTGAGGTCCCATGCAGGCATTGGTGATCTCCTTGGAGGCCTTAAATTTTTGGCTCCTCCGAGGTACTGCTTTAATGTTGTTGCGTCTTTTGGTTGTTGCGACTTTCGGCTTTTCCCAGTTAGGGGTCGCCACAGCGGAACTCTGGTCCACTAATGATTGGCAGTAGACTTTTACGTACTGAGTTGCCGGCTCTGAAGCACAACCTTCAACGAAGGTACACCCATTCACACATCTCCACACAGAAGATGCTCTAGCTGAGAATCGAACAGGACGTCTTACTGTGAGCCGACAACGCTACCGCAGCACCACCACCACCACATAAGGGATAAGAAAAGATTGGTGGGCTCTACATTGTAATGAGCCGAAATGGCAGAGGCATGAATTTTAATAGATGAAAAAGATAGGCCTTTGTCCAGCATCTCAGTTAAGTATTGCAAAATCTGAGGAATATTTGGCACAGCTTTATCAGTTCCTTGTGCCTTGTTCCAAGCACAGAATCTCTTCCATTTTCCAACATAAAAGATTTTCTAGTACTAGGCCTTCTGGCTTCCAAAATGACATCCATCACAGCTTTACTGAGAGGTGTGTTTTTGTATGACTACATTATTTGCCATGCTGTCAGGTTTAAAGTCCTGAGTTGGCTGTGCAGGATCTGACTGTTTTGCTGGGACAGTAGATGAGGTATCTGAGGTAAAGTCCAAGCTGGGCATTGAGACAAGCTCCTTAGTATTGGATACCAGTACTGGCGGGGCCAGTCTGGGGTAATCAGCATCATCTTTGGCTTTGCCTGTCTGACCTTTAGAAGTACCTTGGGGAGGAGAGGGGGAAATGCATACACGGATAGGTTTTTCCAGCTGAAAGATAGGGCGTCCACTTTCCATGCTTGTCTGTGATAAATCCTTGTGCAGAATTTTTAGTTGGTAGCTGTGAGGGGAAGCAAATAGATCTATGTTCGGGCATCCCCATTTCCTTGTTATCATGCTGAAGACTTGTGGATCCAGGTGCCACTCGTGGGGATCCATGAGATTTCTGCATAGTCTGCCAGCGCATTTTTCCTTCCTGGCAGGAATTGTGCCTGCAGATATACTTGGGTAAGTCAATGCTGTGTCCCACAAAGTCATGGCTAGTCTGCAAAGGGGGTAAGAATGCGTGCCCCCCTGCTTGTTTACATACCACATGACCATGGTGTTGTCTCTATCAGTAGTTGCCCTGGATGAAGTAGGTCCTTGAAGGCTGTCAGGGCATTTTGAACTGCTAGCATTTCTTTTTGATTGATATGTAGATGCATTTGGTTTGAGGTCAATGTGCCCTGAATGATTCTTCCTGCCATGTGGGCCAACCAGGCATAATCTGATGCATCCGTTGTTAGTGTCTGCCTGGCTGGGGGTAATGTGAATGGCTGTCCCTTGTCTTGGTGACAAGCCTTTGCCCATCGAAACTCCTGTTGCAGGCAGGAAATGAGTAATCATAGTTTCCAGGCTGTGGCAATGTTGAGTCCAAACACTTTTTAGGTACCATTGAAGTTTCCTCATATGCAGTCTTGCATATGGAATTAGTAGGATGCAGGATGCCATGAAGCCCAAAGCCTGCAGAATTTTTCTTGTAGATAACTGGGCCTTTGATGCCAACATTTTGAAATAGGTAGGCAGTTGCCTTTGTTTGTCTGGCGTGAGATAAGCCATCTGCCATCTGGGCAGTTGTATTTAAGCTTGCACCCAGGAATATTATCTCTTGAGAGGGTACTAGTTTTGATTTCTTTTCGTTGACTGTGTACCCTAGGCATGTTAGAAATCTTTTCACAAACGCCAGATGCTGTAGAAGAATGTCCTTGTTCTCTGCTTGAATTAGACAGTTGTCCAAGTAAGGATATATTTGTATTCCTCTTTGTCTGCAGAATGCAATTACTGGTGCCAGGCACTTTGTAAAGACCCTGGGCGCAGTAGATAAGCCAAAGGGCAGTGCAGAGAATTGATAATGCATTGAGCCAGTCTTGAGTCTGAGGTATCTTCTGCATATTTGTCTGATAGGGACATGCAGGTATGCCTCTTTTAGGTCTAAAGTCACAAGCCAAGCGTTCTTGCCCAGCATGGGGAGAAGCTGCTGCAAAGTCAACATCTTGAATTTTGGTATATCCAGGAATGTGTTCAGAATAGACAGGTCCAGTATTGGCCTCCAGACCTTGTCCTTTCTGGGTACCAAGAACAGTAGAGTAAAATCCTTGTCCCTGCTCTTGCTCTGGTACTTGTTGAATGGCCCCCATGTCCATGAGGGATGAGACACTTGTGCCTCTGCCCATTGATTTTTTTGGCAGATCTGGCCAGCCGTTTGCCTTTGGCAGGGTATGGAAATGGAACTTGTAAGCCTTGTGACACGATATTTAGGACCCACTTGCCCTGGGTTATAATGTGCCAATTCTGAGAAAAAAGTTCTAATTTTCCCCCTAAGGGTGCTGCCAGGAGATAAGTACTTGGTGCAGGCAGGGGGAAGTCATCAGGACTGTTTCCTGTATGGTTGTGATTTGTCTTCTCCAACTTTGGAGGTAGAAGCACCCCATTTCTTTGACTGGTATGAACCTTGCGCCTGGGATCTGCCTCTACGGCATCTGGATATGCCCCTTTGAGGTCTGACAGGAAAGGACCAATTCTTTGTTGGCCAGTGTCTACTAAACCTAGGTGGCTGTACTTGTAAAAAATTTCTGACAGTTTGCATAGATTTAGCTTTGTCCTCCATTTTCTTTAACACCTCTTCTGCCTTAACAGCTAAGTATCATGCTGTAAAGGTGCATCTAATAATTTAACTTTAACATGATCAGGCAGATTTTGTTCCTTTAACCAAGCATGCCTCCTAATTACAGAACCTGTAACTGTGGCCCTGCAGAATGCCTCTAAAGAATCAAAACCACATTGCAAAGGATGCTTTCCAACTTGTTCAGCTGCATGCAATGTTGCTGTTGTATCTTTCGGCTTTTCCCAGTTAGGGGTCACCATAGCGGAACTCTGGTCCGCTAATGATTGGCAGTAGATTTTTATGTACAGAGTTGACAGCCTTGACGCACAACCTTCAACGAAGGTACACCCATTCACGCATGTCTCCACACAGAAGATGCTTTAGCTAAGAATCGAACAGGACAATGTCTTACTGTGAGGCGACAACACTACCGCAACACCATCACTGCAGTTTCCAAATCCTGCATTTCCTTGTTTTCTGCACATTCAGAGTTTAACAACATTTTCTGTTTAAGAAATGCCAGGACATGTTGCTGATATTTGAGCATATGAAACTGACAGTTTAAGGCCCTTATAGCCAAGTTAGCAGATGTGTGAACCTTTTTTCCCCATCTATCCAGTGCCGTAGAATCTCTGTCCGAGGGGGTAGGGTTTTTTGCAGCGGAAGCCTCAACTCCTTTGGGACCCTGAGAAATAGTTTCTGGGTCTGCAGCAGGGGTTTTAAAAAGGAATTTATGAGAGTCAGGAACCCTGTAATATCTGTCAGGCTTAACAGGAGCTGGAGGTAAGGAGTCAGGGATAAGACTAGACTCAGAAAACACATCTACAAATGTCCAACACAGGTGGGATGGCCAGTGGCTTGTGGTGAAGTAGTAAAAGGAAATCCCTGAGCCGCTTTAGATTCTGAAAAATATTGGCTCTCCCAGTGGAAATGCTCCCTCATGGTATGTAAGGTTCCCCAAAAGAATAGTCCTCTGGAGGAGAAGCTGAAGGTATAGATTCTTCAGCATCAGAATCCTCATGGGGGGGAAGAGAATATTCCTGATCAGAAGAGGAATCAGAAGAAATGGAAACCTGATCAGAAGATTCATAGTCAGTCTCTTGCCTAGGCCTCTTATCAGGAGGGGGATGGGAACCCCTGATCAAGTCTTCGGCCATGTTGAGCACCTGTTTTTTAGGCATAGAGGCCTGACCACGTGGCTCGAGTTAGTTTCTTTGCTGTAGAAGGTGCTTTAGTCTTTGCCTTTGAAGCTGAAGTCGGTTTACTGTAAAGATGTTTAGGTCTGAATACACCCTCAGAAGCCAGTGCCTGCTCAGTGGCTCCAGACCCATCTCAAGGGATAATATCAGAGGCTCCAATACCTTGAGTTTCCAGCGGCATGGCCGATGCCATGTGGGAGTCGGTAGCAGCCTGCGACTCTAAAGTAGCGGGCATCAGGGGCTGCGAAAGTGCCTCACTGAGGACCGGCGAACCGGAGACTGGCTTGGGAGAAGCTTAGTCGGTTTTGGGCCTCTGTTGTCTCTCTCCTTTTCTTTGTGTTTTTTGTGAACTCCGGTAGTCGGATGGCTATCAGACAACATTTCTGGATAATTAAACTGGCATCCAAAATAGTTTAAAGCAAAATCATACAGACTCTTAACAGTGCGTTGGTTAAATCTAGCACAAAACCGACAGCCAGAAACGTTGTGATCAGGGCCTAGGCAAGGAATACAGTAAGAATGAAAATCCTTATGAGGTATTTGCTTTCCACAAGAAATACAATTTACTTTTTCTGACATCGGTCTGGAGCAAGAAAAAAAGTTTCCCCAACGGGGTACTTAGCTTTATTGAAGACATCAGATCTGAAACTCGAACACGAAAATCTCAGGAGTCTGCCAACCGGCACTTGCGAACTGCTTCTGCTTCAGGCACCGCGCGGCAAGAAAGACTAAAGAAAATGGCGTCGGATGCTTCTTTTATACCCCTGACGACAGCAGCAGACGCAGGACCCAGGACTTTGGAATTCAAACCGACTGACGGCAACCTGCCAGCAGGATTACCTAAATGTAATGACTGCAACAGTGAAACACAAAGAACGTCTTATTTGGTCTCATGGGGACTGGCTCCACGGCATCAGTAGTATCCCACACCTTCTGACTAACTAGCGCCATCAGTTCGTCAAAAGGTGGAGACACCCAAGAGGCTGAAGGCTAAGACCCAAAAGCCTTCAGGTACGCTGACTCATCAGAAGGGAGTGGGCCAGCCGCACCTCTGCTTAAGGATTTCCAGGATGTCTACAGAGGAGACAGAGGACTACTTGGGGGACCCTTCTGACTCCTCGAGGTCAGTGTCGGAGGTCAGAGACTTATCCTGGGAGTCTACATGCTTCCTCTTACATGTTCTCTTCTGTGGGGGCTCCTCAGAAGGATATTCCGGGGAGGTCTCGGAAGAGTGGGGGCCACCAGCCAGTGCCTTCTGTGGTTGCGGGTCTCTGCTGTCCAGGGAGGGAGTAGGAGCTGAAACAGACGTAGGTGCCCTGGGAGGGGGGGGGGATGTCGGTACCCCTGGTAGGAGCTGAAAATTGGGACAGCACACCATCTTGAATGCCGACCTCTCCGGCTCCAAAGACCTCCTTGGCTCCGAAGAGGCAGAGGATGCCATCAGTTCGAGCCAGCGGCTCCACAATAGACATAGGATCCAAACTCACCCCTCGTCTACACGCTGAGAGGGAGGCTCGGAACAGAAGAGGTTCGGTTCCAAGCATCCCCGTCGGGGCCGACCGGGGAGCTTCGGATCTTAGACACCACGGACTGCACATAGTGTTGGAGCAGGACTCTGCTCCGAAAACCACAGGGGGAGCTGGAACCAAGGGTTCCACCAGAGGTACCAAACACTCCGGCTCCGAAAGGCCAGCATGGCTTGGAGGAAGAATATAGCTCACAGCACTTTCTCAATCCATTCTGCATTCCCATCACATTTCAAACATTTGATCAAATTACTGGCCCTGAAGAGGCATTATGCACCCTAAACTCGAACACCAGAACTTGGTGAGGCTAAAGTACACTCTTTGAAGGGAGGATCAAGGTCTCCCATTACTTCTGACCCAAGACAAGATGACTCCAGTAACTACACTTCCAATCAGGATGAAGTGGTATAGAACTGGCTAAATGACCTGTAAGTAGGTAGTGCCTTCACTGCAGATGCACCTTCCCCCCGCCCCAGAGTGCGAGTCAGGGATGCACCTTTTCTAGGATCATTACTCAAAAGTATAAAACTGTTAAAATCTTATGCACTTCTTAGACGAGGACAAGTTCAGTACCAGCAAAACACACAAGCCATTTCTGAAACAGGTTTACCTGTACAAGGGCTTGGCCACTTCCACCACTCTGTTCTTTGGATGTCAAGGCAAAGTATGAATGGGTCCCCCCAGCAAATCCCAAACACAAGGAACTCCCAAATGTTGCCAACCACTTAGTACAGATTACAAACATTTCCTTCTCTGAGGTAAAGTAAGGGGTCATGGTGAATCACTGGCACTTATGGCACTGCTTTCACTTACTGCTCCTGTCTCAGATAATACAGAGAATGTTAGTATAGTCCCTTCATCACTCTGTGCCATGTGAATATTCAGTTATGCTGTTTAGACAAGGTGCATGGATTTTTTTCATGTACTAAAAGCAGATCAGTACTGCGCGAGCAGCAGAAGACAACTGTCCGACTTAGATGTTAAATGTCTGCTATAGCTGGTGCATACAGTAATGTGCATGGGGCTCATGCACCCCCACGAAATGTAGGATATTAAGAAAGAAATCCTAGATTCTGAGTAATGGATATGACAAACCCAGTCACAGAATTACAAAGATAGCCCCTGTTGTTAGACTCTTAAGCTGTACTAGTACAGAAAAACAGGCAAGCTTATGTACAAATTTTGGAAAATTGGAGTCACCTTCTGCAGATAATTTACTTGACCAACCTAACAATATTTTCAGAAGAAATACTGAAAATTGTTAAATTCAGTTACAGTTCCCTAGAAAGAAAATAATTCGCAAAGAAAATGGACTACTGGAGCTACTTGCGCATGAAAAAAAATGACAGCTCCCCTACACAGGACATTTAAAAAAAAAGCTGTTCAACTCCATGGATGGGACAGTGGTGCAATGGTTCGCGTTGTCGCCTCACAGCAAGAGGTTCTCTGGTTTGATTCTTGGCTGGGGAGCCTTCTGTGCATATTCTGCATATCCTCCCTGCGTTTCCTCCTGGTGCTCCAGTTTCCTCCCACATTACAAAGACATGCATCTGGAGCATTCCCTCAGGCCTCCGGTGAAAATGGACTCATTCCAAGTCAGACTTTCCTGGTAAATGAATGTTAAAGTAATGTACTTACCACAATGTTCCATCTGTGTTGCACATTTTCAGTCTTTCTCAACTGCTGGGTTTGGCTACGATCCTTGGATCAGTCTCAGCCGTTTCTCTTTTACCCATAATGCACCAATCCCTAACTTCCCTCAATTCTTGTTTGCTGCTTTACAGAAGGTATAAAGAACTACTACACAAATCTTAATAAAAGCCATATCAGGGGCTCAAACAGAAGGACAGAGGTATCCTTAAAATCACTTGTTCTTCCAAGAATTTACTGTGAAGCGAGAAAAGTTGGGGGTTGGTGGGTGAGATGATGAAAATGGGCAACACAGATGGAACGTTATGGTAAATACATAACTTTTTTTATTTGATGTCAATTTTCATTTTACCCTTAACTGCTAGACAGTCCCCAGCTACCTACAATCCCTGGTGGACTAAGGAAATTCATGAGCACAGTTAAGCCAAAGGCTGCTATTCCCCTTGAGACCAAATCCACTTTGTAATGAGTGATAAAAGTATGAGGATTGGCCTAGGTTGCAGCCACACACATCATCCATGGAAGCTCTAGATAGCAGCACTGAGGAAGTTGCCATGGACCTAGTTGAATGGGCTTCTTAAAGGTTTGGGTAATGTTTGACTCATCTTGTTGTAGATAAATGGTATGCATTCCATCAGCCATCTGCCTAAGGTTACCTTTGCAACTGTTTTTCCTAATTTAGCATCTGCAAAGGATATACATTGACTGGTCTTTCTAATTTCTTTTGTTCTGTGCAAGTAAAAATGCAATTGTGTATAAACATCTAATAAATACAACATATATCCACCTTTGTTTGCAATTTTAGGAAAGAAAACTGGCAAATTATTTGTCTGATTAATAGTGGATTCTGACACCACCATAGGAAGGAAAGAAGCCTAGGTACATAATGAGACTATCTTTATGAAAGATCCAAGTAGGGAGATTTAGAGGACAACACGTGACGTACTGAAATTCTTCTAGCAGAGGTAATGGCCACTAGAAAGATGGTTTTCCAGGTCAGGAACTTAAGATCTCATTTAGCTGCTTGTTCAAAGGTAGGATAAATTAAGGCCTGCAGTACCAAATTCAAATCCCATAGTGCAGTAGGATCTTTCCATGAGGGTTGCAGCAGGAGTGTACCTCTCAAAAAAAGCTTTACAAAAGTTTAGACAAAGCCACAGAAGAATTCTAAAATCCAACATAAAAATTAGTGTTTGCTGCTAACTGAACTTTGAGGAGTTAGCTCCCTCATTAAAAAATTATGCCAAAAATTCAAGTATGGTTTCTGCAGGTGCTGAGAAGAGGGTCCAATGTGTTTTTGTTGTGCCTAGTAACAAACCTTTTCCATTTACTTGTGTAAAGTTTTTGTGTATATGGCTTATGGGAAAATAAAAGTATCAGATGGATGGGGGGGGGGCAGCATTGACTGTCTGGCTATTAATGGAAATGCAGAAACTTCACTGTTAGCTTGAGGTTTGAGATATCTGGATGAAATCAAGCCTGTTAAGGCAGGAATTGTAGAATTGGACCCAGAATCCAAGGTGGGTAAAGTAGAGGAGGCCAAAGGAAGGAGACCCAAATCTGTAGAGGCCAGCAAGGTGGGGGGGGGGCAAAAAAAGCTACTGCATTTGTTGTTTAGGGAAGAAAAAGATTTCAGCAAGGCTAGCCCCAGTGGCAGAAAATCACTTCTGTCACATTCATGTTGAGGGACCACTCTGAGGTAGCAGAAAGGACCTGCTCAATTTGTCTGCCATTACATTGGATATGTTTTTTGATGTACCACACTACTGATGTGTTGTCAGTCTGAATTGCAACTGTCCCAAAAGGGATGGTCTTGGAAGGCCTGCAATGCTAACAGCACTGTTCCCATTTCCAGGACACTGATGTGCGCACTGGCTTCTTCGGGGGACCAAGTGCCTTGGACTGTCTTTCCCAGGAAATGCCACCCCCAAACACAATCTGGGAAGTGTCCATGGTCATAACAGCTTTGGGCTGTGGGAGAATGAAAGGACAGCCTTGTAGAACTATCTGGCCAAATCTACCACCAAAGGTATCTCTTGCATGCCTGAGCTATTCTTATTTGGGTTGAAGAATAAAGAACCACTGAGTTGCTAGCATCCATTGAAGAGTTCTAATACGAAATCTTGCTAGTGGAACTAAAATAATGGCTGCCAAAATTAACCCCAAGGTTTGCAAATTAACAGAGCTGAATTTTTGGTACGGCAAATTATTTTCCTGACCTAGGATCTGATAGTCTGCACTTGAGAGGAGGACCAGTCATTGCCACCATGATTAACACTGCTCCTAGTAATTCCAAGTTTTGAATTGGTTGTGACTGTGGTTTTTAATTTACGGTTATTCCCACACAAGAACAAGTCCAGATTACCTGATCGCTTGTTCTTATTAGTTGATGCCAGGTTAGGGCGGTAATGAGCCAAGTCTTCTAGATATGGAAACACTTGGAATCCCTGCAGTCTCAAGTGAGCTGCCACCACTGCCATGCATTTGGTGAACACCCTGGGGGCTACGGTGATGCCAAAGCACAGTGCTCTGAATTGGTAGCTACTGGCTCTCAGCCAGAAGTATAACTAACTTCTGGATTGTTTATTTTAATGTGCTAGTATGCACACTGAAGGTCTACTGAGCACATCCAGTTGTTCTTGCCTAAAAAAGGCAGAATGGACAACTGTGACCATCCACAACTTTGTGCAAACTGCTTTGTTCAAGCTGCTGAGATCAGAAATTCAGCTCCAGTCCTGTTTTCTTTGGCACTAAAGAATCCTGAGTAAGTTCTTGATTCTATCTAGCCTTGTGGGACCTCTTTGAAAACTTTCTAGAAGCTTTTGTATTTCTAATGCTACTGTTTTCCTCTGACTGGGTGGAACATCGGAAATTTCGAGTAGAGATAGCAGTGGAAGGGAAAAGGGAACTGTATAACCTCTGGAAATAATCCTCAACAACAAAGCATCTCTTGTTACATCTACCCGGGCTCACTGGTGCAGGAACAGTCAACCCCTGAATGCCTCTAGAGGGGGACAATCGGGCCTCCTTTCAGGAGGCACTGACAGGGTCCAGAGAAAGAATCTCTGGACCCTTGGTTCTGTGGGCCTCCACTGCGACATGAGCATCACCTTCCATTTGAGTTCCCCCTCTGCCCCTAGGGCAACTATCTTCTGACACGGACTTCCAGAACCAAATTTTTCATCCACCTCATCAATGCCTTGAAAAGGATCTTTCAGGGATCGAAAAAACATAAGCCCACTGCAGAGAGGGTCTTTCCATCTTTCCAAAACTGGAGAGCAAATCTTTCACTTTTAGGCGAAACAATGAACTGCCATCAAAAGGTGCACTGACAAATGAACTCTTGAAAGGCTCCGCAACATCACACAAGCTCATCCAGGCATGCCTCCTAATGGAAATGCCTGAACCGGCTGCCCTTGTGGCACCTTTGGCTGCATGCAAGATGAGCCTCATGGATTAATTAGAAATGGACAGGAGAATAGTCAACTCAAGATTGAGCCTCAACAGAAATGGGATTTTGAAGGTTCTTTGATCAAGTCCCTTTGTAGTCTGGTAAAATGTGCCAAATAGTTTAGTGACCAGAGGGCAAATGTCACTAAAGCATACATACACTTCCCAAATCTGTCCATCACCTTAGAATCTCTGTCTGGGGGAAAGACAGAGGAACACTGCTCATCAAGTTCCCTCTTGGAGGCCACCACCATAACATCCACGGGCACCCCCTTACTCCAGAATTCCTTCCAGAAAGGTGAAGCAGAATCTAATCTGGTCTCCTGTGGACTGGATGAACTGAATCAGGTTCCTTCCACACCCGCCAAATCAATGAGCTCATCGGCAGGTGAAGTAATGCAGATGATAGACAGGCCAGCTCCAAAGGCTTCCAGAGATACTGATTCAAATGAAGGGTTGCTGGAGGACCAACCACCTCTCTGCTTAAGGATATTAATGTCTTGAAATGAGGCATCTTCCAGAGGTGATCACGGGGACCCTTTCATCGAAATCAGTATCCTCAGTGACAGACTCATTTGGAGAGTCCAACTGCCTCCTCTTGCACTTCCTCTTAAGGACTTCCTTGGTGGGATGTTCCAGTGAAGTTTCAGAAGAGATCATAAAACCCTACTGGGCAGTCTGGAAACTTTGGGCTTGCTGTCCCTGTAGCGTAGAATAACGTAGCTCTAAACGCAGCAACATCTGAGAACCAGATGGGAGATCCAAGGAGGTTGGATCAGTCTGTCGTGTCTGAGTGCACACTCTCTCCACTACCTCAAAATCAGATCACTCCTGGCAGAAGGAAGACAACAGCTCCCAGAAGGCATGCTTCTGGACCACTGCCTCCCTCTGCTCAGACAGGGATCTCCCACAGGCAGAAGTCGTAACGGAGTTAATGCAGAGGCTCAGAGAGGGAGACAGCTCCAAAAACCGCAGTCCATTCCAACTCCTTGGACCCGACAAGGTAGCTTTGGCACAAGAGTCTCATCCGGAACCAAAGATGCTGGAGCCGGTGTACTTAGAATAAGCTTCAGATCTGAGCCTAACAGACCTGGACGGTTCAGATCCAGGGACTCAAACCACTGGTCGGACCAGAGAAGTAGCAGCTAAAGGTGGCATGGTAGATAGACTGCCTTCCTGACCCAAGGGGGTAGAAGTCGGAAGGACATACATCTGTATCAGAGCTGAGAAAAATCTAATCATTCTGTCCACATCATCTTCAAACTCCTGGAAAAATGAGATGAGGCAAGGGATGGAGGACCTGGACCGGCATCTCTCCAAGAAGAGAGAAGACAGCCTTGAAGGTACTGGGTCCAAGGACACTGAATACCTCGTTCTAGGTAAGATCTTCGGATCGGAGGAGCTTGGATCTGTAGATCTATTGGTCGGATCCAATGGAAGCTGGACCGGAACTGGCTTCGGATCTAACTTTTTAGGCAGCTCCAAAAGTTGGGAGTTGAAGTGGAAGGCTTCAGGGACTTGGTCAAAGGACTCCTTGGATTTTGCTTTGGGGGACTGAGCCCCTTAAACAGCTTCACCAGAAGATGACGGAAGCAACCTTTTTCAGATTAATTTGTTCTACCCACAAGTTCTAGTTTTAAAATTTAATTATTTCTATATTGCACAATCTGTTTACTGTTTGTAGATGGTCAAGGCCCAAAGTATGGGTGTCTGTAAGCAAGCAACTGATGCCCACACTTATGGCATTTTTTAAAGCCATAAGGTCTTTTGCACAACACAGCGGTAATGGAAAGTTTTTTTTTGTTTTTTTTTTTGTTACAAGGGAAAGAGAAAATACCAGCAACGGTATTAAAGACTACACGCTCATGTGAGAGAGAAATAAATTGTGAACAACAATGGTAATAAGAATTATACGCAGTGTAAAGGTAAGGAAATAGTACTAAGACTATTATAATTAGTTTTGAAAAGAAACAAAACACATTGTAAGCAAGAACTTAAGCTGACCACATAGTTTTGTTTGCAAAAGCGGCAAATGAGATCAGACAGAGGTTAGGGGTTGGTGCATTATGGATAATGGAGTGACTAGAGCTTTTCGGTGGCCACAAGCTATAGTAACAGCAGAGACGGATCCAAAGATCGGATCCAAACTCAACAGTTGAGGATAGAATGAAAAGTGCCATCAGATCCTATTTTAGAGATCGTTTTTTTTTATCAGCCAGATAATGTTTTGCTACTTGAATTGCAAGACTGCAGTTGATGAGTGTAGGCTGCCATACTATGGTGTTTCTCCATTACTGTTTGTGCCACACTGGCATTAGTATACATATAAACAGGGTGGAGGATGCATAAAGCTTGCATCCTTGTAAAACATGTTGCTCAATACTCTGACCAGGCAGCTGGGAATTTTATAAACCTTTCAAAGTGGAACTAAAGCTAAAAGATGTGCATAAGATGTGTGATGGCCTTTCCACCACGGGCCAGTAATCAAGCAGCCTCAATCTTCACTACAGAGATACAGCCATTAAAAAACAGGAATGGATTTACACAGCATTTTCAAATGCAGCGCTCTCTGCATCAAGCACAATTTCCCCCAAGAGCACAAAGGGAATATGCTCCCGAACTGGGACACGACTCTCTCCAGATCCCAAACAAGACTCAACTCTGTCTGTGCGTCTCTCTCTCTCTCTCTCTCTGCGTCTCTCTCTCTCTCTCTCTGTCTGCGTCTCTCTCTCTCTCTCTCTCTGTCTGCGTCTCTCTCTCTCTCTCTCTCTGTCTGCGTCTCTCTCTCTCTCTCTCTGTCTGCGTCTCTCTCTCTCTCTCTCTCTGCGTCTCTCTCTCTCTCTCTCTCTGTCTGCGTCTCTCTCTCTCTCTCTCTCTCTCTCTCTCTCTCTCTCTCTGCGTCTCTCTCTCTCTCTCTGCGTCTCTCTCTCTCTCTCTCTGCGTCTCTCTCTCTCTCTCTCTCTGCGTCTCTCTCTCTCTCTCTCTCTCTCTCTCTCTCTCTCTCTCTCTCTCTCTCTCTCTCTCTCTCTGTGCGTCTCTCTCTCTCTCTCTCTGTGCGTCTCTCTCTCTCTCTCTGTGCGTCTCTCTCTCTCTCTCTCTCTCTCTCTCTCTCTCTCTCTCTCTGTGCGTCTCTCTCTCTCTCTGTCTCTCTCTCTCTCTCTCTCTGGCGTCTCTCTCTCTCTCTCTGTCTCTCTCTCTCTCTCTGTCTCTCTCTCTCTCTCTGTGCGTCTCTCTCTCTCTCTCTCTGTGCGTCTCTCTCTCTCTCTCTGTGCGCGTCTCTCTCTCTCTCTCTCTCTGTGCGCGTCTCTCTCTCTCTCTGTGCGCGTCTCTCTCTCTCTCTGTGCGTCTCTCTCTCTCTCTGTGCGTCTCTCTCTCTCTCTCTGTGCGTCTCTCTCTCTCTCTCTCTGGCGTCTCTCTCTCTCTCTGTGCGTCTCTCTCTCTCTGTGCGTCTCTCTCTCTGTGCGTCTCTCTCTCTCTCTCTGTGCGTCTCTCTCTCTCTCTGCGTCTCTCTCTCTCTCTGCGTCTCTCTCTCTCTCTCTGCGCGTCTCTCTCTCTCTCTCTCTCTCTGCGTCTCTCTCTCTCTCTCTGCGTCTCTCTCTCTCTCTCTGCGTCTCTCTCTCTCTCTCTCTCTCTCTGCGTCTCTCTCTCTCTCTCTCTCTGCGTCTCTCTCTCTCTCTCTGTGCTCTCTCTCTCTCTCTCTCTCTCTCTCTCTCTCTCTCTCTCTCTCTCTCTCTCTCTCTGTGCGTCTCTCTCTCTCTCTCTCTGTGCGTCTCTCTCTCTCTCTCTCTCTCTCTCTCTCTCTCTCTCTCTCTCTCTCTCTCTCTCTCTCTGGCGTCTCTCTCTCTCTCTCTCTCTCTCTCTCTCTCTCTCTCTCTCTCTCTCTCTCTCTCTCTCTCTCTTGTGGCATCTCTCTCTCTCTCTCTCTCTCTCTCTCTCTCTCTCTCTCTCTCTCTCTGCGTCTCTCTCTCTCTCTCTGTCTCTCTCTCTCTCTCTCTCTGTGCGTCTCTCTCTCTCTCTCTCTCTCTCTCTCTCTCTCTCTCTCTCTCTCTCTCTCTCTCTCTCTCTCTCTCTCTCTCTCTCTCTCTCTCTCTGCGTCTCTCTCTCTCTCTCTCTCTCTCTCTGTGTCTCTCTCTCTCTCTCTCTCTCTCTCTGTGCGTCTCTCTCTCTCTCTCTCTGTGCGTCTCTCTCTCTCTCTCTGTCTCTCTCTCTCTCTGTGCGTCCCGTCCCCTCTGTGCGTCCCGTCCCCCTGTGCGCGTCCCCGTCCCCCTCTGTGCGCGTCCCCGTCCCCCTCTGTGCGTCCCCGTCCCCCTCTGTGCGTCCCCGTCCCCCTCTGTGCGTCCCCGTCCCCCTCTGTGCGTCTCCATCTCTCGGCTTTTCAGAGTGGCCATGGCCTCACTAAAATAAGCACAAGTTTTCTCAAGATATTCAAAGTATTCTCAAAAAGACTAGCCACAATGAAAGGCATAAAAATACTTAAAACAGAAAACATGAGAATACTAAACATCCAAGTACACCACTTGATTTTCAATCACGGCAGAGTAAAAGTAACAGTTGAGCAGATTCACACAGATGCAGAAAAATACTAATCTCACTGTAGTTCCCAACTGTTTAACTGTTCCCCAGCTAACTAATACAGCAAGGCAAGATTGGATGCTGAGATGCTTACTTCCAACAAGGTAAGCTGATGAGCTTCAAACTTCTAACTGAACTCAGCTTAATCAACTGACTGTGGTAACTGTCATAGATCTTTATATCAGGTTCCCAAGAAAACAAAAACTGCTGTGAGTTCCATCCTCTCAGTGCTGATGATGGAGTAACATCACATTTGATTTCCAGAGTCTGGTACAAGATACACTCAGATTTACCAAGATCTGTTGGAGTATCTGAAAGTTACACAACAATTTCAAAAACTTCTCCCTTCAAGAATTCTTTGTTTAAACAAACATTTAAGCACAAACATTTAAGCAGTTAAAAATATATCAACAGTGTTATTATAACACAAACATCTGTACAAGTCAGTGTTACAGTCAAATGACAATTATCCACAACAATCCAGCCAGCTATGCTGGCATGTTACACATGCAATGCTCTATTCTTCCTGGTGCAGATGAAAAAACCTCACATCATCACAGCATGTCAAAGCATTAAGGAACATGACAAAGTCAGGACTAGTATAGAGCCATTATGGCAGCGAAGCAACTACTTCTGTTTAATATTGATGCTTACAAACTTTGAAACTACTGCACATTTTTACACCTTCTACAAGAAGGCAAATATCAAATAAAATTTTACTTTACCTGGCTAATGCGACTCTCATCCTCCAGCCTCCACTGAAGTCTTTCAGCTTTTTCTTTTGCATAGCTGGTGTAAACCCCAAACCGTGCAAAATACGAGAGGCCCTCATCTCAGCCTTGTCAGCGTCCAGCTCTTCTAAACGTTCATAGAGCTCAGATAGCTTTTCACAATCGGCTGCCAAGAAAGAATTTTTGAATTCAGGGTATAGTCCAACATGAAAGCTACTATAAGTTATTTAATTTTAAAATGTAGCCAAGTACATTTTTACTAGCACAATTTTTAGAAAATTAAGTTTCAAACATACCTCTGCTTTTTATTATAAGGCTTAAGAAAAATACTAATAACTGTGTAAATCCATTAATTCATAATGCTCCACCATTTTTACACATGGGGTCAGGGCGTCACTTCAACAGTGACAATCATCTAGAGCCAAGGTTTATACTGCCGGGTGGCTAGTGTGTATAAAAAGACCTACCACGTATAAATATATAAACAAAACAGTAAAATGAGTAAATGCAATGTATGGCTAACAGAACAGAGAAATGACTCTAATGGTTAAATAAAACTGCTGCCAAAAATCTTGTATGAAAAGCTTGTGCTAGTGTAATATAGCATAAAAAGAGCTGGTCTACAGCCCAGGTGACTACAATTCAACTAGCAGCTTGGGCCTACCTCAAAGTCTTATAGCAAAAAATCTGGACAAAGATAATGGGGGGGGGCACCAAAGGCCTAAAAATGGGGACAGATTTTAGTTACTACCCCTACAGACTTAGAGGTACTGCATTATTATACATTTTATGAAGGATATGAAGTCAAACGCCTCAAGTGTCTCTTTTTAGGATTTAGTGACTTCGATCCTCAATTATTTGCCAGAAAACTGCAAATGTTATGATAAACAGACCGTAACTATGAGGCAAAAACCTGGACATTGTGTGAAAATCTGGGCAGTTGAGAGGTATGAGCTTGAACGTTTCATGGTGTAGGCAAGGAAGATAGCCACAGCCAACCTCAGGAAGAAAGATATGGTAATTTCCACCTGGTTTGCACTACTGCTAACAAGGCCTTGAAAGGACAGACCTGTCATGATGCATTTTTCCTGGCACAGTCTCCCAAGTGTGGCCTTCCATGCTGGTGAGTATAGTCCGTCTGCACATGTGGATGAAAGTACTCAAACACAGATAATATGGCACAGGCAGTCCTTCAGGTGATGCAAGTGCATATGTCACCACCAGAGGAGAGGCTAAGCAAAAATAAAAATGTTCTTACTGCTAGGATGCTGACTGACAACTGCACATAGCATCCTCAGTAGTCATCTAGAGGATGCCCTCCCTGGGACATGGTAGTATCAGATCAAGGCGAGTCTTGGTCAGCAGGCAAAAGCAATACAAAAAAAGCCATATACAAGTAAAGGCAGTTTAAAGATCATATTTAAAGAGACAAAACCTTTTTATACAAAAACAGTTTTTTTAAATAAGCTTTTTAAAAATTTCTTCCAAACATAAGTGAGCATAATATTCATTGGAAAGAGGGGGCAGTTGCATGACTCTGGGTTCCAGCTCCAATTACTCCAGATTAATGCAGAGTAACGGTAAATTAGTCAAGTAACTGTCCAAACTATTAACAGTTTACATGCCTAATTTACAACTACTTACCTTACGCTAATCCAATGTAATTAGAGATGTAATCCAGAGGGATGCAACTGCCCATGCCCTCCCATGAGCATTAATGATGTTAACACGGCTCACTACATTTAGTCTTGTATTTTTGGAAACGATCCTTAAAACTATTTTTTTTTTAAGGCTGCAAAATGCACCTTTCACATAAACTGAAAAGAAAAGCCCACTTTGCGCCTTTAAACATGATCTTTAAAGTCATGACACTGGTCTACATAATCACCAAATGGTGACTCAAATAGGGATTTCCTAGAGATGTACAGAAGCCGACCAAAGTAGAATAGTCCAACAGCCACCATTTTAGAGAGTTCCACAGATGTAGATGCTTACAAGACCATTATCAACCACAGGAAGGAAAACACTTTGCAATACAGCACTCAGGTAAACAGGGCAAATACAGTATGGACAAAAATTAACAACTAGATTTTAAATTTGAAACAGATTATAGGATCAGTGCAAGCTTGCTAAATAGGCATACCTTTTTGCTGCAGGATTTGTCTCCTCGCAGAAGTGGCAGCTACATCAAGGGCCTTGCATCACTCACCAGTCTTACCAAACCAGACTAGTCACCTACAAATCAACTCCAGTCTATGTTTGCAGCTGGTGAGATCATAAAGACATCCTGGGGGCAGCACTACACTGTCACCAAAGTGTGTTGTCTACCCAAGGACCCCCCTCCCCACACACACCTATTTCTTCACAGAGAAAAGTATGCAATGGGCTAACATATATTCTGCACTTACACGTGTGAATCAGCCACAACCCTCCCCAACTAAAGGACAACACCCCCGCATGGCCCCAACATCCAACTGAGCGAGGATGTGTCAGAGTGAACATATCTATTTTCTTCCACACAATGGGCATACCCATCCCCATCTCTGCCTGTGCCATCAAGTGTCCAAGCTACTACTCAAACTTGGATAAATCCCCAGTTATGGGCCATGGAACCAATTTCACCACTAGTGCAGACTACAACAGAACCAGTAAACAGCTTAGCCAAAAAGTTTTGAATTGGCTACAAATGGTTGATCTTGCTGTCAGGAAGTCTTAGATAAACAGCATTACAGTGCATGATGCCAGATTACACTAGAGTACCAACTAAATTGATTATGAGGTACAACGAGATTAATCCTGGAAATATTTTGAAGATAGAAACAAGACTAAACATAGCTCACATCTGGTCCCAGAGTAGCAGCATTACACTTAAATCAGGTACCTTCGTCACAAACTCAAGTCCATAGCCAGTACAGCAGATGAATGACTGTGGCAAAGCAGAATCTCAGTGGTATATACTGCCATGTCCTCTCTTGGGAGTGCTGTTTTTCCAACCCAGTAATAACTAAACATTGAATGGCCTTCAAATCAAATGGAAAGGGGCTACACACTCACCATTTTGGTCCTGAGGGAAAAAGGAAATTGGGGTAATCAGCAGTGGAATACTATGCCAAACCTCTTCCGTATCTCTTATGATGGCATATCATAAAAAGTTCAAGCCCCATGGTACCTCCAGACAGTACTGTTTAGAAGACTTCAATCCCAAGACCATCTTTTAGGTATGACCACATATGTAGAAAGCAAGCCACTCAAGGACCTCAGGGAACTACAGTAGCACTGTTGACACTAAAGATACCATGTCAAACAGTATTAAAATGTGGCACACAAAGCAGAAACGGAACACCTGTAGCAAAAAAGACTTTTTTTTTTACACTACAAGCATGACTGAAACAAAATACCAACTGCTTAAAAAAATGTATCCTTGATCTCAGCTCAAGGACTACCCATTACATATAAATGTAACAGGATAGCTCAGGAAAAGTTTTAGCACCAGTACAGCCCCTAACACACGCCTTGCAGTTATCTCCAGTCAGCCAGAGATCTTTGGTATTGGCTTTTACTTCAGAGAAGTAGATACAAAGAAGTTTCAGCAGAAATCCCTGGGAGGACTCCACTGTAGACTGGTCTCTGCAAAGATAACTTCCCCTACTTTGACTTATGGTATCCTATGTGAACCAGTTGGAGAGAGCTAATAGGTGACAGGGGGGTTTATTCTCAGGTTTTAGCTCTTGTACTATCCCAACTGGGAAATGTGTTTCAAAAATATTGGCTAGGTTGAAGAATGCTTTGTGTATCATTTTACCTTTACCCACTGCTTTGGTGATCTTCTCAAAAAATAAAAATAAAAAAATAAAAAAAGCAAGCAGCAGGAGTTTCCCTTTTCAAATCCAAAAAGACTGGGACACTACTTGTAGGTTCCCCATGCCCTTACAGATTAGATCTTAAGTCTTTCTGTAGCTTCGCATGTGAGGCTGGTCAGACTTCTGGGTCTGTGGAAGGTCCTCTCCTTTATGCAAAGGAATGACTGTAGCAGTTCACTATTCACTTGGTGCAAAACCTGTATGAAAGGCTGAGGTCGAACAGTATTGTTAGGGGGGTAGCTAAATTATACTTCATGCCATTTAAAATGCATACAGGGGTACTGTCAGAATCCATCGATGCAGTATTTTTAGCTTTTGATAGCACTTTTAGGACTTGGCCTTGTGTGATAGCTGCAAGCAGGACAGCTTCAGGGATATCTTGAAGGCTAGAGAGGAGTAAAGTTAAAGCTGAATTTATCAGCCAGTAGGATATCTAAAGCCTCAGTATAGGTAACAGCAATCAGCTCAGTGCACTGCACGTTTGAAATTATGCACGCAGAGGATACAAAAAAGGTGTACACATCCCTGTTAAAATGCCAGGTTTTTGTGATAACAAAAAAGATCACAAATTATTTCAAAACATTTCCCACCTTTACTGTGACTTATAACCTGTACAATTCAATTGAAAAACAAACAGATCTGTTTGGGTAAAAAATATATAAAAAAATAAAATGTACAATAAGCTGGTTGCATAAGTGTGGACACCCTTAAACTAATACTTCGTTGAAGCACTTTTTGATTTAATTACAGCATTCAGTCTTCTTGGGTAGGAGTCTATCAGCATGGCACATCTTGACTTGGCAATAGCTGCCCACTCTTCTTTGCAAAAGCACTCCAAATCTGTCAAATTGCAAGGGCATCGCTTGTTCACAGCATTCTTCAGGTCACCTCACAGATTTTCTATTGGATTTAGGTCTGGGCTCTGGCTGGGCCATTCCAAAACTTTAATTTTCTTCTGGTGAAGTCATTCTTTTGTTGATTTAGGTGTATGCTTGGGGTCATTGTCGTGTTGAAAGGTGAAATTCCTCTTCAGCTTTCTAGCAGACACCTGAAGGTTTGGGGCCAAAAGTGACTGGTATTTGGAACTGTTCATAATTCCCTCCACCTTGACTAAAGCCCCAGTTCCAGCTGAAGAAAAGCAACTCCAAGGCATGTTACTGCCAACCCCCATACTTCACCTTGGGGATGGTGTTCTTTTGGTGATGCGAAGTATTGTTTTTGCAACAAATGTACCTTTTGGAATTGTGGCCAAAAAGTTCAACCTTAGTCTCGTCGGACCATAACATTTTCCTACATGCTTTTGGGAGACTATACATTGTTTTGCAAATTTTAGCCGGGCTTGGATGTTTTTCTGTGTAAGAAAAGGCTTCTGTCTCACAACCCTACCCCACAGTCTAGACATATGGAGAATATGGGAGGTTGTGGTCACATATAGTACACGGCCAGTACTTGCTAGAAATTCCTGCAACTCCTTCACTGTTGCTGTATGCATCTTGGCAGCCTCCCTGACCAATTTTTGTCTCGTCTTTTCATCAATTTAGGTGGGATGTCCGGTTCTTTGCAATGTCACTATTGTCCAATATTTTCTCCACTTTTCTGATGACACTTCACTGTGTTCCATGGAACATTCAATGCTGTTGAAATTTTTTTGTACCCTTCTCCTGACTGATGTCTTTCAAAGCTCTCTGTGAACCTTGGCTTTTGCTGTTGCAGGAAAATGAGTAAATGTCAGGGAAATCCTACTAGGGCAGATGAACTTTATTTGGGGTTAATCAGAGTCTCTAATTGATGGCAGGTGTATACCCAAGAAGACTGAATGCTGTAATAAAATCAAAAGGTGCTTCAACTAAGTATTAGTTTAAGCGTGTGCACACTTATGCAACCAGTTTAAAATTTTTTTATTTTTTTTTATATTTTTTTCTCCCAACAGATTTGTTTGTTTTTCAATTGAACTGTATAGGTTATATGTCACATTAAAGGTGGGAAAAGCTTTTAAATGATTGTGGTCTCATTTTTTATATCACAAAATCCTGGCATTTTAACATGGGTGTGTACACTTTTTATATCCACTGTAGCTGGGGGGGGGGGCTTGTGAAGGGCTCCATCAGTCTAGGAATTAGAGTTCTTACTTGGGGTCAAAATTATTTTCTTGTTATTATAAAATATGTCATTATGGACCTACCATATGGGTCTGTTCCTGGAGTTTTCCCCGAGCTTTTTCCTACAGAGTGCATCTGCTTCTATGCAACTGTTTACATTCTGGTATAGTGTGGTGGTATCAAGAGTCCATGTATTCAGTGGAGTTAACTTATTACAGCTGAGTGCGCCTCCAGGCATTTTTTTTTTGCACTTGCTTCCTACTGTGCCTTTATACGTCAAATATGGCTTGTTCATATTTGCATTAATAATTCCAAAACCATGCTACATACAATACCTCAGAATATTTGATCTTGAAGCATATAAAATGGCAAACACAACTGAATTGATATTTGACCTGTTAATGAGTATTTGTTAGAACTACAATGTGAGAAACCCACTGGGAGTTAAAGGTGCACACTCAAGAGGGCTGTACTGGAGGGAATGAATTACTGGATGGAGTTTGGAGGGGAGTTGAAGCTTAACTGAATGAGTAATGAAGTGATGGCATTGGTAATCAATCAGCAGTTTGTCAAACATTCACTCTGCTACCATATTCTTACTTTGCTGCTATAAAGTGTACAGCATTACATCTCCTTCGCAGGGGCATTTTTTTAGGTTCATAGGCAATTACTAAGTTAATGAGCTTAGAGGGCCTTTTTAAGCTTAGCCATGCTTCCCAATATGAGGATCAACCCTCACCTTCTGTCTGAGGTAAAAGCCTTAACCATTACGCCAACCCCCATACAGTCTTGTGAAATTTACAGAAATATAATCACACACAATACGTCATACATTTGTTTTTTTCTCTGCTGCACAAACAAATGGATGCATCTTACCAAGAGAGAACAACCATTCATCTACAATTATCCTCACTTTCCTCATTTATTCAATCATGTACTTGCTTATACTGACATGCTAAGGCATCTAAAATATTACAGTTCTCTCTCAATAGCAGAAATTATACAGGGAACCTCGCAGCCCTCTATCAGCAGACAAACAAGCATACCCAAACCTATTAACCTTAGCCAACACTATGCTAATACTTCCCTGGACAAGCACCGCTGTTTCTTCCCCAGCTCATTTCCATTTATATGCTTCTAATGCCCATTTCACAGTTGCTCCTCTAAATGTGTGCAGCCTAGTTTAGGGGCCAATAATTTACGTAAAATATTTTTATTATGAGAAAACTAAAGGGCGACATTCTGGCATATCACTGCTTCACTCATCTTTCATTCTCAGATCATTCCTAAATATTCAACTTGCCCACTGCCATCACTGTGTATTGCACACACAGTGCAATGAAAGTATTTGCCCCATTCCTGATTTCTTATTTTTTCGCATGTTTGTCACAATTAAATGTTTCAAATCAAACAAATTTAAATATTAGACAAAGATAACCCAAGTAAACACGAAATGCAGTTTTTAAATGATTTTATTTATTAAGGAAAACTATCCAAACCTACATGGGCCCTATGTGAAAAACTAATTGCTCCCCTTGTTAAATCATGAAGTAACTGGGGTTAATCACATTTTTGGGAAAGCAGAGTTCAATTTCAATAGCCACACCCAGGCCTGATTACTGCCAGACCTGTTGAATCAAGAGATCACTTAAACAGAACCTGTCAGAGTGAAGTAGGCCAAAAGATCCCAAAAAGGAAAACATTATGCCGCGGTCTAAAGAAATTCATGCCACGATCTAGAGAGATTCCCGATCAGATGAGAAAAAGTAAGTGACATCTATCAGTATGGAAAAGGTTACAAAGTCATTTCTAAAGCTTTGGGAATCCAGCGAACCACGATGAGAGCCATTATCCACAAATGGAGAAAACATCCATAGTTTCATAGTTTAGTACTAGACTATCTGCCCTGGGGCATTTATAAGGCTAGCCATAGTGATGTGGCTTTCGCCACCCCATGTAATGGTACAAAAGTGTACAGAATAGATTTAGAATACCGTGCCTCTGTCTAGTAGTGACACAGTGAAGACCTCCTTACATAATAGAATTAGTTTACTGTGCCTCTGTCTAGTAGTGACACAGAGATGACCGCTGGGGTAAACCTACCATCTCCCATCCACTCAAGATTTCTCTTGAAGAGAGTCAGTAAGGGGCTCTGCCTAACATGAATTGGGATTCTGTTCCAGAGTATGGGAAGCCTCTGAGTTATGAATCGGTTCCTCCAGCATGTCCTATTCATATTTGTGCTGAGGTTTAAATCTTTAGCTCTCGTGGTTCTGATGGATTTGGATTTTTTGAGGTGGAGCATGTCCATCAATTCCTGACTGGACATGGCCGTGTACGTCAGGCACAGATCACCTCTGAGTAGGCGGTATGCTACTGAATAGAGCTGGAGTTTCTTTAGTCTGGCAGCATATGACATATGTTGGAGACCCTTGATCCTCTTGGTGAGGTACTTGTGGGGTCTCTCGAGCTGTTGCAAGTGCCGGGTGAGGTACATACCAAATGGGGCATTGTACTCAATCATGGGCCTGATAAGGGAGGAGTATAGGGGTACAATGACCTCCTTTGATCTGGATGTGAATCCCTTCATAAGGTGGGCAAGGTAGAAAGTCTTTCTACCCACTTTGGCAACGTGGGTGTCAAATGAGAGGTCACTATCGACTTGGGTCCCCAGGTCTCTAATTACTTTTTCCGTACTCAGTGGGTTACTGTCTATGTGAAAATTTGTGGGTACTTTGTTGTTCCCAAAAGGGATGACTATACATTTTTTGGCATTTAGTTTAAGGCCATGACTCCGGCACCAGTTGTCCGTTTCAGTGAGGCCTTTCTGTAGGATGCATGTGTCAGCTGGTGTACCTACTATGGCGCCTAGTTTGCAGTCATCTGCGAACTTTGTCAGCCACAACCCTCCCATGTTTGCTTTCACATCTGAGAAATAAATGCTGAACAAGAGAGGTCCCAAGACAGAGCCCTGTGGGACACCACTTGTGACTGGCTTTGAGTCTGACATGGCTCCAGCGATTTTGACTTTATGGGTTCTATTCTTTAGCCAGTTTGCAACCCATCTTGTGACATATAGATTTATATTTAAGCTGTTGAGCTGGTCTATGATGCCTGAGTGGGGTATTGTGTCGAAAGCTTTAGCCAAGTCCAGGTAGGCTGTATGGACTGCTGGTAAACCTTCCCAGGTGTGGCCGACCTACAAAAATTACCCCAACAGGGCAGCGATGACTCATCCAAGAGGTCACAAAAGAACCCAGATCATCATCTAAAGAACTGCAAGCCTCAACTGCCTCAGTTAAGGTCAGTGTTCATGACTCAACCATAAGAAACAGATTGGGCAAACATGGCATGCATGACAAAGTTCCAAGGCGAAAACCCCTGCTGACCAAAAAGAAAGTACAGTTTTGTACCTACCATAAATGTAGATGTCCGATAGACATGCAACTGCAGTCATAACATGTGGGTTGTCCTGCCTCAGGCAGCCCTTGGTCGGCCGGATTCCAAAGTCTGGGTCCGACGTCGGCTGATGTCGCATTTCTCTCCGACGTCAGAGCGGCTGGAGCACAAGCATCAGCCGACGCCATTTTCTTCAGTGTTTCTTGCCCCAGATACCAGGTGCCCTCCAAGGAAGGCTGTAATCAAATTGGAAGACAAAAACAGGATTCCAGACAAATAAATGAGCAATAAAACAAATACACCATAACAGATATCCCCAGCTAAGAGTAACAGGGATAGGAGTGGACCCTAGGCATAGAGGGGTATGGAGGGAGGGAAAATCCGACTGCAGTTGCATGTCTATCGGACATCTACATTTATGGTAGGTACAAAACTGTACTATGTCCTTCAAGAATGCAACTGCAGTCATAACATGTGGGTAGAATACCATAGCTTAGTTGGGGGAGGAGGAATGCTCTAGGAAAAAGATGGTGTGGCAATCAAACCCTGCAGGACTGCCGAAGCAAAGCCTGCTCTGGATCTGGAGTATAGAGGGAGATTGTAGTGTTTGGAGAATGTATGCACGGAGCTCCATGTAGCAGCTTCTAGAATGTCCTTAGTAGGCACCCCTCTTAAGAATGCTGTAGAGGTGGCTGTAGCTCTGGTGGAATGTGGTCTGACATTGGCTGGAACAGTATTTCCATGAAAGGAATAACAGAATCTGATGCAATGTCCAATCCATTTTGAAATTGCTTTTCCTTGGACTGCAGGGGCGTAAGCTACAAAAAGTTGTTCAGACTTCCTACTAGCCTTGGTTCTGTCCAGGTAGTATCGAAGTTGTCTGTGAATGTCCAAGGTATGCAACAGTCTTTCCCCCTTATTCTCAGGATTGGGGAAGAAAGCAGGCAGATGAATGGCTTGATTTAAAGAAACCCTAGATACCACCCTTTGGCATAAAAGTAGGGTTGGTCCTTAATGAAACCCTGTCTCTGTGAAAAATTATGAATGGTGGTATTGCCATTAGGGCCTGTAGTTCCGAAACCCTTCTTGCTGAGGTAATTGCCAACAGGAAAGCTGTCTTCCATGAGAGAAATTGCAAGTCAACTGAAGCTGCTGGCTCAAATGGAGGCAGAGGCAGTTTTTCTAGGACAAAATTGAGGTCCCAGGCTGGCACTGGGGCCTTTCTTGGTGGCTTAATGTTCTTGATTCCCCTGAGGAATTGCCTTAGCAAAGGGTGTGAAAAAACAGGAGGATCAGTGTTGTATCTAGCTGAAATAGCTGATGCATGTATCTTTATGGAAGAATATGAGAGGCCGTTCTTTAGCATATCTGCCAAATATTCCAAGATGAGTGGGATGTACAACAATGATGCATCATGTCCCTTGCTGGTATTCCAATTGCTGAATCTTTACCACTTTGCTAAGTAAACCTTTCTGGTGGATGGTCTTCGAGCCTCTGTTAGTATCCGCTGAACTTCCTTGGAGAGAGATAGGTTGAGGTTATTTATGGGATCTCCCAGGCTGTTAGCTGCAGTGTCTGAAGGTTTGGATGCACTGTTTCGAAATTGTGTTGAGTCAGAAGTAGAGGCCATTGGGGAAGGGCCCACCTCCTGGTGTGACATATGCTCCGTAGTAGTGGGTACCAGTGTTGTCTTGGCCAGTCCGGAGCTATTATGATTCCCTTGGGTCTCTCTGCTTTGATCTTTAGTAATCCTGAGTTAATCAGTGGCAGAGGTGGGAATGCATAGATTGTTAGGAAGTTCCAGTTGAATGAGAGAGCATCTATTTTCCAAGCTTTTGGATGGTATGTCCTTGTGCAGAATTTTGGTAGAAGATGGTTGAGGTGAGAGGCAAATAGGTCCACTTCTGGCCTGCCCCATGTCGAAGTGAGTTGTGTGAAGACCTTCGGATGTAACCTCCACTCGTGTGGATCTGTGAAATTCCTGCTTAGGCTGTCCACCAACACATTGTCTTTGCCTGGAACAAACTGGGATTGTAATTGGATGTTTAGGCTCAGTGACTTTTCCCAAAGATGCATTGTCAGTCTGCAAAGGGGGTAAGAGTGGGTGCCCCCTTGCTTGTTTATGTACCACATCACAGTGGTGTTGTTTGTCCGCATCAGTAAATGGCCTTGCTGAAGTTGGTGTTGAAAGGCCTCGAAGACATGCATTACTGCCAGAATTTCCTTTTGGTTTATATGCAGATGTGTTTCCTTTGGAGACCATTGTCCTTGTATACATCTGCCTTCCATGTGCGCCCCCCATCCAAGGTCTGAGGCGTCTGTGGTCATGGTCTGTGTTATCTGTGGTTTTTTGAATGACATACCTGTGTTTGCCTGGCTCACCGAGGCCCACTATAGGAATTCCTTTTGTAGGCATGGAATGAGCGGTATGATTGTCTCCAAGTTGTTGCTGTGTTGAGACCAAATGCTTTTTAGGTACCATTGAAGCTTTCTCATGTGTAGTCTTGCTAATGGAACCAGGAGAATGCAGGATGCCATGTAAAGGACTGCAGCAATGTGGAATGAAGAACATCCCAGGGCCTGTAGGAATCTCCTTGCAGTCATCTGGGTGAGTTTTGCTAAACCTTTGAAGTAATGAGTTAACTTCTCTTGCTTGTCTTCTGTCAGGTAAGCCATTTGAGAGGCTGTGTCTAGTTTGGCTCCTAAGAAGATTATTTGCTGGGATGACTGCAGTCTTGACTTTTGGAAGTTGACTGTGTATCCCAGAGCTTGAAGTAATCGTATGACATAGTCCAAGTTTTTTGTCAACATCAATTTGTCGTCCGCTTGTATGAGGCAGTTGTCCAGATACGGGTAAATTTGGATCCCCTGGAGCCTGCAATGAGCAATTACTGAAGCCAGGCATTTTGTGAATACTCTGGGCGCAGTAGATAAGCCAAATGGCAATGCTGAGAATTGATAATGCTCTGGCCCTGCAAGAAATCTGAGGTATCTCCTGCAGCTGTGTCTGATAGGGACATGCAGGTATGCCTCCTTGAGGTCCAGAGTAATCAGCCAAGACCCCTTGCCCAGCATGGGAAGGAGTTGCTGTAGAGTCAGCATTTTGAACTTTGGTACTATGAGAAAGGTGTTTAATGCGGACAAGTCCAGTATTGGTCTCCATTGAGATTCTTTTCTTGGAACAAGGAACAGTCTTGAGTAAAACCCCTGGTCTTGTTCTTGTTGTGGAACTCTTTCTATTGCTTTCATCCGAGTCAGCAGAGTGATTTGCTTGATAGCCTCTGCCCTCTAGTTTTGTGGTAGGGTTGGCATGCCTTGTTTTCTTGGCAAGGTATGAAAATGGAACCTGTACCCTCGGTCTATAATGTCCAAAATCCATTTGTCCTTTGTCAGTCTGTGCCAATTTTCTGCAAACAGAGATAATTTCCCGCCCAATGGAGCTTCTATTTGTTCCCTGGTAGGCGGAAGTAGAGGAAAGTCATTGAGATTGTGGATGTGGGGCAGGTGAAACCCCTGCGTCACTTCTTTGGTTTCCTGGCTGCCATTGTCGTCCCCTGTAAGGGCCTCTGTATTGGCCTCTTCCTCGGCCACGTCTGTTTTTAACCCTTTGAAACTTTTCTGGATTAGGAAAGGACCAGTTTTTTGAAGGCCAATTCCTACTGAATCTGGGGGGTTGAACCTGGAGGAAATCTTTCACCATCTGAACTGATTTTGCTTTTTCTTCGATGTTCTTTAACACATCCTTAGCATTAGCACCAAAAAGCTTGTTCTTTTCCAAAGGTGCATCCAGAAGTTTTGCCTTCACATGATCTGGTAGAGGTTGATCTTTTAACACGCATGTCTACGAATGACTGCCCCTGTCATAGCTGCCCTACATGAAGCTTCCAGTGCATCATATCCACACTGCAGGACGTGATTGCTTACTTGCTGAGTGTTATGTACAGCTTCCTGCAAAGCCTTCCTGTCAAAAGGATCAGTAGTGGCTAATGTTTTTTGTAAATCTTCTAACAGGAAATCCTGATATTGTAACATATGAAAAAGGCAATTCAAAGCTCTCATAGATAAGGCAGTGGATGTGTAAACCTTTTTGCCCCATCTCTCTAATGACCTAGCTTCCCTGTTGGAGGGCAATGGATTTTTAGAGGTGGAAGCTGAAACTCCTTTAGGCCCCTGTGAAATAGTTTCCAAATCAGCAGTATGGGCCCTGAATAAATGGGAATGAGATTCTGGGACCCTGTAATACCTGTCTGGCTTGGCTGGAGCAGGAGGAAGAGAATCAGGGGTAGCACTAGAGTCAGAATATAATTCATCCAAAACATCAAGTACAGGAGGAATAGCTAAGGGCCTGTGCTGGGGCTTCTTAAGGAAAGTCCTGAGGAGTTTTCTGGAATCAGAATAATCCTGTCCTTCCACTTGAAATGTTCCCTCATGGTATGCAGAACTTCCCCAAAAGAAATATCCTCAGGAGGGGAGGCCGAGGGGATGGAATCTTCTGCATCCGAGTCCTCATAGGTCTGGAAGAGCTCTTCCTGGCTATCAGAGTGGACAGAGCCCTTAATCTTCATCTGAAGGAATAGGGTCAGAGGGTTCAACCCGGGGCCTTTTATCAGAAGGAGGCTGGGATCCTCTCTCAGGATGGGCCTGTGAACCTCTAATCATAGAAATTAAGTCAGCAGCCATGGACATAATTTGTGTCTCTGGAGTAGGCTGAGGTAAGGTTTTTTTAGTAAGATGCTTTGTTTTGCTGGCTGCCTTAGCCCTAGTGTAGGCCTTAATAGACATGGCCATAGGAGGCCTGGCAGCTCCACGTGCAGGAGTGACCTTGTCTACAGCAATGGTCTCGGGCATTTCCTCGGTTTCGGTATCCGGAGGAAAATCGATAACTGGCGGAGTGATGTCCGGAATCGGAGTCGTCGGTAATGCGGTGTCTTCGGTTCGGAGCGGTGGAGAGAGACAGTCTCGGAGGGAACCGGAGCACTCGCGCTAGGTTTTGGCGTGGAGTCGGTGGTAGACGCGGGCCGAGGATGTCGGTCCCGGTCTTTTCGCTTCTTGGGAGTTTGCGATGTCGGAAGTTCCGACGGCATGGTGTAAGCAAATTTATCGCCGAAAAAATCTTCAGCGAACTCCACCTGGTGCCTGAGAGTGCGCTTGTTGAAGCGAGCACAGGCTACACAGGCAGAGACGTCGTGGCCTGGGCCAAGGCAAGGAAGACAGTAAGAGTGGAAATCCTTATGAGGTATTTGTTTACCACAAGAAAGACAATTGTTAACTTTTTCAGTAATTTCTGACATCGGCTGAGGCAAGAAAAGGTCCCCAACGGGGTACTTAGCTTTTTGATGACTTCGGTATCGAAGAATACAGGAGCTGACCGACCGGCACTTGCGAACTGCTTCTGCTTTGGGCACCGCGCGGCAAGAAAGACTGAAGAAAATGGCGTCGGCTGATGCTTATGTACTCCAGCCGCTCTGACATCGGAGAGAAATGCGACATCAGCCGACGTCGGACCCATACTTTGGAATCTGGCCGACCGAGGGCTGCCTGAGGCAGGGCAACCCACATGTTATGACTGCAGTTGCATTCTTGAAGGACATCAAAGGCTCAACTCACTTTTGCCAAAAAACATCTCGATTCCCCAAGACTTTTGGAAAAATATTATGTGGACTGACAAAACAAAAGTTTCTTTTTTGGGAGGTGTGCACCCCGTTATATCTGGCATAAAAGACAGCATTTCAGAAAAACAAACATCATGCCAACAGTCAAACATGGTGGTGGTAGTGTGATGGTCTGGGGCTGCTATGCTGCTTCTGGACCTGGATGACTTGCTGTGATTGACAGAACCATGAATTCTGCTCTCTACCAAAAAATCCTGAAGGAGAATGTCCAGCCATCACTTCGTGACCTCAAACTGAAGTGCACTTGGGTTCTGCAGCCGGACAATGATCCAAAACATACTAGCAAGTCCACCTCTAAACGGCTTAAAAAAAATGAAGGTTTTGGAGTGGTCTAGTCAAAGTCTGGACTTGAATCCAATTGAGATGATGTGGTATGACCTTAAAAAGGTGGTTCATGCTCTGAAACCCTCCAATATGGCTGAATTAAAACAATTCAGCAAAGAGTGGGCCAAAATTCCTCAACAGCGATGTGAAAGACTCATTGCCAGTTATCGCAAATGCTTGATTGCAGTTGTTGCTAAGGGTGGCACAACCAGTTATATAGTTTAGGGGCAATTACTTTTTCACATAGGGCCATGTAAATTTGGATAGTTTTTTTCTTTAATAAATAAAATAATCACTTAAAAACTGCATATTATGTTTACTTGGGTTATCTTAGTCTAATATTTAGATTTGTCTAATGACATGAAAAGTACAGTTTTGTACCTACCATAAATGTAGATGTTCGAGTGCTAATACAGCTGCAGTAATTACAGATGGGTTCTCTGCCGTCAGGCGGGTCCTCGGTCGGCCGAATTCCAAAGTCTAGGTCCGGCGTCGGTTGTCGCTTTCTTTCCTGACGTCAGTGCGACAGGGGTATACAAGACACAGCAGACAATTTTCTTCAGTCTTTCTCGCCCCAGATGTCAGGTGCCCCCAGAAGGAAGGCAATACATAAATAATATATATATAAAATCATGCAATGCAATATAATCCAAATATCAGTAGTTGCAAGCAAATACACCATAGGATAACCCAATCAGGTTGTATGAGGAGGTGTTAGCCACTAGGCCTTTACCAAGAGGGGAAGGAGGGAGGGAAACCTGTACTGCAGCTGTATTAGCACTCTAACATCTACATTTATGGTAGGTACAAAACTGTACTATGTTCATCGTGCAAACAGCTGCAGTAATTACAGATGGGTAGAATCCCAAAGCTACGCACAGGGTGGTAGGCACTAGGTGGAACTGGGAAGAGCCAGAATGCCCTGCAACACAGCAGTGGCAAAGCCTGCTCTAGTTTTGGAGTATAAAGGCAGGTGGTAATGTTTTGTGAAGGTATGCACAAAACTCCAAGTGGCTGCCTCCAAAATATCTTTGGTAGGGACTCCTCTGAGGAAGGCTGTAGAGGTAGCTGTGGCCCTTGTGGAGTGGGATCTGATGCCTGTAGGAACAGATTCGTCATGAAAGGAGTAACAAAACCGTATGCGTGGTCTATCCATTTTGAAATTGTCTGTTTGGAAATAGGCTTCCCTTGAGCTCCTACAGCATAGGATACAAAGAGTTGTTCTGATTTCCTGAAAGGCTTTGTTCTGTCCAAACAGTAACATAGCTGTCTATGGATGTCTAAGGAATGTAGCAGCCTTTCCCCTTTGTTTTGAGGATTGGGGTAAAAGGTAGGTAAGTGTATGGCCTGATTTAAAGCTACCCTGGATACTACCTTAGGCATGAATGACGGGTTGGTTCGTAGGGAAACCCTGTCCTGATGGAAGATGAGAAAGGGCTGCACAGCCATGAGGCCTTGTAGTTCCGAAACCCTACGAGCTGAGATAATGGCCAGAAGGAAAGCTGTTTTCCAGGACAAATATTGCAAATCTGTTGAGGCAGCTGGTTCAAAGGGAGGTAAAGTTAATTTTTCTAGAATGTAATTAAGATCCCAGGCTGGTATTGGTTGTTTCCTTGGAGGTTATATATTCTTAGCCCCTCTGAGGAACCGTCTTAAGAGTGGGTGAGAGAATAAGGGTGGATCAGTGTTGTATTCTGCAGAAATGGCTGAGGCATGAAATTTGATGGAGGAAAATGAAAGTCCACTGTTCAACAGCTCAGCTAGATACTGTAATATCTGAGGCAAATTCAGTCTTCTAGGATCCTGGTATTTTTTCTCATTCCAAGCGCAAAACCGTTTCCATTTTGCGGAGTAAGCCTTTCTAGTAGATGGCCTTCTGGCCTCCAAAATGACATCCTGCACCTCTTTGGAGAGCAGGGTCTGTTGTGGTGTTAAGGAATTTTCCATGCAGACAGATTGAGGGTTTTCAGCTGACTGTGAAGAGTTTTGTAGTTGTGCTGAGTCAGTAGAAGAGGCATTAGAGGTAGGGTCCAGGGAGGAGTATGTGTTAGGCTACTCAGGAGTGGGTACCAGTGTTGTCTTGGCCAGTCTGGAGCAATCAGTATCATCTTCGGTCTGTCTGCTCTTGCTTTCAAGAGCACCTTGGGCAGAAGAGGCAAAGGAGGGAAGGTGTAAACTGTCCGTGCTGCCCAACTGAAAGAAAGGGCGTCCACTCTCCAGGCCTTTGGATGGAAGGTCCTTGAGCAGAACTTTGTCAATTGATGATTCCTGTGGGAGGCAAAGGGATCTATGTCTGGCCTTCCCCACGCTTGGATTATCTTTGTAAACACTTGAGGATGCAACTTCCATTCGTGTGGGTCTGTCATATTTCTGCTTAGATTGTCTGCCAGCGTGTTTTCCAATCCTGGCAGGTACTGTGCTTGAAGTTCGATTTGCCATTCCAGAGCCAAGTTCCAAAGTGACATGGCTAGCCTGCACAGGGGGTATGAATGTGTTCCTTCTTGTTTATGTACCACATTACTGTGGTGTTGTCTGTTCTTATCAATAATTTCCCTGGATGCAGGAGGTCCTTGAAAGATGTAATTGCATTTATCACTGCTAGCATTTCCTTTTGATTGATGTGAAGGTGCTTTTCCTTTTGGGACCATTTGCCCTGAATGCACCTGTCTGTCATGTGTGCCCCCCAGGCGTAGTCTGAGGCGTCTGTTGTGATGACTTGATTTGCTAGAGACTTGCAGAATGGTAGACCTGTGTTTGTTTGGCATGCTTGGGCCCACCATAGAAATTCCTCTTGCAAGCATGGGATTATTGGTATTATTGCTTCCAAACTGTGGCTGTGTTGAGACCATAGGCTTTTTAGGTACCATTGAAGTTTACTCATATGCAACTTTGCACATGGGATTAGAAGAATGCAAGATGCCATGAAGCCCAGAGCCTGCAGGATTTTCCTTGCAGTAAGCCTGGTACAATTTGCTAGTATTTTGAAGTACTGAGTTAGTTGCCTCTGTTTTTCTGGCGCAAGATAGGCCATCTGGGTGTTTGTGTCCAAGTTGGCACCCAGGAAAGTTATTTTCTGAGATGGTGTTAGCCTGGATTTCTCTTTGTTGACTGTGTATCCCAGAGAATTCAATAACCGTGTTACATAAGCCAGATGTTCCAGAAGTATGTGTTTGCTGTCCGCTTGGATCAGGCAATCGTCCAAATAAGGGTAAATTTGTATCCCTTGAAGTCTGCAGTAGGCAATTACTGATGCCAGGCATTTTGTGAATACTCTGGGCGCAGTAGATAAGCCAAAGGGCAATGCAGAGAATTGATAGTGGATTGAACCTGCAAGAAATCTGAGGTATCTTCTGCAGCTTTGTCTGATTGGGACATGCAGGTATGCCTCCTTGAGGTCCAATGTTACCAGCCAAAACTCCTTGCCCAGCATGGGAAGAAGCTGCTGTAAGGTGAGCATCTTGAATATTGGTACGAGTAGAAATGTGTTTAGGATGGATAAGTCCAAAATGGATCTCCAGTCTGTTCCATTCCTTGGTATCAGGAATAGTCTGGAATAAAAACCTTGACCTTGTTCGTGAGTAGGTACCTCTTGAATAGCTTTCATGTCCATGAGCTTTGAAATTTGTATTTGAGCCTCTGTCCTTTGATTGTGTGGCAGGTTCGGCATGCCTCATTTTTGGAAGAGTGTGAAAATGAAATCTGTAGCCTCTGTTTATAATGTCCAGGATCCATTTGTCTGTTGTGATAATATGCCAATTTCTTGTAAATAATGCCAGCTTTCCTCTCAAGGGTGCTGCCAGCTGAGACTTGCTTGGCATGAAAAGGGGAAAGTCATTGGGTTTGTTTCCTGTATTGTTGTGCACTGTCTTCGCCACCTCTTGGTGCTGGAGTTTGCCATTGTCTGCCTCTATATGATCCTTGAGATTGTCCTCTGCCCCTTGTGCGCCTGTATCTACCTCTTTGGGGCTTGTCCGTGGCTGGAAAGGACCAGTTTTTTGAAGGCCAATTTCTGCTGAAACGTGATGGTTGAACCTGTAGAAAAGCTTTGACAGTTTGCATAGATTTAGCTTTTTCTTCCATTTTCCGTAGTATCTCCTCAGCATTAGTACCAAATAATACATCCTTTTGTAAAGGAGCATCTAGTAGTTTAGCTTTAACATGATCAGGCAAGGTTTGTTCCCTAAGCCAGGCATGCCTACGAATGACTGATCCTGTAACCGCAGCTCTACTTGAGGCCTCTAGAGCATCATAGCCACATTGTAAGGTGTGTTTACCCACTTGTTCTGCACTATGCATCATATCCTGCAACTCCTTCAAATCTGGTTGTTCAGGTTGTGACATTTTATTCCTTAATTGTGATAACAGAAACTGCTGATATTTAAGCATATGGAACTGACAATTTAAGGCCCTCATGGCTAGGGTGGCCGAGGTATATACCTTTTTTCCCCACCTTTCTAAGGATCTAGACTCTCTTTCGGAAGGTAGTGGATTCTTAGCAGTAGAGGCCTTCATTCCCTTGGGGCCTTGAGATATGGTTTCAGGGTCAGCATTATGGCTTTTGTAAAGGAATTGGTGAGGGTTAGGAACTCTGTAGTACCCATCAGGCTTGACTGGGGCAGGAGGCAGGGAATCCAGATTAAGGCAAGCCTCCGAGTAAACATCATCAAGTATGTCCAAGACAGGAGGCATCGCCAGAGGTCTGTGCTGAGGTAGCAAAAGAAATTCCCTAAGTCTTTTCTTGGAATCCGAAAAATCTTGGCCTTCCCAATGGAAGTGTTCCCTCAAGGTATGCAAGGTTTCCCCAAAAGAAAAATCCTCTGGGGGAGAAACAGAAGGAATGGACTGCTCTGCATCAGAATCTTCAAAAGGGGAGTACGAGTGTTCCTCTTCATCAGAATGTTCTGAAATAATGGAGCCCTGGTCAGAAGAGGGAGAATCTTCCTCCACTCTGGGTCTCTTGTCCGGAGGGGGTTGGGAACCCCTGATAAGAGTAATTAAATCCTCAGCCATTTTTAGCATCTGCTTTTTAGGCATGGGGCCTGGAGATGGGCCCTGTGCAACAGGCCTCTTGGGATGCATGGCTGATTTGGACTTAGTAAAGGCCTTAATGGAAAAGGAAGATGAGGGTCTAAAGACACCATGGGTGGAAGTGGACCTGTCCACATTAGGAGGCTCAACACTCACAGTGGCTTCGCTAGCTGTAGTCTGGGTATGGGCCGAGGCACCTGCAGTCTCGGTTACAGAAGACACCGCCAGAGAAGTGTCATCGGTAGTCAGGGGCTGCATAGGCGCCTCGCTGAGAACCGGACCACGTGTAGCCGGTTTTGGCGTGGTGTCGGTGGAGACCGCAGACCTCGCATGTCGGTCTTTGTCCTTGCGTTTTTTGGACAAAACGATAGTCGGAGTCTCCAATGACATTTTATAATCAAAAGCTTTACCAAAAACGTGTTGGGCGAAACCCGCCCGACGCTTAATAGTGCGTTTATTGAAAGTAGCGCAAAAGCGACAGCCCGAGACGTTGTGGTCTGGGCCTAAACAAGGTATGCAGAGGGAATGGAAATCCTTATGCGGTATTTGCTTCCCACAAGAAATACAATTGTTAACTTTGTCTGACATCGGTCTGAGGCAAGAAAAGTTTCCCCAACGGGGTACTTAGCTTTAAAGTAGTCTTCGGTTTCAAAATTTTTGTAATTTCAGGAGCTGGCCGACCGGCACTTGCGAACTGCTTCTGCTTCGGGCACCGCGCGGCAAAAGACTGAAGAAAATGGCGTCGGCTGTGTCTTGTATACCCCTGTCGCACTGACGTCAGGAAAGAAAGCGACAACAACCGACGCCGGACCTAGACTTTGGAATTCGGCCGACTGAGGACCCGCCTGACGGCAGAGAACCCATCTGTAATTACTGCAGCTGTATGCACGATGAACATCATGTGCGTGACAAACATGCAAAAAAATAATAAATCAGGAAGGGGGCAAACACTTTCATTGCAATATTTAACCTACTTTATGTAAAATGGTATGTATATCTGTAATTGTGCCTGTATATCCAGGTTGTTCTGGAAAAGGGTCCAAGGAACAGCCCATTCACCTAGTCCATCAATCTGAAAATCAGCAGAATACAGAGGTCTTCAGCTCTTTCTTTTTTTTTTTTTTTTTTTTTTTAACTTCTGAAAGATCTGTATATTTCTTTTAGTCTTAAATGGACAAAAAATTAGTGCAACAAGCATAAACCATTCCACACTTGCTCCTTCACCAATGGCAACGTCTTTGAATTATAACACTAGCATATACTCTGCATTCCTTATTAGGGCCCACACATCTTATCTTCATTCTTACTAAACTTCCCAAATAATAACATTAGCCCATCAATGAAAGACTTGCATTTTAGCCTTTTCTGGACTCCATCTTAGAAGTATTAATTTCCTAAAATGCATCCACTTGCTTGTCATTAAGATTGCCAACAAAATTAACAAACATTTAAACTTTCATAGCCTAAAGATAAAGTACTCTTAATTATGCTTCAATGCTGATCTAATACCAGAAGGACAGCTCTTATATGGGTAGTAATTTCTTACCAGTTAACACTGCGTGACTGACATTCAGCTGTAAAACTACAAATACAATATTAAGGGTTACAGCACAGTACTGAACAGTGTTCTCATATAAATGATCAACTATGCCATGGCATATGGACTGCATTCAGGCTAAGGAAACAAATGTAACACATATACAGGACCAAACATTCCTAACCATTTTAATCCTCACAGTTGCTTCAAGAATCCCAACTTAACCAAAACAGGAATATCCTCATTTGTAGCCTCCTATCATACATTCAGCACCAAACAAAACAGTTCAATAGCAGACGATACATGCAAAGACCATGGGCTGTCCCAACAAGATTCACATCACTTACTGGAAATCAAAAATGGGGGCGGCCATAATAATTGTCCTATTACAAACAGAAGCTCTAATGTGCAGCCCATTTTCTTGGTTCAATAACTATTCAATTATCTTACCACAAAAAGTTACACATCTCTATGACTGAATCAGAAACACATACTTAATACTCATATCAAAGACATCTTGTACCATCTTTTGTTTTGATTACACAAAAACAGTCCCCCTTTTTCTACTTGTCTCTTGTGGCTCCTCGCATTCTTTTTCTACACCCCCCCCCCCCCCCCCCCCGAGGTGCCCCAGTTTACTGAATCCGTCTATTATTTCATAAAATGGACACACTGGCCACTCTAACTCAGCCAATGTTTCCTCAGCATTAGCAAAAGTTAGCAGTCCATCGGTAGAAAACACTGTCTATACTACAGGGGAAAAAGTCAGCCTGTATTTCACTGCATGTTGTCTACACCTCCAGACAGCAAACAAACTGTAGCTTCTACAGAAAAACTGCATCTGAATAACTTTTTTTTTCATATTTCATTGGAGCCTGCACCAAAATATCCATCACATCCTCTTTAGAAAGTAGTAACCAACATACTTCTTCCAATTACTAACGACAGTTCTGTAAACCTCGTCTACTGCACCATTTTAGAAACTCCAAAATCTACACCTTCTAAAATTCCAGTCTCAACTTCCCTCTACAACCTTTCTCCTCCCCTGTGATCTACTGCTAATGCACATTTCATCTAGCCACTCCATTTCACTTACGACAGCCACCCATTGCAAAATCTCCATTATGGTGACCTGTTTATCACACAGGAACTGCCACCACCAATTAACATAGTTTCAAAGTCTGAACATATGCAGCAAGTCAAATGTAATTTCTTCCCCTTATTTATCAAATGAACAATCCAAGTACTGCTTGCTAGTCATTTAATCTCCTTTTCTCATCACAACATGCTTTTTCCCACTACAACCATTCTCTGATAATACTGCCACTACTTCTACCATCACTCTCGCAACACCACCTTCACATTTGTATTACTAAGTTGTATTGAGAAACAAAGGGGCAACTGGGAAGACAATCAACCTGTTAAAGTACAGCATGACTTCTAAACCATACTTCCTTCTAAAAGGAGAGGTGTGAAGGAGAAAGGACAGAAAGTATGAGTGTAGACAAGTTTGGGGCAAAATGACCATACCCTCTTCCAGACGTTCAGCCTCTTTTTGTTTCTTCAGTGTGGGATAGTTTCCGATAAAAAGGTCGTATCTCGTCAAAACATTTCTATAAAGGATTTGGGCCTTGGAGAACGGAAACGTGGTTTAACAGTCTACTATCTTACCTTCCCCACAACATTTTAACAACTTCTGACAAGGGATGTATTCTCAGCCAAGCAGGACTTCTGATCACAGACCATGACGAAGCACACCTAACAGGAGTGTCAAGTCAGAGCTGCATGCAGTCATGTGCCTGAATACTTTCAGCATTATTTAAAACAATTTTAAGATGCTTTGCTTTACGGCTATACCAGCTCTAATCACATCTTCCATCTGCTTTAGGATGTTGTTCTGATATTGGAGCATGTGGGTCTAGCGCTTGCTAAAGTAGCATCAGTGGAGGAAATGTCAACATTCTTGCCAAATCCATTAAAAATACAGCTTACTGAGAGAATCAATTTCCTGGCACTAAAATATAGCTTCTGATTGCACCCACCTATAAAACCAAGAGATCTACTCCAGAGACTGTAAAAACAGTTAAATCTGTTCTTTACTCTTTAGAACCACTCTGGTTTCCTAAATACCAGACACGGTCAACAAGGCCCAAGACTGGCATAACCGTAATGGCCATGGGCAGGGATTCTCAAAATAGGTTCACAGGAGATTACTAGGCTAATGGTCCAAAAGCCCTTACAAACCTAGCCATATTAAACCAGAGTTCCCCAACTTTCAATATTTAACAGCAAGATGAACAAAGTTCACAGAAACATGAGCCTATGCTATGGTATCCAATAATGACTGCCTCTGTCCATGAGGGAGACTGGCACCACCCCAAGAAAATATACTATTACTCATCCAATGATCTAGGTTGCACATGACAGTAAGGGAATGACTTTGCTTCACATGAATGGGAAGCTTGTCCCAGAGAAGAGGTAGTCTCAAAGACATATCTGTGCCTCCAATGACTTATTCATGCCAGAGGCTAGGTCAGGATCCCTGGAATGAGTGATCCTCATGCAGTTTGGTTTACAAATGTGTAACATATCCATCAGGGCCATATCAGAGATTGCATTGTAGGACAAACACAGATTGCCCCTACTCTGTAGGAAGCAGAAAACAGTGAGAGAGCTTTCAGTCTTTCCATGTATGACTTCTTTTTTATACCCTTTATCTTCCTGGTGAAATAAGGGCGGCCACGGTGGTGCAGTGGTTAGCATTGTCGCCTCACAGCAAGGAGGTTCTCCGGTTCGATCCTCAGCTGGGGTGCCTTCTGTGTGGAGTCTGCATGTCCTCTCTGTGGTCGCGTGGGTTTCCTCCGGGTGCTCCGGTTTCCTCCCACATCCCAAAGACATGCTGCAGGTGGATTGGACACTCTAAATTGGCCCAAAGTGCGAGTGTGTGCGTGTGTGTGCCTTCTGTGGAAGGTTGGGCACCGGGCTGGCAACTCAACACTGTAAAACTCCACTGCCAATCATGAGCGGACAAGGTGATCTGCTGTGGCGATCCCTAACTAGGAAAAGCCGAAAGAAGATCTTCCTGGTGAAATACTTCTAGGGACACTCCAGCTGTTTGCTGATGTCTGGTATGGTACATGAAAGGGGAGGGGTGCACTGTGCTTAATTACTGGTCTGAGAAGGGCAAGTACAATGGAATTATAACACCTTTTGATCTGAATGCCCTTACTTATAAGTTGTGCCACATAGGCCCTTCCTCACCACTGTGAACACATGGTGGTTAAAGTTCAGGCTACAATCAACAAGAGAATCCAGATCACGTACCACTGGGTCTTCTCTTAGGGGGCATAGTCTACATTACAATTATGCTGGGCATTTGCTTTCCTAAAGGAATCATGCTTCGTTATTTATTTATTTTTTTGCATCTAATTTCAATCCTTGGCTCTGGCAGTTTCTGTGTTAATCCCTTCTGCAGCAAATCCGTATGGTTCGGGGATTCAGCAACTGACCCCAATTTACAGACATCCACGAACTTGGCCAGCCAAAGGTGGTCTACGCATGACTTCTGAAAAAATAAATTCTGAACAGAAGACGGCCTAGCACAGAGCCCTGGGGTACATTACTGCTGACTGGCCTCTTGCTAGAGGTAAATTCACACACTTTGGCAGTACGTGCCCCTGCCGATTAGCCACTTGGCTACCCATCTGGTAAAGCAAGGGTTTATGCCCAGTTAAACGTTTTTCTACAATTCCAGAGAGTGGGGAATTGTGTTAAAGGAAAAAGTGAATGGGTAAACACACAAAAGACCACAGTAATAACCCATATAATAACGGAAAGTACAGTTGTGTACACTTACCATAAATGTAGATGTTCAAGTGTATTCAATGTTGCAGTCATTACATTTGGGTAATCTGCTGGCAGGTTGCCCTCAGTCGGCCTGAACAACAAAGTCTTGGGTCCTGCGTCGGTTGCTGTCTCCTCTTCCATGACGTCAGGTCGCCAGGGGTAAAAAACATGCAGCAGATGCCATTTTATTCTGTTTTTCTTGCCCTAGATATCAGGTGCCCCCCAAATGGGGAGCAAAAATTATACACACACACACACATATATATATATATATATATATATATATATATATATATATATATATATATATATATATATATATATATATATATATATATATATATATATATATATATATATATATATATATATATATATATATATATATATATCTATATATATATCTATATATATATCTACATATATATATCTATATATATATATCTATATATATATATATATATATATAAACAAATATATATAAATGCACATATATATATATATATATATATAAACAAACAAATATATATAAATGCACTTTTAGCAACATAACTTTACCTTCATCTAATACCAAACACACCACAAAGGCTTTAGTATATAGTGAAGGAAATAAATGGTTTAGAAAAGGGGGATCACGGGTGGGTAACCTGGACTGCAACAGTGAATACACTCTAACATCTACAGTTATGGCAAGTGTACACAACTGTACTATGTTCATAGTGTTTCACTGCTGCAGTCATTACATTTGGGTAGAATCCCAAAGCTATGGATGGGAGGATGGAGCTAAACAGCAATAGGAGCAGCTATTAGGCCCTGCAGAACTGCAGTGGCAAAGCCTGCCCTGGATTTGGAGAAGAGGCGCAAATGATAATGCTTTGTGAAGGTATGAACAGAGCTCCAAGTAGCAGCCTCTAGAATGTCTTTGGTTGGAACTCCTCTGAGAAAAGCTGCTGAGGTAGAAGCAGCCCTGGTGGAATGAGATCTGTTCCCCTTGGGCGCAGGGTTTACCACGGTGCAGGTAGCAGAAATGAATGCAGTGGCTTATCCACTTAGAAATAGTCTGTTTTGATATAGCCTTCCCCTCTGACCCTGCAGCAAATGCCATCAGCAGTTGCACAGACTCTTAGAAATTTGGTCCTGTTCAAGTAGAATCTTAGTTGTCTGTGTGCGTCCAATGAATGCAGAATCCGCTCCCCTTTGTTCTGCGGATTTGGGTAAAAAGTTGGCAGGTGAATTGTCAGGTTAAGAGCCACACTGGATACCACCTTAGACATAAAAGAAGGATTGGTCCTGAGGGAGACGCTGTCCGGGTAAAATGTAATAAAAAGCTCCACAGCCATGAGCGCCTGTAGTTCTGAAACCATTCTTGCTGAAGTGACTGCCAAGAAAAAAAGCTGTTTTCCAAGATAGAAATTTTATATCCGCAGTAGCTGCTGGTTTAAAAGGAGGCAGGGTGAGTTTTTCCAGCAAAAAATTGAGGTCCCATGCAGGATTTGGTGATGATCTGGGAGGCTTTAAATTTTTGGCTCCTCTGAGATGCTGCTAAGCAAAGGATGAGAAAAGAGGGGAGGGTCTGTGTTGTAATGAGCCGAGATGGCAGAGGCATGGATTTTTATTGAAGAAAAAGATAGGCCCTTGTCAAGCATCTCAGTCAAATATTGTAAAATCTGAGGAATATTGGGCTTTGCTGTGTCTATTCCTTGTGCTTGGTTCCAAGCAGAGAATCTCTTCCATTTATTAGCATAGGATTTTGTAGTACTAGGCCTTCTGGCTTCCAAAATGACATCCCTCACAGATTTACTGAGAGATGTTGTTTAAATAATTAAATGATCAGCCATGCTGCAAGGTTCAGAGTTTGGAGCGGAGTGTGCAGAATTTGCTTGTTCTGCTGAGACAGCAGATGAGGTATTTGAGGCAAGTACCAAGGGGGAAGTGGAGACATATTCCTTAGAAGTGGGTACCAGTGTTGTCAAGGCCAGTCCGGAGAAACTAGGATCATTTTTGTTTTTTCCTGTCGGACTTTTAGTAAGACCTTTGAGAAAAGAGACAGAGGGGGAAAGGCAGACTTGATAGGTTTTCCAGCTGAAGGACAGGGCATCCAATTTCCATGCTTTTGTGTGATTAATTCTTGTGCAGAATTTGTCCAGCTGATAATTTTGGGAAGAGGCAAATAGATCTATGTCTGGGCTCCCCATTTCCGTGTTAACATGCTGAAGATTTGTAGATCCAGTTTCCATTCGTGTGGGTCCATAAGATTTCTGCTTAGGTCGTCTGCCAGAGTATTTTGTTTTCCTGGCAGGAATAGAGCTTGAAGATGTATTTGGTAAGTCAAAGCTGTGTTCCACAATGCCATGGCTAGTCTGCAAAAGGGGTAGGAATGTGTACCCCCCTGCTTGTTTATGTACCACATAACCATGGTGGTGTCCATCTGTATCAGTGGTTGTCCTGGATGAAGTAAGTCCTTGAAGGCTGTCAGAGCATTCTGAACAGCTAGCATCTCTTTCTGGTTAATATGCAGATGCATTTGTTTTGGGCTACTTTTGCCCTGAATGCATCTAGGCCGCCAGGTGGGCCCCCCATGCATAGTCTGGTGTGTCTGTAGTTAGGGTTTGGGTGGCAGGCGGTAGAGTGAATGACCGTTTCATGTTTTAGTGACATGTCTCCGCCCACCAAAGAAACTCCTGTTGTAGGCAGGGAATGACAGGAATCATTGTTACCAGACTGTGACAATGTTGGCTCCATAAACTTTTTAGGTACCATTGTAGTTTCCTCATATGCAGTCTTGCATATGGAATTAGTAGAATGCAGGATGCCATGAACCCCAATGCCTGCAGAATTCATCTTGCAGATAACTGGGTTTTTGTTGCCATTAGAAGTATACTGTCAGTTGCCTTTGTTTGTCTGGTGTAAGGTAAGCCATCTGGGCAGTTGTATTCAAGCTTGCACCCAGGAATGTAATTATTTGAGAGGGTACCAGTTGGGATTTCTTTTCGTTCACTGTGTACCCTAGGCATGTTAGAAGCCTTTTTACAAATGCCAGATGTTGAAAAGAGTGTCCTTGTCCTCTGCTTGAATGAGACAGTCCAGATAAGGAAAAATTTGTATGCCTGTCTGCAGAATGCAATTACTGGTGCCAGGCACTTTGTAAAGACCCTCGGCGCAGTACATAAGCCAAAGGGCAGTGCAGAGAATTGGTAATGCAAAAAACATGCCTTGAAGCGGAGGTATCTTCTACACGATTCCCTTATTGGGATATGCAGGTATGTCTCAAGTCTAGAGTAACTAACCAAGCGTTTCTGCCCAGCATAGGCAGTAGCTGTTGTAAAGTCAGCATTTTGAATTTTGGAATATCCAGGAACGTGTTCAAAATCGATAAATCCAGTATTGGATGCCAAGAATGGTCTTTTCTGGGTACCAGGAAAAGTCTTGAATAAAAACCTTGTCCTTTTTCCTTTTCTGGTACATATCCATGAGGGACAACTTGTTTCTGAGCCTCTGCCCACTGATTTTGTGGCAGATCTGGCAAAGTATGGAAATGAAATTTGTACCCCTGGGATACTATGTTCAATATCCACTTGTCCTGGGTAATTAACTGCCAATTTTGAGCATGAAGTGCTAATTTTCCCCCCAAGGGGGCTGCCAAAAGACAAGTGCTTGGTGATGGTAGAGGAAAGTCATTGAGACTGCTTAGTGTAGGGTTGCCCTTTGTTTCCTCCAGATTTGGAGGTGGAGGCACCCCATTGCTTTGATCTGTAAGAACCCTGTGATTGGTATCTAGAGCCTGATCAATGTAATTAAGTCCTCAGCCATTTTGATAATCTGTTTTTAGGCATAGGGGCCTGAGCATGTGGCTCATGAGTCAGTTTTTTAGACATAGAAGATGCTTTTGACCTTGTTTTTGAGGCTGGCGTCTGTTTTATATAAAAATGTTGAGGCCTGAAAACACCCTAAGAAGCAGGTGCCCGCTCAAAGACTCTGGACCCATCCAAGGAAGAGACATCCGCGGGTTCAATACTCAATCTCGCAGCATACCAGACTCCGAATGGGTCTCGGTAGAAGCCTGCGACTCAAAAGTAGCGGGTATCGGGGCTGCAAAAGCACCTCACTGAGTACCAGCGACTGGCTTAGGAGAAGCGTTGTCATCGGTTTTGGACCTCAACGGTCTCTCTCTCTTTTTCTGTGCGTTTTTTGTGAACTCCAGTAGTCAGATTGCTAACAGACATTTCAGGATAATTAAATCTTGATACAAAATATTTAGAAGCAAAACTATACAGATGCTTAATAGTGTGTTGGTTAAATCTAGCACAAAACCGACAGCAAGGCACGTTATGATCTGGGCCTAGGCAAGGAATACAGTATAAATGAAAATCCTTATGAGGTATTTGCTTCCCACAAGGAATGCAATTATTAACTTTTACTGACATCGATAAGGAGCAAGAAAAAGTTTCCCCAACGGGGTACTTAGCTTTAGTTTGAAAACTTCGGTTCTGAAACTGGAATGCGAAAATTTCAGGAGTCAGCCGACCGGCACTTGCGAACTGCTTCTGCTACAGACACAGTGCAGCAAGAAAGACTGAATTAAAATGGTGGCGGCTGCATGTTTTATACCCGACGTCATGGAAGAGGAGACCGCAACCGACGCAGGACCCAAGACTTCGTACCTGCCAGCAGATTACCCAAATGTAATGACTGCAACAGTGAAATATGAAGAACATCTACCATAAAGTAATCTATGAACCCATGAGCTACCAGAAAGTACAGTTGTGTACACTTACCATAAATGTAGATGTTAGAGTGTATTCACTGTTGCAGTCATCACATTTGGGTTATCTGCTTGCAGTAGCCCTCAGTCGGCCTGATTAACAAAGTCTTGGGTCATGCGTCGGTTGCTCTCTCATCTTCCATGACGTCAGGTAGTCAGGGGTATAAAGCATGCAGCCAACACCATTACATCAGTTTTTCTTGCCCCAGATGTCAGGTGCCCCCCATAATGGGAAGCAATTACATACAAGGTTACACCTCCAACAAAAAAGTAAATACACTAAAAAGCTTTAAGCATAGTAAACAAGAATAGAGTTAGTCAATACGCTGACCGCCTTAAAAAAAAACTCCATCTATACTCTGTCGCATATAGTCTACTCAGAGGCAATCCCTGCTTAACATTCAAGGCCAGGCCATGTCAAACCCAGAACTGTTGGACATGCTACACTTAAAGAAATCCCAATCCCTCAGAGCCACACGCTCCAGGGATCTAAACCATATCATCACAATAAACAAAATATGTTGGAGGGATAGGTTCCTGACCCAGAGACTCCCCAGACTCTGGAATAGATTGCCCATACATGTCAAGCAGAGTGCCTCTTTGGCCCAATTCAAAAGGAATCTTGACGATTGGATGGGAGAAAGGAAATTCACCCCGGGGATCAATTCAGTCTCCCTGCTAGACAGGGGTCCAGGGAAGTAAATAGTGTGGGAAGAAATAGCCAGGGAATTGTTATGGCTAGGCTTCTATAGGCCCTAGGGCTGATAGCCTAGTACCAACCTATGAACCTAAGTCAGGGGGCTGGAGGGAGGGGAACCAGGACTGCAACAGTGAATACACTAACATCTACATTTATGGTAAGTGTACACAACTGTACTATGTTCTTCATGTTTCACTGTTGCAGTCATCACATTTGGGTAGATTCCCAAAGCTAATAATGGGTGGAGGGAATCAGATAGCATTAGGACCAGCTATAAGGCCATGCAAGACTGCAGTGGCAAAGCCAGCTCTGGTTTTAGAAAAAAATTGGTGAACTCCAGGTTGCAGCTTCTAGGATGTCCCTGGTAGGGACACGACTGAGAAAGGCTGTAGCGGTAGATGTAGCCCTGGATGAATGTGGTCTTCTCATGTGGAGTAGGTTTTCCATGGTGCTTATAGCAGAAATTAATGCAGTGGCCAATCCACTTAGAAATTGTTTGCTTTGAAATGGCCTTCCCCTCTGCCCCTGCAGCAAATGCAGCCAGCAGCTGTTCAGATTTCCTGAGAGGTTTAGTCCTGTCCAAGTAAAATCTAAGTTGTCTGTGCACGTCCAAGGAGTGCAGTATTCATTCCCCTTTGTTCTGTGGATAAGAATAGGTTTGGCAAATGAATGGACTGATTAAGGGCCACACTGGATACCACCTTGGGCATGAAGGCAAGATTGGTCCTGACAGACACCCTGTCCGCATTAAAGATGATGGAAGGCTCCACTGCCATGAGAGCCTGTAATTCAGACACCCTTTTTGCTGAAGTGATGGCTAGAAGAAAGGCTGTTTTCCAAGAAAGGAATTTCAACTCTGCATTTGCAGCTGGCTCAAAGGGAGGTAGAGTGAGCTTTTCCAATACAAAGTTAAGGTCCCAAAGCTGGAGTAGGGGCTCTCCTGGGTGGTCTCAAGTTTTGGCCCCTCTGAGGAACTGCTTCAGCAGTGGATGAGAGAAGAGTTGTGGTTATGTATTGTAATGAGCTGAAATGGCTGAGGCATGAATTTTGATGGAGGAAAAGGAAAGGCCCTTGTGAAGCATCTCAGTTAAGTATTGAAGTACCTGAGGTAAATTGGGTGCTGCTGTGCCCATCCCCTGAGTTTGGCTCCAGGAACAGAATCTTTTCCATTTTTCAGCATAGGATTTTTTAGTACTAGGCCTCCTTGCCACCAGAATAATATCCATCACTTGCTTACTGAGGGATAACAGAGAGATCAGGTAATTAGCCAGGCTGCCAGGTCCAGGGTTTGAAGCTGTGGGTGCAGATTCTGCCCCTCCTGCTGGGACAGCAGGGCAGGGGTCTGAGGCAGGTGCCAGCAGTGACACACTGCGCAAGAGGGGGTACCAGTGTTGGTGTGGCCAGTCTGGTGCAATCAGTATTGTCCTTGGTTTATCCCATTTGATCTTTAGTAGTACCTTGGAGAGGAGAGGCAGGGGGGAAAGGCATAAACTGATAGGTTTTTCCAGGTGAAGGACAGGGCATCCACTTTCCAAGCTTGTTTGTGGGAAGCCCTTGTGCAGAATTTGTCCAATAGATAGTTCTGAGGGGAGGCAAACAGGTATATCTCTAGGCTCCCCCATTTGTCTGTCAACATGTTGAATATCTTTGGTTCCAGTTTCCACTCGTGTGGGTCCATGAGATTTCTGCTTAGGTCGTCTGCCAGTGTATTTAACTTTCCTGGCAGGAATTGAGCCTGTAGGTGCACTTGGTAGCTCAAGGCCGTGTTCCACACAGCCATGGCTAGCCTGCAGAGAGGATACAAGTGGGTTCCTCCCCGCTTGTTTATGTACCACATAACAGTGGTGTTGTCCGTCTTTACCAATAATTGTCCTGGAAAAATGTGGTCCTTGAAGGCTGTCAGAGCATTCTGTACAGCTAACAATTCTTTTTGATTGATATGCAGGTGCATTTGACTTGGGTTCCATTTGCCCTGAATGCACTTCCCTGCCAAGTGAGACCCCCATGCATAGTCTGATGAGTCTGTTAGGGTTTGGGCGTTGGGGGGTAAAAGGGTTTGGGCGTTAGGGGGTAAATGAATAGCAGTCTCTTGTTGTGGTGGCAGGCCTCTGCCCATCAGAGGAACTCTATCTGTAGACAAGGTATGATGGGAAAACATTGATTCGAGATCCTGAGAATGTTGGCACCATAGGCTTTTTAGCTACCACTGTAGTTTCCTCATATGCAGTCTTGCATATGGAATTATTAGACTGCAGGAGGCCATGAACCCCAGGGCTTGCAGTATTTTCCTTGCCGATAGCTGCGTCTTTGTGGCCAGTAGTTTGAAGTAGGCTATCAAATGAACTTGTTTCTCTGGCGTGAGGTAGGCCATCTGGGAAGTTGTATTCAAGCTTGCTCCCAGGAATACAATTTGTTGGCAGGGTACAAGATGCGATTTCTTTTCATTTATGGTGTACCCCAGAGAAGTTGGCAATTTCTTTACAAATGCCAGATGTTTTAATTGTATGCCCTGGTTTTATGCCTGAATTAGACAATCGTCCAGGTATGGGTATATCTGAATATTTTTTTGCCTGCAAAATGCAATGACTGGAGCTAGGCACTTTGTGAATACTCTGGGCGCAGTAGATAAGTCAAAGGGCAGTGCAGAGAACTGATAGTGCATGTAGCCTGCTTTGAAGCATAGGCATCTTCTGCAAGATTCCCATATTAGGATGTGCAGGTAGGCTTCCTTTAAATCCAGTGTAACCAGGCATCTTTGCCTAGCATAGGAAGCAGCTGAAGAAGAGGTAGCATCTTGAATTTTGGGATTACCAAAAATGGGTTTAGGACAGACAGGTCCAGGATAGGACGGTAGGATTGTCTTTTCTGGGTACCGGAAAAAGGCTAGAGTAGAAACCTTGTCCCCATTCTTCTTCTGGGACAGGTTGAATAGCCCTGATGCTTAAAAAGAGAGAACTTGCTTTTGAGCCTCTGCCCACTGATTTGGGGGGTAGATCTGGCCATCCGTTTGGGGTTGGTAAGGAGTGGAAGTTCATAGGTTCATACTAGGCTATCTGCCCTAGAGCATTTATAAGCCTAGCCAGAGTGTGTTTGGCTTTCGCCACCCATTTTAAATTAATTTTGCTATGCCTTTTTTTGAGGTTAGTATACTGTGCCTCTGTCTAACAGTGACACAGAAGTGATAGCCGGGGTAAACCTACGATTCTCCCATCCACTCATCAAGATTCCTCTTGAAGAGAGTAAATGTGGGACTCTGCCTAACCTGGACTGGGATTTTATTCCAGAGTGAAGGGAGCCTCTGGGTTATGAATCTGTCCCTCCAGCATGGAAGTGGAATCGGTATCCTTGGGAAACTATTTAAAACCCATTTGTCCTGGGTAATGAGTTCCCAATTTTTTGCCTGTAGGGCAATCTTTCCCCATGAAGGAACATTCGGTTGTGCAGGGCTTGGAAGGTTTAAAGTTAAGTCATTGCATCAGTTTACCATAGGGGGAAGTCTTACTACTCCCTGCTTTGGAAGTGGGAGCCCCCCCACTGCTTAGTCCTGTGAGTATCTTGGGACTGAAGCCTGGGTGTTCTGCTGGTTCTGGGTTTGGACTGAAGGCCTGGAAGAGGCAGGAAAGGATCAATTCTTAGAGGGCCAATGCCTACTAAATCTCGGAGGCTGTACTTGCAGGAAATCTAACAGTTTGCATAGATTTAGTTTTTTCCTCCATCTTTTTAAGTACTACTACTGCTTTGCTGCCAAACAGGCAGTCTTGGTTTAAGGGAGCATCCAGCAATTTAGCTTTAACATGATCAGGCAAAGATTGCTCCTTAAGCCAAGCATGTCTTCTAAGTACAGACCCAGTGACAGCAGCCCTGCAAGATGCCTCTAATGAATCAAAACCACATTGCAAAGTATGTTTTCCAACTTGTTCAGCAGAATGCATTAAATCCTGTAAATCTTTATTTTCAGCACAGTCAGGAATCATCATTTTCTGTTTAAGCAATCCAATAATATACTTTAACATATGAAAGTGGCAGTTTAAGGCCCTAATGGCCAAGGCTGCAGAAGTGTATACCTTCTTACCCCATCTATCCAGCTCCCTGGAATCTCTATCAGAGGGGGTAGGATTTTTGGCAGTAGTAGCCTTAATGCCCTTGGGTCCCTATGAAATGGTCTCAGGATCCGCAGTAGGATTTTTAAAGAGGAATTTGAGAGAGTCAGGGACCCCGTAATACCCATCAGGTTTTCTGGGAGCAGGAGGTAGAGAGTCAGGGGCCAAGCTAGATTCCGAGAAGGTATTAACAACATCCAGTACAGGAGGGATAGCTAAAGGACTGTGTTGGGGCAGGAGTAAGAAACTCCTAAGCCTCTTTTTGGAGTCAGAGTAATCCTGGCTTTTCCAGCGAAAAAGCTCTAAGAGTATGCAAGGTTTCACCAAAAGAGAAATCCTGTGGAGGGGAAGCAGAGGGAATGCAGTCTTCTGCATCAGAATCCTCACATGTAGAAAAGGGTAAATCCTGGTCAGAGGAAACAGAAATTTCAGAGTCCTAATCAGAAAGAAAATCAGTCCTAGGTCTCAGAGGGGGAAGGGTGGCCCCCACTGATTAGAGTAATAAGGTCTTCAACCATTCTTACTTGTGTCTGGTTTTTTTTTTTTGTTTTTTTAGGCATAGGGGCCTGACCATGCGATCTGGTTGTCTGTTTTCTAGGCATGGATTGAGTTTTAGGCCTTGAAGAAGACAACGTGTTGGTTTAATATGCAATTCAGTAGGCCTGAATATACCCTCGGAAGCCGGTGCCTGCAGAGGCTCCGGACCCATCCAAGGTAGAGACATCTGCAGGTTCCATAGTCCAATAAGCATCTCGCGGCATACCGGACTTCGAATGGGTCTCAGTAGAGGCCTGTGAATCTGAAGTAGCAGGTATCAGGGGCTGCAAAAGCGCTTCACAGAGTACCGGTGAACTGGCGACTAGCTTAGTAGAAGAGTCGTCGGCAGCTTTGGACCTATGCGGTCTATCTGTGTTTTTTCGGAATGTCGGTAGTCAGGTGGCTTACTGAAGCCATTTCTGGATAACTGAACAGAGTACCAAAATATTTAGAAGCGTAAATAAATGACGAATAGTTCGAGGTTTGAATAAGGCACAAAAAGTACAGTTTTGTACCTACCATAAATGTAGATGTTAGAGGATCCACATTGCTGCAGTCCTAACTATAGGGTAGTCCGCTGTCCAGTCGGCCCGAATACCAAAGTATATGGCTGACGTCGGTCAGGGCGCATTAGACTGACGTCAGTACGTCAGGGTACTAATGCGCATGACCGACGTCATATCCTCAGTCTTTTCTTGCCCCAGATGTCAGAAGACCCTGAAAAGATAAGGCCAAAACCAAAAACTCCAAACATACCTGCACAAAAAATATGTACAATATATACAAAATTACCAGAATATAACCTCACCTACACAACCACCCCCAAACACAGAGGGGAAGGAGGGAGGGTAAATTGGACTGCAGCAATGTGGATCCTCGAACATCTACATTTATGGTAGGTACAAAACTGTACTATGTTCTTCATTCCACATTGCTGCAGTCCTAACTATTGGGTAGAATCCCAAAGCAGAGGTAAGGGAGGCTGGGAAATCATAAGGATGCAGGAACTGACAACATGCCTTGCAAAATAGCTGTGGCAAAACCAGCCCTAGACTTAGAGTAGAGAGGAAGGTGATAATGCTTAGAGAACGTATGCACTGAACTCCAAGTAGCTGCCTCCAAAATATCCTTAGTTGCCACCCCCCTTAGAAATGCTGTTGAAGTGGCAGTAGCTCTAGTGGAATGAGGCCTAATCCCAGCTGGAATCTCTTTGCCATGATGGGAATAACAAAATGCAATGCAAACCCCAATCCACCTAGAAATAGTTTGTTTTGACACAGGCTTGCCCTGCGAACTCAAAGCAAAAGAAACAAACAACTGCTGAGACTGCCTAAAATCCTTAGTCCTGCTCAAATAATAACGCAATTGCCTGTGTACATCTAAAGTGTGCAAAATCTTTTCCCCTTTATTTTGGGGATCTGCATAAAAAGTAGGCAAATGAATAGTTTGGTTTAAAGCCACACTAGAAACCACCTTAGGCATAAAGGAAGGATTAGTACGTAAAGATACCCTATCCTTATGAAAAATCAAAAAAGGCTCTACCGCCATCAGGGCCTGCAACTCAGAAACCCTTCTTGTCAAGTAATGGCCAACAAAAAGCAGTCTTCCATGACAAGTATTTCAATTCAGCAGTAGCCAGAGGCTCAAAAGGTTGTAGAGTAAGTTTCTCCAACACAAAATTGAGATCCCAAGCAGGAGTAGGAGCTCTACGTGGGGGTCTTATATTCTTTGCCCCTCTAAGAAATTGCTTGAACAAAGGATGCGAAAACAATGGTGGGTCACAATCATAGTGAGCTGAAATTGCTGCAGCATGAATCTTAATGGAAGAGAAAGACAAACCTTTGTCCAATAACTCAGTAAGATATTGAAGAGCCACACTCAAATTAGGCTCAGAAATCTCCAAATTATTTGCTGCACTCCAAAATAAAAATCTCTTCCATTTTTCATTACACTTTTCTTGTACTAGGTCTTCTGGCTTCCATAATCACATTTAAAACTTGTTGAGGAAGTTGAGACCTGCTGTCTTTCAAAACAGAATATGCCAGGCTGTTAGATGAAGAGAGTGAAGCTTGACATTGAGCAGGTGATCGTCCCTCTGAGACAACAGGTGTGGAATCAAGGGTAAAGGCCATGGAGGCTTCCTTACCAGACTCCTCAGTAATGGGTACCAGTGCTGTCGAGGCCAATCTGGAGCTATTAAAATCATCCTTGGCTTGTCTTGTCTGACCTTTAGAAGCACCTTTGGGAGAAGAGGCAGAGGTGGAAAAGCATACACATGAAGATTTTTCCAACTGAAAGAAAGAGCATCCACTTTCCAAGCTGTGTGATGAAACCTCTTTGTGCAAAACTTTGGCAGCTGGTGGTTTAGTGGAGAAGCGAACAGATCTATGTCTGGAGTTCCCATGACACTGTCAATTTTGAAATACATGAAGATCCAGTTTCCACTGTGGGGATCCATGATTTGTCTGCTTAACACATCTGCTAAGGAGTTCTGTGCTCGGCAGAAACCTTGCCTGAAGAGTTAGTTGCAAGCTGAGCGCAGTCTCCCATAAAATCATTGCTTGCCTGCACAATGGGTAAGAATGTGTTCCCCTTGTTTGTTGATGTACCACATGACAGTTGTGTTGTCTGTTAGAATCAACACCTGCCCTGGAAGAAGTAACTCCTTGAAAGCCATTAATGCAAACTGGACTGCTAACATCTCTTTCATGTTGATATGTAGATGCTGTAGTCTGGCAGGCCACTTGTCTTGTATCCACTTTCCATTTAGATGAGCTCCCAAGCAATGTCTGAGGCATCTGTCGTTAGAATCTGACTCTCCTCTGGCCGGGTCACAGAGAGTCCCTTGTTTAGGTGACATTCCTGAGCCCACCACAAAAATTCCTTTTGAATGCAAGGTATTATTTGAATGACAGTGTCCAAATCCTGGCAGTGCTGTGTCCATACATTTTTGAGATACCATTGCAGCTTCCTCATATGCAGTTTGGCATTGGGAAGCACCAGAATACAAGATGCCATGAACCCTAAGGCTTGAAGGACTGTCCTTGCAGTCAGCCCGGACTGAAGAGATAGTTGATGGAAGTAACTGGAAAGATTCTTTTGTTTGTCCGGGGTTAGAAAGGCCATCTGGGCTGCTGTATTCAGTCTCACACCCAGAAAGCACATGTCTTGAGAGGGTACTAGACTGGACTTTATTTCGTTCACAGAATACCCTAGGCATCTTAGCACTGCTATGACATATTCCAAATGCTGTAGAAGGTCTTCCTTTTCTTGAGCCAGAATCAGGCAGTCGTCCAAGTAAGGATAGATTTGAATTCCTTTTAGCCTGAAGTAAGCTATCACTGGAGCCAGAACCTTTGTGAATACTCTGGGCAGTAGATAAGCCAAAGGGCAATGCAGAGAACTGATGATGAGAATTTCCAGCTCGAAAACGCAGATACTTCCTGCAACTTAGTCTTATAGGCACATGAAGGTAAGCTTCCTTGAGATCTAAAGTTACCATCCAGTGATCTTTGCCCAGCAGAGGTAAAAGCTGTTGTAACGTCAACATTTTGAACTTGGGAATGTCCAGATAAGTGTTGAGGATAGATAAATCCAAAATTGGTCTCCACGTGTTCCCTTCTTGGTACTAGGAACAGGCGAGAATAAAATCCTAGGCCCCTGTCTGGCACAGGAACTGGCTGAATGGCCCCTATTTGGAGCAACAGAGAAATTTGCTTGTGAGCCTCTGTTCTTTGTAGAGGAGGAATGTCTGGCATGCCTTTGAAAGGAGGCAAGGTATGGAAATAAAACCTGTAACCGTGGTGAATGATATCCAGAACCCATCTGTCTTGGGTAATTAAATCCCAATTTTCTTTGAAAAGAGACAGCCTTCCTCCCAAAGGTGCTGCCAGGCGAGAATGTACTGGCAGCTGAAAAGGCAGGTCATTGTGTCTGCTTACGAAAGGACTGACCCCTGCCCTCACCAGAAGTCTGAGCAGGGGAACTCCCTGTCCTAGGCCTAAAAGAACCTTGAGCTCTGCCACTACCACGACTAGACCTACCCCTAGACTGGGAATCATAAGCAGGATAAGTCCATCCCTTAGTAGGCCAATTTCTACTAAACTTGGAGGCTGCACCTGCAAAAATCCTTAACAGTTTGCATAGACTTAGCCTTGTCCTCCATTTTCTTTAAAACTGCTTCCACAGGCGAACCAAACAACACATCAGACTGTAAAGGAGCATCCAAAATCCTTGTTTTAACATGCTCAGCTAAATTCTGATCTCTCAACCAGGCGTGCCTACGAAGAACAGAACCAGTGGCAGCCACCCTCGAGGAGGCCTGCACAGCATCAAAACCACACTGCAAGGAATGTTTACCCACCTGTTCAGACACATGGACTAAATCCTGCAACTCTTTACACTCAATACCCTCTGCCAGAGCATCAACCTTAGATTTCAATTGTGAAAGGAGATAATTCTGATATTTTAACATGTGAAACTGACAATTTAACGCCCTCATGGCTAAAGTGGAAGAAGTATACACTTTCTTTCCCCATCTATCCAAAGCCCTTGCCTCTTTATCAGGAGGAACGGGATTTTTAACAACAGAGGCCTTCACACCTTTAGGCCCCTGAGAGACAGTTTCCGGGTCTGCCCTAGGACTCTTAAAAAGATATTTATGAGCTTCAGGCACCCTATAGTACCTATCCGGTTTAACTGGGGCAGGAGGCAAAGAATCAGGATTCAGGGAAGCCTCTGCAAAAACATCTTCCACCACATTCAGAACAGGAGGTATAGCTAAAGGCCTATGCTGGGGTAAAAACAAGAATTCCCTAAGCCTCTTCCTGGAATCAGAGAAATCTTGACCTTCCCATTTAAAATGCTCCCTCATGGAATGCAGAGTCTCTGAAAAAGAAAAATCCTCAGGAGGAGAAGCTGAAGGAGTAGAATCATCCACATCAGAATCAGAATAAGGAGGATACTCCTGCAAGTCTTCAGCCGAAGACTCAGAAGCCTCCGAACATTGCTCCAAACTCTCAAACTCAGGTTCCACCCTAGGCCTCTTATCAGGAGGGGGCATAGAACCTCTAATCATAGTAATCAAATCCTCTGCCATTTTAAGCATATGTTTTTTAGGCAAAGACCCTGAAGCACTAGGAGAAGCCCCCACTGAAGCTAAACTGGGCCTGCCTCTCAAAGAAGCCTTGGAAACAGAAGGGGAGGCTCTAACCACCTTAGGAAGAGAGGGAAGAACAGCCACCTGAGAAGCCCCCTCAGCCTGGCCTACTTCCTGAGAGGATACATCCTGTAACAATAAAGTCTCTCCCTGAGACTCCAAAGAAACTCCTGGCAGAACCTCCGGCTCCACTGAGCCTTCTAAAGAACCGACGTCTGGAACTGTAGGTTGTTCCACTCTAGGCTTTGCTGTTTTGTCCTTGCGCTTTTTGGCCGAAGCGGGCGTCGGAGCATCCGACGGCATTTTATAATTACAACGCTTCCCAAAAACTAACCTGGCACAGTCTAACCTTCTCTTAATAGTGCATTTGTTAAATCTAGCACAAGAGCGGCAACCAACAATGTCGTGCTCAGGCCCTAAACAAGGTATACACAAAGTATGGTAATCCCTATGAGGTATCTGTTTCCCACAAGAAATACAGTTATTCACTTTTTCTGACATCCGGTTAAATACTGAGGCAAGAAAAACCAAAATATTCCCAACGGGTACTTAGCCAACTTTGATTCGGTCTGAAACTCTGACTTCAGAAACTTTCAGAACGCCAACCTGCACTCGCAAAATTGCTTCTGCATCGGACCATGCGGCAAAAAAGACTGGGGATATGACGTCGGTCATGCGCATTAGTACCCTGACGTACTGACGTCAGTCTAATGCGCCCTGACCGACGTCAGCCATATACTTTGGTATTCGGGCCGACTGGACAGCGGACTACCCTATAGTTAGGACTGCAGCAATGTAGAATGAAGAACATCTGACAGTGAGGTATGTCGTGGTCTGGGCCTAAGCAAGGAGTGCAGTACGAATGAAAATCTTTGAAGTATCTGCTTTCCATAAGAAATACAATTGTTAACTTTTACTGACATCAGTTTAGAGCAAGAAAAAGGTTCCCCAATGGGGTATTAAGCTTCGTTGAATACTTCGGTTCTGAAACACGAAAATAAAAATTTCAGGAGTCTGCCGACCGGCACTTGCAAATTGCTTCTGCTTCGGGCACCGCATGGCAAGAAAGACTGATGTAATGACATCGGCTGCATGCTTTACATCCCTGACTACCCGACGTCATGGAAGACGAGACAGCAACCGATGCAGGACCCAAGACTTTGATAATAAGGCTGACTGAGGGCTACTGCAAGCAGATAACCCAAATATGATGACTGCAACAGTGAAACACAAAGATCACCACCACAGTATTAGAGTTTAGCGCTTTCACTCTATAAAATCAAGTACTTTTTCAGAACCATAAATAATAATTCATAACTAAATACATTCAAGTACATGACATAACCATTACTGTCATTGCTGTCAACCAATAAACAGACTCAACTAAGAAAACAAAAGTAATAATTAACTGTCATTGCTGTCAACCAATAAACAGGCTCAACTAAGAAAACAAAAGTAATAATTAACACACTGTCGTTTATTTTTAACACACGCAATAAATTCATTTATCCCCAGCTCTTAATCGGCTCCTAAAACAATCTGCCATCAGACTTCCTTAAGTTTCAATACATTATTAGAGCTCTGAACAAAGGCAGCCTGATCCAAACAAACTTTTTCTAAAATTAGGACAATTACGGCATACTTGGCTAACACAGCTGTAAAATCTTTTTATGTGAAAGCATCCTAATGGTCCTCCCTACATTAAAAACTGTCACAGCTGCAGCAGTTGAACAAACAGTGCCTGTAGTTTTATAATTACAGCAGTTTCTCTGAAGTAACAGGCATGGTCTACTCTTAAGAAATCCGAACTGGGTTAAGTCCAGAGACTGGAGATGTCCTATGTCCTTGCTGAAAAGGTCCAGGACGACGCTTCATGGCCTTGCAGATTAGGCTAGTCAGGCTTATGGATCTACAGTCCCTGGTCAGTTGGTCCCCCCACTTTGTGCAGGAGATGACTGCTGCTGCCATAAATTCCGAATGTACACAGCCTGTCTGAAGGCTGTTTAAATAGGGATCCAAGTGGGTATGCTAGGTCACGTCTTAATTATTTAAGAGGCAATCTGGGCTATTTTCAATACCATTTATGCTGTGCTTTCAGCATTAGGAGGGCATTGAGATGACCTGCTCTCTTGAGATAATAGGCTGAGGAATGGTGATTTATATACTTTGGGGGGGGGGGGGGTGACTGGTGGGGAAAGAGGGTGAAGTTTGATCCAAATCTGTCCGCTATTTCCTCCGGCTGAATATGGGCAGAGTTCATCCACAACCAACTCCGCAAATAGCTGAGTATTCCCTTTAGGAGTTTGGAAGCAGTTAAAAAAAATTGTGAATTTCCTTGGCTAGCGAGGTTATTTTTGCTTCATAATTTGCTTTTGAGGACTTTACGATCTTCAGTTTGTTTGTTCAGGCTAGTGAGGGATTTTCTTCTGCTAAGCCTGTTCTCACTTATTTTTGAATATTAGTTTATTTTGTTCTTGTAGCCTGTTTATACCAGGAATCCACCAAGGTGGCTAGTTTTTCCAGCAAGAGCTGTGTTTAATACAGTCCAGTACTGCCAAATTCTATACAACTGCTACACTGGGCATTTGTGTAAATCACTGCATAGGATTGGTGCGTTTCACAGGTTTGGGGGAGCACTGAAATTTCTTATCCCATCGCTTAGGAGATAAATTTGTCCTGGATAAATTCTCTAGCCTTTTTTAGCTTGATGGGGTATCTGGCTTTAAATTTATTTTAAAGGAGACAGTTTTGTGGTCCAATCTTACCAAGGACGACATTACACAGGGCAGCTACAATGTTCATCCACATTAGTGTTCTGCCCAGGATATTTGAGCCACTAGTGGGTATGCTAATCAGCTGTTTCAAACCATTTGCAGTTAATGTTCAAGAATCTCTAAGCCAACAGGTTAGTGGACCGTGTATGTTACCCAGTCAATGGTAGGATAGTTAAAAATCACCCATCAGTAAGGTACTGGGTTGCATGGTGAGTGATTCCAGTAAGTCCAAGTATGCAGTATGTTTTTTCTGGTTCATTGGGGGGGGGGGGGGGTGCTACAACTAGCGATGATGTGATAGGGGATTTTCCTTTGGTTAGATGGACATTGAGTAATGAGAGAAGGACGTACTGTTTGCCCAGTCATAAGGTGTTCTTAACCTTTATGGAGATGGACAGACCTCCTTGCTTTGGTTCTTTGCTTAGTTGGTGGTCTGAATGTCCTACAACTCGAAATGTATTTTGGAAGAGAAGGAAAAAGGCTATTTAGTTCCCCACTAAAAATGATCCCACATTAAAATTTAAGAGCTTCCCCCAAAGATGATGTCCTTTAAGATAGAAACTGAAGACACTTCACTGTCACATTCTGAAAAGAATACAGTTGTCAACTTACAGATGCTTTTCTTTTCCCAAGATCACAGTTGGGTACCTGCTTACAAAGGGGTTCTCCCCCCCCCCACACACACACACACACACTTTTAGTGGTAGGAACTGTAATGGAGGTAGATGGCTCTCTGCAAGGACACAGGGCCAAGCAACCTTTGTCATACCTCCAAAAACAAGAGATCAGATCCACAGCACAAGTTAGAGGCTTGGCCTCTTGTGTTTTTTTTATATGTGAAGGAAAAGTCACTTCCTGGTCAAGATGAATAAGCTCCTACTGCAAGGAAAAAAGTAGTCATGAAAAGTACTCACTTTCAACCTAGTCCTCTGCCATGCCTGGAAAGTGGTATCCGGCTATGATGCAGCAAACTAATCTGTTGAGACCTGTGAGATCTCAGGCCATGGTATCTCACTGCTAGCCTTCATATTGGAAACAACAACCAGGAATATGACGAAAAAGAATAGTTGTGTAAAATCTTACCATAACCATAGATGGCCTTCTCTTCCATGTTGCAGTATTCCAACTGTTGGGTTTCCTCTCGTTAACCAAACATCTGGCTAGTCTACAAAAACTTGTAGTCAATGCTAGGTATGTAGGACGTCTGATGGCCCAGGGAGCATGGGCTATAAAGTGACATCCGCATGTACCTTTCCACAGACCTGAATGCCCTAGTCGGATCCCAGTCTCAGGAACCTGTATAGGCTCTATGCCACCCAAGAAAAAACAGATCAGATGGACAGAAAGGTGGGAGGGAATGAATAGTGCAACATGGAAAAGAAGAACATTTAGAGTTATGGTAAGATTTTACACAACTATTCTATGTCCTTCTAATTCTCATGGTGCAGTATTCCAACTGCTGGGTGAGTGCCATAACTCACAAGGAAGAGGAGGGAGGTGGTACGGAGCTACTCTTCACAAAGCCATACAGGATTGCCCTTGCAAACCCCACTCTGGATCTGGAGACATGATCCAACTTGTAGTGTTGAGTGAAGCTGTGGAAAGATGACTAAGTAGCTGCTTCACGGATGGAAGCAGTGTCCAGTCCTTTGAAAAAGGCTCCAGTTGAAGCCATGACGCTGGAGGAGTGGGCCTTAATTTTGGATTTGAGCAGTTTTGCATGGAATGTGTAGCAAAAGGATATAGGTTTGGAGATCCAGTCAAATGGTCTGCTTCGTCACCACCTTTTCAAAGCCTCTGGGGTGAAAGGAGACAAAAAAGCTGATCTGATTTCCTAAAGGCTCCAGTCTTGTCAAGGTAAAAATCTAAGTTGTCCGTGAACATCAAGGGAATGCAAAACACTGTCATTTTGGGGATGAGGGAAAATGATGGGCAGGTGAATACCCCAATTTAGGGAAAACTCATTGACCACCTTGGGCATAAAGGAGGGGATGGTCCTCAAGGTCACTCTACCCTTGAGGAAGAGAGGTGTTGCCATGCAGGCCTTGATTTCAGACACTCTCCTAGCTGATTTGAGGGCCACCAGGATTATAGTTATCCAGGTACAATGTTTAAAAGAAGCCATGGAAGCTGGTTCAAAAGGGGCAACAGTGACTTTCTCTAGAACATAATTCAGATCCCAAGGAGGAGGGATCTGCCTCCTAGGGGTCTGAGGTGTAGTACTCCCTTAAGGAATAGCTTAGAAGGAAGACGGGAGGCTAGAGGAGGATCAAGAGGCAGACAGGCTGAAAAGTACAGTTTTGTACCTACCATAAATGTAGATGTCCGATAGGTATGCATCTGCAGTCATAACATATGGGTTTGTCCTGTCTCAGGCAGCCCTTCGGTCGGCCGGATTCCAAAGTCTGGGTCTGGCCTCGGCTGATGTCGCACTTCACCCGACGTCATAGCTCCTGGGGTATAAAGGCATCAGCCGACGCCATTTTCCTCTGTTTCTTGCCCCAGATGCCAGGTGCCCTCTAGGAAGGCTAAATTTGTATAAAAGTAGAAAATTCCAAACAGTAGAAATCAAAAAGTATATATACATACAAACAAATACACCTAATAGATTCCCCCAGCTAGCTAAGAGAGGGGTCAGTACCCTAGGAATACCATAGAGGGGAAGGAGGGTGGGTAATCCTGACTGCAGATGCATACCTATCGGACATCTACATTTATGGTAGGTACAAAAAGTACAGTTTTGTACCTACCATAAATGTAGATGTTCGAAGATCCACATTGCTGCAGTCCTTACACTTGGGTAGTCCGCTGTCCTCGGTCGGCCCGAATATCAAAGTATAAGGCTGACGTCGGTCAAGGCGCATTAGACTGACATCAGGACGTCAGGGTACAAATGCGCATGACCGACGTCATATCCTCAGTCTTTTCTTGCCCCAGATGTCAGAAGACCCCAAAAGAAAGGTCAAAACCAAAAGACAGCAAACAATCAACCAACCACCCTTGCACTAATAATATATACAATATATACAATAAATACAATATTTACAACCCAACCCACACAACCGCCTCTAAGTACAGAGGGGAAGGAGGGAGGGTAAATTGGACTGCAGCAATGTGGATCTTCGAACATCTACATTTATGGTAGGTACAAAACTGTACTATGTTCTTCATCTCACATTGCTGCAGTCCTTACACTTGGGTAGAATCCCAAAGCAGAGGTAAGGGAGGATGGCAAAACTATAAAGCAGTAGGAGCTGCCAAAATGCCCTGTAAAATAGCAGTGGCAAAACCAGCCCTAGATTTAGAGTAAAGTGGAAGGTGATAATGCTTAGAGAAAGTATGCACTGAACTCCAAGTAGCTGCCTCCAAAATATCCTTAGTTGCCACCCCTTAAAAAGCTGTCAGTGGCAGTAGCCCTAGTGGAATGAGGCCTAATCCCAGCTGGAATCTCCTTACCATGATGGGAATAACAGAAAGCAATGCAAAACCCAATCCACTTAGAAATAGTTTGTTTTGACACAGGCTTGCCCTGAGAACTCAAAGCAAAAGAAACAAATAACTGCTGAGACTGCCTGAACCCTTTAGTTCTGCTCAAATAATATCGCAACTGCCTGTGTACATCTAAAGTGTGCAAAATCTTTTCCCCTTTATTTTGGGGATTTGCATAAAAAGTAGGCAAATGAATAGTTTGGTTTAAAGCCACACTAGAAACCACTTTAGGCATAAAGGAAGGATTAGTGAAAGATACCCTATCCTTATGGAAAATTAAGAAAGGCTCAACTGCCATAAGGGCCTGTAATTCAGAAACCCGTCTTGCAGAGGTAATGGCCAACAAAAAAGCAGTCTTCCATGATAAATATTTCAACTCAGCAGTAGCTGCAGGCTCAAAAGGTTGTAGAGTGAGTTTCTCCAACACAAAATTGAGATCCCAAGCAGGAGTAGGAGCTCTACGTGGGGGTCTTATATTCTTTGCCCCTCTAAGAAATTGCTTGAACAAAGGATGAGAAAACAATGGTGGGTCACAGTCATAGTGAGCAGAAATTGCTGCAGCATGAACCTTAATAGAAGAGAAGGACAAACCTTTGTCCAGTAACTCAGTAAGATATTGAAGAGCCACACAAATTAGGCTCAGAAACATCAAATTCCTTTGCTGCACTCCAAAATAAAAATCTCTTCCATTTATCTGCGTACACTTTCCTTGTACTAGGCCTTCTGGCTTCCAAAATAACATTCAAAACTTGCTGTGGAAGTTGAGACCCTCCAGGGTTCAAAACAGAATATGCCAGGCTGTTAGGTGAAGAGAGTGAAGTTTGACATTGAGTAAATGACTGTTCTCCTGAGACAGCAGGTGTGGAATCGAAGGCAAAGGCCATGGAGGTTCTCGCACCAGACTTCTCAGTAATGGGTACCAGTGCTGTCGAGGCCAATCTGGAGCTATTAAAATCATCTTTGGCTTGTCCTGTCTGACCTTTAGGAGTACCTTTGGGAGGAGAGGCAGAGGTGGAAAGGCATACACATGAAGATTGCTCCAATTGAAAGAAAGAGCATCCACTTTCCAGGCTGTGGGATGAAACCTTTTGTGCAAAACTTTGGCAGCTGGTAGTTTAGTGGAGAAGCGAACAGATCTATGTCTGGAGTTCCCCATGACACTGTCAATTTCTGAAATACATGAGGATCCAATTTCCACTCGTGGGGATCCATAATTAGTCTGCTCAACACATCTGCTAAGGAGTTCTGTGCTCGGCAGAAACCTTGCCTGAAGATTTAGCTGTAAACTGAGAGCAGTCTCCCACAAAATCATTGCTTGCCTGCATAGAGGATAAGAATGTGTTCCCCTTGCTTGTTGATGTACCACATGACAGTAGTGTTGTCTGTTAGAATCAACACCTGCCCTGGAAGAAGTAAATCCTTGAAAGCTATTAATGCAAATTGGACTGCTAACATCTCCTTCAAGTTGATATGTAGATGTTGTAGTCTGGCAGGCCACGTGTCTTGTATCCACTTTCCATTTAGATGAGCTCCCCAAGCTTTGTCTGAGGCATCTGTCGTTAGAATCTGACTCGCCTCTGGCGGGTCACAGAGAGTCCCTTGTTTAGGTGACATTCCTGAGCCCACCACAAAAATTCCTTTTGAATGCAAGGTATTATCTGAATGACAGTGTCCATATCCTGGCAGTGCTGCGTCCATACATTTTTGAGATACCATTGTAGCTTCCTCATATGCAGTTTGGCATTGGGAAGCACCAGAATACAAGATGCCATGAACCCCAAGGCTTGAAGGACTGTCTTTGCAGTCAGCCTGGACTGATGAGACAATTGATGAAAGTAAAGGGAAAGATTCTTTTGTTTGTCCGGGGTCAAAAAGGCCATCTGGGATGCTGTATTCAGTCTTACACCCAGAAAGCACATGTCCTGAGAGGGTACTAGACTGGACTTTATTTCGTTCACAGAATACCCCAGGCATCTTAACACTGCTATCACATATTGCAAATGATGAAGTTCGTCCCTTCCTTGAGCCAGAATCAGGCAATCGTCCAAATAAGGATAAATCTGTATTCCTTTTAGCCTGAAGAAAGCTATCACTGGAGCCAGAACTTTCGTGAACACTCTGGGCGCTGTAGATAAGCCAAAGGGCAATGCAGAGAACTGATAATGTGAAGTCCCAGCCCGAAAACGCAGATACTTCCTGCAACTGGGCCTGATAGGAACATGAAGGTAAGCTTCCTTGAGATCCAGAGTCACCATCCAGTGATCTTTGCCCAGCAGAGGTAAAAGCTGTTGTAACGTCAACATTTTGAACTTGGGAATGTCCAGATAAGTGTTGAGGATAGATAAATCCAAAATTGGTCTCCACGTGTTCCCCTTCTTTGGTACTAGGAACAGGCGAGAATAAAATCCTAGGCCCACTTCTGGCAGAGGGACCGGCTGTATGGCCCCTATTTGAAGTAGCAGAGAAATTTGTTTGTGAGCCTGTATTCTTTGTTGAGGAGGAACGTCTGGCATGCCTTTGAAAGGAGGCAAGGTATGGAAATAAAACCTGTAACCTTGGTGTATGATATCCAATACCCATCTGTCTTGGGTAATTAAACTCCAATTTTCCTTGAAAAGTGCCAACCTTCCTCCCAAAGGTGCTGCCAGACGAGAAGGCTCTGGCAGCAGAAAAGGTAGGTCATTGGGCCTGTTTACGAAAGGACTGACCCCTGCCCTCACCCGAAGACTGGGCAGGTGAACTCCCTGTTCTAGGCCTGAAAGAGCCCTGAGCTCTGCCCCTACCACGTCTAGATCTACCCCTAGACTGGGAATCATAAGAAGGATACGTCCACCCCTTGGTAGGCCAATTCCTACTAAACTTCGGAGGCTGAACCTGCAAAAAATCCTTAACAGTCTGCATAGACTTAGCCTTGTCTTCCATTTTCTTTAAGACTGCCTCCACAGGTGACCCAAACAACACATCAGACTGTAAAGGAGCATCTAAAATCCTTGTCTTAACATGGTCAGATAAATTCTGATCCCTCAGCCAGGCGTGCCTGCGAAGAACTGACCCAGTGGCAGCCACCCTAGATGAGGCCTGTACAGCATCAAAACCACATTGCAAAGAATGCTTACCCACCTGTTCAGAAACATGTACCAAATCCTGTAATTCCTTACACTCAATACCTTCCGCCAGAGCATCTACCTTAGACTTCAATTGAGAAAGTAGATAGTTTTGGTATTTCAACATGTGAAACTGGCAATTCAAAGCCCTCATAGCTAAGGTGGAAGAAGTATAGACTTTCTTTCCCCATCTATCCAAAGCCCTGGCCTCTATCTGGAGGAACCGGATTTTTTACAACAGAAGCCTTGACACCCTTAGGCCCTTGACTAACAGTTTCTGGGTCCGCCCTAGGACTCTTAAAAAGATATTTATGAGCTTCAGGCACCCTGTAATACCTATCCGGTTTAACAGGAGCAGGGGGCAAAGAATCAGGATAAAGAGAAGCCTCTGCAAACACATCTTCCACAACATCCAGAACAGGAGGTATAGCCAAAGGCCTATGCTGGGGTAAAAACAAAAATTCCCTAAGCCTTTTCCTGGAATCAGAGAAGTCCTGACCTTCCCACTTAAAATGTTCCCTCATGGAATGAAGAGTCTCTGAAAAAGAAAAATCCTCTGGAGGAGAAGCAGAAGGAGTAGAATCGTCCACATCAGAATCAGAATAAGGAGAATACTCCTGCAAGTCTTCAGCCGAAGACTCTGAAACATCCGAAGCCTGCTCAAAACTCCCCAACTCTGGTTCCACCCTAGGCCTCTTATCAGGAGGGGGCAAAGAACCTCTAATTAAAGTAATTAAATCTTCTGCCATTTTGAGCATGTGCTTCTTGGGCACAGATCCTGATGAAGTAGGAGTGACACCAACAGAAGCTAAACCTGGCCTGCCTCTGGGAGAAGCCTTGGAAACAGAAGGAGAGGGCCTAACCACCCTAGGAAGGGAGGGGAGTACAGTAACCTGAGAAGCCCCTTCAGCCTGACCTGCCTCCTGAGAGGCCACATCCTGCAATAACAAAGTCTCCCCCTGGGACTCTAGAGAAACCTCCGGCGGAACCCCCGGTTCCACCGACACCTCCAAAGAACCGGCGTCCGGTACGGACGACTCTTCCTGTCTGGGCTTAGCTGCTTTGTCTTTGCACTTGCAACGCTGCTTCTGCATCGGACCATGCGGCAAAAAAGACTGAGGATATGACGTCGGTCATGCGCATTTGTACCCTGACGTCCTGATGTCAGTAATGCGCCTTGACCGACGTCAGCCTTATACTTTGATATTCGGGCCGACCGAGGACAGCGGACTACCCAAGTGTAAGGACTGCAGCAATGTGAGATGAAGAAAGTACAGTTTTGTACCTACCATAAATGTAGATGTTCGAGGATTCCCTTGCTGCAGTCCTGACAATTGGGGTATAGTCCGCGTCCCAGTCGGGCCCAGAGACCAGATCGCCGCATGGCGCTTTTAGACCGACGCAGTACGTCAGGGTACTAATGCGCATGACCCACCGCCCATTCCTCAGTCTTTTCTTGCCCCAGATGTCAGAAGACCAAAAAGACAAGTCCCAAAACAACCTGCACCAAAAACATGTACAATATATACAGTAATATATACAAAAATAAAATAGTAAACACACACACACACAACCACCACAACACAGGAAAGAGGGAGGAGGGAAATTGGACTTGCAAGGGAATCCTCGAACATCTACATTTATGGTAGGTACAAAACTGTACTATGTTCTTCTTCCTTGCTGCAGTCCTAATAATGGTAGAATCCCAAAGCAGAGGAAAGGGAGGCTGGCAAATTATAAAGTAGCAGGAGCTGACAACATGCCTTGTAAAACAGCTGTGGCCGAAAACCAGCTCTAGTCTTAGAGTATATAGGCAGGTGATAATGCCTAGAGAAAGTATGCACTGAACTCCAAGTAGCTGCCTCCAGAATATCCTTAGTTGCCTCCCCCTCAGAATGCTGTTGAAGTGGCAGTAGCCCTAGTGGAATGAGGCCTAATCCCAGCTGGAACCTCTTTGCCATGATGGGAATAACAAAATGCAATGCAAAGGCCAATCCACCTAGAAATAGTTTGTTTTGACACAGGCTTGCCCTGTGAACTTAAAGCAAAAGAAACAAGTAACTGCTGAGACTGCCTAAAATCTTTAGTCCTGCTCAAATAATAACGCAATTGCCTGTGTACATCTAAAGTGTGCAAAATTTTTTCCCTTTATTTTGAGGATCTGCAAAAACGAGGCAAATGAATAGTTTGGTTTAAAGCCACACTAGAAACCACCTTAGGCATAAAGGAAGGATTGATGCGTAATGATACCCTGTCCTTATGGAAAATCAAAAAGGGCTCTACTGCCATAAGGGCCTGCAACTCAGACACCCTTCTTGCAGAAGTAATAGCCAACAGAAAAGCAGTCTTCCATGACAAATATTTCAATTCAGCAGTAGCTGCAGGCTCAAAAGGTTGTAGAGTAAGTTTTTCCAACACAAAATTGAGATCCCAAGCAAGAGAGCTCTCTACGTGGGGTCTTATATTCTTTGCCCCTCTAAGAAACTGCTTGAACAAAGGATGCGAAAACAAAGGTGGGTCACAATCATAGTGAGCTGAAATTGCTGCAGCATGAATCTTTATGGAAGAGAAAGACAAACCTTTGTCCAATAATTCAGTAAGATATTGAAGAGCCACACTCAAATTAGGCTCTGAAAGCCCACCACAAGAATTCCTTTTGAAGGCAAGGTATTAGTTGAATGACAGTGTCCAAATCTTGGCAGTGCTGTGTCCATACATTTTTGAGATACCATTGCAGCTTCCTCATATGCAGTTTGGCATTGGGAAGCACCAGAATACAAGATGCCATGAACCCTAATGCTTGAAGGACTGTCCTTGCAGTCAGCACGGACTGATGAGATAGTTGATGGAAGTAAAGTGACAGACTCTTTTGTTTGTCCGGGGTTAAAAGGCCAGCTCGGCTGCTGTATTCAGTCTCACACCCAGAAAGCACATGTCTTGAGAGGGTACTAGACTGGACTTTATTTCGTCCACAGAATACCCTAGGCATCTTAGCACTGCTATGACATATTCCAGATGCTGTAGAAGGTGTTCCTTTTCTTGAGCCAGAATCAGGCAGTCGTCCAAGTAAGGATAAATTTGAATGCCTTGAAGCCTGAAGTAAGCTATCACTGGAGCCAGAACCTTTGTGAATACTCAGTAGATAAGCCAAAGGGCAATGCAGAGAACTGATAATGAAAATCTCCAGTTGAAACCGCAGATACTTTCTGCAACTTAGCCTTATGGGCACATGAAGGTAAGCTTCCTTGAGATCCAAAGTTACCATCCAGTGATCCTTGCCCAGCAGAGGTAACAGTTGCTGTAACGTCAACATCTTGAACTTGGGAATGTCCAGATAAGTGTTGAGGATAGATAAATCCAAAATTGGTCTCCACGTGTTCCCCTTCTTTGGTACTAGGAACAGGCGAGAATAAACCAAGCCCTTTCTGACACAGGGACTGGCTGAATAGCCCCTATCTGGAGTAACTGAGAAACTTGCTTGTGAGCCTCTTTTCTTTGTGGAGGAGGAACATCTGGCATGCCTTTGAAAGGGGCATTGTGTGGAAATAAAATCTGTACCGTGATGAATGATATCCAGCACCCATCTGTCTTGAGTGATTAAATCCCAATTTTCTTTGAAAAGAGACAATCTTCCTCCCAAAGGAGCTGCCAGACGAGAGTCCACTGGCAGCTGAAAAGGCAGGCCATTGGTTCTGCTTAAGACGAAGGACTGACCCCTGCCCTCACCAGAAGTCTGAGCAGGTGAACTGTCTGATCTAGGCCTAAACGAACCTTGAGCCCTGCCCTACCACGCCTAGACCTACCCTAGACTGGGAACCATAAGCAGGATATGTCCACCCTTAGCAGGCCAATTTCTACTAAACTGGAGGCTGCACCTGCAAAAAATCTTTAACAGTCTGCATAGACTTAGCTTTGTCCTCCATTTTCTTTAAAACTGCTTCCACAGGCGGTCCAAACAACACATCAGACTGTAAAGGAGCATCCAAAATCCTGGTCTTAACATGCTCAGCTAAATTCTGATCCTTCAACCATGCATGTCTGCGAAGAACAGAACTAGTAGCAGCCACCCTCGAGGAGGCCTGGACAGCATCAAAACCACACTGCAAAGAATGCTTACCCACTTGTTCAGACACATGAACCAAATCCAGCAATTCTTTACACTCAATACCTTCCGCCAAAGCATCCACCTTAGATTTCAATTGTGAAAGGAGATAATTCTGATATTTCAGCATATGAAATTGACAATTCAACGCCCTCATGGCTAGAGTGGAAGAAGTATATACTTTCTTACCCCACCTATCCAAAGCCCTTGCCTCTTTATCAGAGGGTACAGGATTTTAACCACAGAAGCTTTAACACCTTTAGGCCCCTGAGAAACAGTTTCTGGGTCCGCCCTGGGACTCTTAAACAAATACTTATGAGCTTGGGCACCCTATAATACCTATCAGGCTTAACAGGAGCAGGAGGCAAGGAATCAGGGTTCAGAGAAGCCCTGCAAAACATCCTCCACCACATTCAACACAGGAGGAATAGCTAAGGGCCTATGCTGGGGCAAAACAAGAATTCCTAAGCCTTTTCTGGAGTCAGTCTAATCTTGGCCTTCCCATTTAAAGTGCTCCCTCATGAAGTGAAGAGTCTCTGAAAATGAAAAATCCTCAGGAGGAGAAGCTGAAGGAGTGGAATCATCCACATCAGAATCAGAATAAGTAGGAAACTCTTGCAAGTCTTCCACAGAAGACTCTGAAGCCTGTGAACACTGTTCAAAACTATCAAACTCCTGTTCCACCCTAGGCCTCTTATCAGGTGGGGGCATAGAACCTCTAATCAGAGTAATCAAATCTTCTGACATTTTAAGCATATGTTTCTTAGGCACAGAGTCCGAAATGCTAGGAGAAGCCCCTACAGAAGCTGAACTTGGCCTTCCTCTAAAAGAAGCTTTGGCAACAGAAGGAGAGGCCCTAACTACCTTGGGAAGGGAAGAACAGTTACCTGAGAAGCCCCTCAGCCTGGCCTACCTCCTGAGAGGGCACATCCTGTAACAGTAAAGTATCTGCCTGAGACTCCATAGAGACTCCTGGCAAAACCTCTGGCTCCCTGAGCCTTCTAAAGGACCGGCGTCGGGACTGCGGTTCCTCACCCCTAGACTTCACTGTTTTGTCCTTGCGCTTTAGATGAAGCAGCAGGCGGGGCATCCACGGGCATAGTATAATTAATTAACGCTTCAAACACTAAACTAGCACAAATCAAGCCTCTCTTAATAGCGCTTTATTAAATCTAGCACAAGCGGCAACCAACAACGCCGTGCTCAGGCCTAAACAAGGTATACACAATGTATGATAATCCCTATCGGTATCTGCTTCCCACAAGAAATACAGTTATTCACTTTTTCTGACATCCGGTTAAATACTGAGGCAAGAAAAACCAAAATGTTCCGGGTTACTTAGCCAACTCTGTATTCGGTCTGAAACTCCGGTTTCGGAAAATCTCAGAACGCCAACCTGCACTCGCAAAATTGCTTCTGCATCGGACCATGCGGCAAAAAAGACTAAGGAAATGACGCCGGTCATGCATTAGTACCCTGACGTACTGACGTCAGTCTAAAGCGCCATGACCGGCGTCATACTCTGGTATTCGGGCCGACTGGGACGCGGACTATACCCCAATTGTCAGGACTGCAGCAAGGGAAGACGAAGAACATCATCTGTACTATGTCCTTCAAGGATGCATCTGCAGTCATAACATATGGGTAGAATACCATAGCCAAACTGGGGGAGGAGGCACTAAGATAATGATGGTGTAGTTAAGATCCCTTGTAAAACTGCAGTTGCAAAACCTGCTCGGGATCTGGAGTATAAAGGAAGATTGTAATGCTTGGCAAATGTATGCATGGAGCTCCAAGTAGCAGCTTCTAAAATGTCTTTGGTAGCCACTCCTCGTAGGAAAGCTGTAGTGGTGGCTGTAGCTCTTGTGGAGTGAGGCCTGATATTTTCAGGAGTTGTCTTTCCATGAAATGAGTAGCAGAATCGAATGCAATTTCCTATCCATTTTGAGATTGTCTTGTTTTGAAATTGCTTTTCCTTGCACTCCTGTTGCATATGCTACCAGAAGCTGGTCAGTTTTTCTGCTGGCCTTAGTTCTGTCCAGATAGTAGCGCAGTTGTCTGTGTACATCCAAGGTGTGTAGTAGTTTTTCCCCCGTTCTGTGGGTTAGGGAAGAATGTAGGTAAATGAATAGCTTGGTTCAAGGATACCCTGGATACCACCTTTGGCATAAAAGTAGGATTGGTTCTCAGAGACACTCTATCCTGGTGAAAGATAAGGAAAGGCTGCACTGCCATTAATGCCTGTAACTCGGATACCCTTCTTGCTGAAGTGATTGCTAGCAGGAAGGCAGTTTTCCAAGATAAGAACTGTAAGTCTGCTGTTGCTGCTGGTTCAAAAGGGGGAAGTGTTAATTTTTCTAGCACAAAATTGAGATCCCATGCAGGCAGAGGTGGTTTCCTTGGAGGTTTTACATTTTTGATCCCTCTCAAAAATTGTCTGAGGAGAGGATGAGAGAAGACAGGAGGATCCATGTTGTACTCTGCTGAAATTGCTGATGCATGAATCTTAATGGAAGAATAGGACAGGCCATTGTGGAACAGTTCTGCTAAGTATTCGAGGATGTGTGCTAGGTTTGCCAGTGTGACATTTGTTCCCTTTGCTGCACTCCAAATGAGGAATCTCTATCATTTGGCTGAACATGTTTTCCTTGTGGAGGGTCTGCGAGCCTCCAGGATAATGTCCTTAACCCTCGGAGATAAAACAGGTTGGTTTTGTTTTATGCAATTTTCCAAGCAGTTAGCTGCAGGGTTTTTAAGTTTGGATGCAGGGTCTTGTAGTTGTTCTGCGTTAGAAGTAAAGGACATAGAGGTAGAGGCCATGAGTTCGTCCGAGACATGCTTCTCAGTAGCGGGTACCAATGCTGCCTTGGCCAGTCTGGAGCTATCAGAATTACCTTTGGCTGTTCCTCTCTGATCTTCAGTAGAACTTTGTACATCAATGGGAGAGGTGGAAAGGCATATACTGTCAGGGCCTTCCAGCTGAAAGAAAGGGAGTCCACCCTCCAGGCTTGTGGGTGGTATACTCTTGAGCAGAATTTCTTCAGTTGGTGGTTGAGTGGAGGCGAACAGGTCTATCTCTGGCATTCCCCATTTCTTTGTTATGGTTTTGAAGATGTCTGGATGCAGCATCCATTCGTGAGCATCCGTGGTAGTTCTGCTTAAGCTGTCTGCTAGTGAATTCTCTTTTCCTGGTACGAATCTGGCCTGCAGTTGGATGTTGAGATTCAGGCCTAAGTTCCACAGGTCCATTGCCATCCGGCATAGAGGGTATGAATGTGTGCCTCCCTGTTTGTTGATGTACCACATGACTGTGGTATTGTCCGTCCTTATCAGCAGGTGTCCTTGCTGGAGGAATTATTTGAATGCCTCGATTGCATGCTTCACTGCCAGCATCTCCTTTAGATTTATGTGTAGATTCAGCTGGTCTTGGGACCATAGGTCTTGGATACACTTGTCTTCCATGTGTGCCCCCCAGCCTAGGTCTGAGGCGTCCGTGGTGATGGTCTGCCTTGGTTGTGGTTTGTGAAAAAGCAATCCTCTGTTGATCTGGCAGGCCTGAGCCCACCACAGGAATTCTTTTTTCAGGCATGGAATGATTGGTATCAGGGCTTCTAGACTGTCTGTGTTGAGACCATACATTCCTTAGGTACCAATGTAATTTTCTCATATGCAGCCTGGCATGTGGGATCAAGATTATGCAGGATGCCATGTAACCCAGGGCCTGCAGGACTTTCCTTGCAGTAAGCTGAGTTTGTCTTGTTAATGCCATGAAGTAGACTGGTAGTTGCTCTTGTTTTTCTTCTGTGAGAAAAGCCATCTGAGTTATTGTGTCCAGTTCTGCACCCAGAAATGTTATCCTTTGGGATGGCACTAGTCTTGACTTTTGTATGTTGACTGTGTAACCCAAGGCTTGCAGCAGTTGTATGACATAGGCCAAATCCTTTATTATTTTTGTCTTGTTGTCCGCTTGTATTAGGCAGTCGTCCAGGTATGGGTAGATTTGAATTCCCTGAAGCCTGCAATGTGCAATTACTGAAGCCAGGCATTTCATGAATACTCTGGGCGCAGTAGATAAGCCAAAGGGCAATGCTGAGAATTGATAATGCTCTGATCCTGCAAGAAATCTGAGGTGTCTTCTGCAATCTGGTTGTATAGGGACGTGCAGGTATGCCTCCTTGAGATCTAGGGTCACCAGCCAAGACTCCTTGCCCAACATGGGAAGAAGTTGCTGTAGGGTCAGCATCTTGAATTTTGGAACAATGAGATGTGTTCAGTGCGGACAAGTCGAGAATAGGCCTCCATTGATTTTCTTTTCTTGGTACAAGGAATAGTCTGGAGTAAAATCCTTGGCCTTGTTCCATAGATGGTACCTTTTCTATTGCTCTCATCCTTAGTAAGCTGCTGATTTGTTTTAGAGCCTCTGACTTCTGGCTTGGTGGAAGGTTTGGCATTCCTCTCTTTTTTGGTAGAGTGTGGAAGTGAAACCTGTAGCCTTTGTCTATTGTTTGCAAAGTCCATTTGTCTCCTGTAATGCAATGCCAGTTTTTTGAAAATAAAGCTAGCTTTCCGCCCAAGGGTGCTTCCAGTTGTTCCCTGGTAGGCGGAATCAGAGCCAAGTCATTGTGTCTGTCCTGTGGAAGTGGTTGCAGTTGCAGCTGTGGGGGCAGTTCTCTGGTTGGCAGGCTGCCACTGACGACCCCTGTAGGCACCCCTTGATTGACCTCTGCCTCTTGGGCGTCTATTTCTGCCTCTCTGTGCTCTGGAGGTGTCTGGAAAGGACCAATTCTTTGAAGGCCAATTTCTGCTGAACCTCGGAGGTTGGACCTGCAAAAAATCCTTGACTGTTTGGACAGATTTTGCTTTTTCTTCCACTTTCTTTAGAACCTCCTGTGCAGGGGAGCCAAATAAACTTTGTTTCTCCATAGGGGCATCTAGGAGTTTAGACTTAACATGGTCTGGCAAGGATTGTTCTTTTAGCCAGGCATGCCTTCGAATCACTGCTCCAGTCATAGCTGATCTAAATGAAGCCTCCAGTGCATCATAGCCACATTTTAAGAAATGATTACTGACCTGCTGAGAGTTGTGTACCAAATCCTGAAGGGACTTGCGGTCTAAAGGTTCAGGAAAGGACAGCTTTTTATTCAGCTGATCTAACAAAAATTCCTGGTACTGTATCATGTGAAATTGACAGTTTAAAGCCCTGGCAGAAAGAGTAGCAGATGTATAAACCTTTTTACCCCATCTCTCTAATGCTCTTGATTCTCTTTCAGAGGGTAGGGCTTTTTGGCAGAGGCAGCTGCAACACCTTTAGGGCCCTGAGAAATGGTTTCTGGGTCTGCAGCATGGGCCTTATACAAGTGGAAGTGAGAATTCGGGACCCTGTAGTATCTGTCAGGTTTGGCAGGGGCCGGGGGAAGAGAATCAGGGGCAGTACTGGCATCATTGTATACATCATCAACAACTGATAGTACAGGTGGTATGGCTAAAGGCCTATGCTGTGGTAAGTGTAAAAAAGTCCTTAGCCTTTTCCTAGAATCAGAAAAATCCTGACCCTGCCATTAGAAGTGTTCCCTCATTGAGTGTAGAGTTTCCCCAAATGAAAATTCTTCTGGAGGGGAGGCAGAAGGAATGGAGTCTTCTGCATCAGAATCCTCATAAGGTGAGTATGGTCCTTCCTGATGGTCAGATAAATCTGAACCATCCGAGGAATAGTCAGAGGAGAGAGGTTCAGGGGGTTCAGACCTAGGCCTCTTTTCAGGAGGGGGTTGTGAGGCCCTGTCTGGGTGAGGTTGAGATCCCCTGATCAGAGAAATAAGGTCCTCAGCAAGGCTGAGAATCTGAGAACTTGAGGTAGGTCTGTGAGAGGGAGCTTTTGTAGGTAAGGCCTTGGAAAGTTTAGCTGCTTTAGCCCTGGAGAAGGCCTTGATAGACATAGAAGCAGGGGGTCTAGCTGCCCCACGTGCAGGAGTAGAGATGTCCAACGGAATGGTGTCGGACAAATCTTGTGTGCCTGCTTCTTCAGTAGGAAATTCTGTAGCCGACTCAGCCAGGGCCTGTGTGACCTCGGTTGTCGGAGGCATGCTTTCGGCCAAAGGGAGAACCGAGGCCTCCGTTTCAGCCGAAAAGTACAGTTTTGTACCTACCATAAATGTAGATGTTCGAAGATCCACATTGCTGCAGTCCTAACACTTGGGTAGTCCGCTGTCCCAGTCGGCCCGAATACCAAAGTATAAGGCTGACGTTGGTCAAGGCGCATTTGTCTGACATCAGGACGTCAGGGTACAAATGCGCATGACCGACGTCATATCCTCAGTCTTTTCTTGCCCCAGATGTCAGAAGACCCTAAAAAGATAAGGCCAAAACCAAAAAACACCAAACACTCCTGTACCTAATACATATACAATATATACAAATTTACAAAATAGAACCCCACCCACACAACCACCCCTAAACACAGAGGGAAGGAGGGAGGGATTGGACTGCAGCAATGTGGATCTTGAACATCTACATTTATGGTAGGTACAAAACTGTACTATGTTCTTCATCCCACATTGCTGCAGTCCTAACACTTGGGTAGAATCCCAAAGCAGAGGTAAGGGAGGATGGCTAAACTATAATGAAGCAGGAGCTGCCAAAATGCCCTGCAACACAGCAGTGGCAAAACCAGCCCTGGATTTAGAATAGAGAGGAAGGTGGTAATGCTTGGAGAAAGTATGCACTGAACTCCAAGTAGCTGCCTCAAAATATCATTAGTTGCCACCCCCTTAGAAATGCTGTTGAAGTGGCAGTAGCCCTAGTGGAATGAGGCCTAATCCCAGCTGGAATCTCCTTGCCATGATGGGAATAACAGAATGCAATGCAAAACCCAATCCACTTAGATATAGTTTGTTTTGACACAGGCTTGCCCTGAGAACTCAAAGCAAAAGAAACAAACAACTGCTGAGACTGCCTAAAATCCTAGTCCTGCTTAAATAATAGCCAACTGCCTGTGTACATCTAAAGTGTGCAAAATCTTTTCCCCTATTTTGGGGATCTGCATAAAAAGTAGGCAAATGAATAGTTTGGTTTAAAGCCACACTAGAAACCACCTTAGGCATAAAGGAAGGATTAGTGCGTAATGATACCCTATCCTTATGGAAAATCAAAAAAAGGCTCAACCGCCATAAGGGCCTGCAATTCAGAAACCCTTCTTGCAGAAGTAATGGCCAACAAAAAGCAGTCTTCCATGACAAGTATTTCAATTCAGCAGTAGCCGAGGCTCAAAAGGTTGTAGAGTAAGTTTCTCCAACACAAAATTGAGATCCCAAGCAGGAGTAGGAGCTCTACGTGGGGGTCTTATATTCTTTGCCCCTCTAAGAAATTGCTTGAACAAAGGATGAGAAAACAATGGTGGGTCACAATCATAGTGAGCTGAAATTGCTGCAGCATGAATCTTAATGGAAGAGAAAGACAAACCTTTGTCCAATAACTCAGTAAGATATTGAAGAGCCACACTCAAATTAGGCTCAGAAACATCCAAATCCTTTGCTGCACTCCAAAATAAAAATCTCTTCCATTTTTCTGCATACACTTTACGTGTACTAGGTCTTCTGGCTTCCATAATCACATTCAAAACTTGTTGAGGAAGTTGAGACCTGCTGTGGTTCAAAACAGAATATGCCAGGCTGTTAGATGAAGAGAGTGAAGCTTGACATTGAGTAGATGACCGTCCCTCTGAGACAAAGGTGTGGAATTAAAGGTAAAGGCCATGGAGGCTTCCTTACCAGATTCCTCAGTAATGGGTACCAGTGTTGCCGAGGCCAATCTGGAGCTATCAAAATCATCCTTGGCTTGTCTTGTCTGACCTTTAGGAGTACCTTTGGGAGGAGAGGCAGAGGTGGAAAGGCATACACATGAAGATTTTCCAACTGAAGAAAGAGCATCCACTTTCCAAGCTGTGTGATGAAACCTTTTCGTACAAAACTTTGGCAGCTGGTGGTTTAGTGGAGAAGCGAACAGATCTATGTCTGGAGTTCCCCATGACACACTCAATTTTCGAAATACATGAAGATCCAGTTTCCACTCGTGGGGATCCATGATTTGCCTGCTTAACACATCTGCTAAGGAGTTCTGTGCTCCTGGCAGAAACCTTGCCTGAAGATTTAGCTGCAAGCTGAGCGCAGTCTCCCACAAAATCATTGCTTGCCTGCATAGAGGATAAGAATGTATTCCCCCTTGCTTGTTGATGTACCACATGACAGTTGTGTTGTCTGTTAGAATCAACACCTGCCCTGGAAGAAGTAACTCCTTGAAAGCCATTAATGCAAACTGGACTGCTAACATCTCCTTCATGTTGATATGTAGATGCTGTAGTCTGGCAGGCCACTTGTCTTGTATCCACTTTCCATTCAGATGAGCTCCCCAAGCTATGTCTGAGGCATCTGTCGTTAGAATCTGACTCGCCTCTGGCGGGTCACAGAGAGTCCCTTGTTTAGGTGACATTCCTGAGCCCACCACAAAAATTCCTTTTGAATGCAAGGTATTATTGGAATGACAGTGTCCAAATCCTGGCAGTGCTGTGTCCATACATTTTTAGATACCATTGCAGCTTCCTCATATGCAGTTTGGCATTGGGAAGCACCAGAATACAAGATGCCATGAACCCTAAGGCTTGAAGGACTGTCCTTGCAGTCAGCCCAGACTGAAGAGATAGTTGATGAAAGTAAAGGGAAAGATTCTTTTGTTTGTCCGGGGTTAAAAGGCCATCTGGGCTGCTGTATTCAGTCTCACACCCAGAAAGCACATGTCTTGAGAGGGTACTAGACTGGACTTTATTTCGTTCACAGAATACCCCAGGCATCTTAGCACTGCTATCACATATTCCAGATGCTGAAGAAGCTCGTCCTTTTCTTGAGCCAGAATCAGACAGTCGTCCAAGTAAGGATAGATTTGTATTCCTTTTAGCCTGAAGAAAGCTATGACTGGAGCCAGAACTTTTGTGAATACTCTGGGCAGTAGATAAGCCAAAGGGCAATGCAGAGAACTGATAATGGGAATTCCCAGCTCGGAAACACAGATACTTCCTGCAACTGAGTCTGACAGGCACATGAAGGTAAGCCTCCTTGAGATCTAAAGTTACCATCCAGTGATCTTTGCCCAGCAGAGGTAAAAGCTGTTGTAACGTTAACATTTTGAACTTGGGAATGTCCAGATAAGTGTTGAGGATAGACAAATCCAAAATTGGTCTCCACGTGTTCCCCTTTTTTGGTACTAGGAACAGGCGAGAATAAAATCCTAGGCCCCTTTCTGGCACAGTAACCGGCTGAATGGCCCCTATCTGGAGTAACAGAGAAATTTGCTTGTGAGCCTCTTTTCTTTGTATAGGAGGAATGTCTGGCATGCCTTTGAAAGGAGGCAAGGTATGGAAATAAAACCTGTAACCGTGGTGAACGATATCCAATACCCATCTGTCTTGGGTAATAACACTCCAATTTTCTTTGAAAAGTGCCAGCCTTCCTCCCAAAGGTGCTGCCAGGCAGAAGGCTCTGGCAGCTGAAAAGGCAGGTCATTGGGTCTGCTTACGAAAGGACTGACCCTGCCCTCACCAGAAGACTGGGCAGGTGAACTCCCTGTTCTAGGCCTAAAGAACCTTGAGCTCTGCCCCTACCACGTCTAGATCTACCCCTAGACTGAGAATCATAAGAAGGATATGTCCACCCCTTAGTAGGCCAATTTCTACTAAACTTGGAGGCTGAACCTGCAAAAATCTTTAACAGTCTGCATAGACTTAGCCTTGTCCTCCATTTTCTTTAAAACTGCTTCCACAGGCGAACCAAATAACACATCAGATTGTAAAGGAGCATCTAAAATCCTTGTCTTTACATGCTCAGCTAAATTCTGATCCCTCAGCCAGGCGTGCCTGCGAAGAACAGAACCAGTGGCTGCCACCCTCGAAGAGGCCTGTACAGCATCAAAACCACATTGCAAGGAATGCTTACCCACCTGTTCAGAAACATGAACTAAATCCTGCAACTCTTTACACTCAATACCTTCCAGAGCATCTACCTTAGACTTCAATTGTGTAAGGAGATAATTTTGGTATTTCAACATGTGAAACTGGCAATTCAAAGCCCTCATGGCTAAAGTGGAAGAAGTATACACCTTCTTTCCCCATCTATCCAAAGCCCTAGCCTCTTTATCAGAAGGAACAGGATTTTTAACAACAGAAGCCTTAACACCTTTAGGGCCCTGAGAAACAGTTTCTGGGTCTGCCCTAGGACTCTAAAAAGATACTTATGAGCTTCAGGCACCCTATAATACCTATCCGGTTTAACTGGGGCAGGAGGCAAAGAATCAGGGTTCAGGGAAGCCTCTGCAAAAACATCTTCTACCACATCCAGAACAGGAGGTATAGCCAAAGGGCTATGCTGGGGTAGAAACAAAATTCCCTAAGCCTTTTCCTGGAATCAGAGAAATCTTGACCTTCCCATTTAAAATGCTCCCTCATGGAATGAAGAGTCTCTGAAAAGAAAAATCCTCAGGAGGAGAAGCGAAGGAGTAGAATCATCTACATCAGAATCAGAATAAGGAGGATACTCCTGCAAGTCTTCAGCGAAGACTCAGAAGCCTCGAACACTGCTCAAAAATCTCAAGCTCAGGTTCCACCCTGGGCCTCTTATCAGGGGGGGGGCATAGAACCTCTAATCATAGTAATCAAATCTTCTGCCATTTTAAGCATATGTTTCTTAGGCAGAGACCCTGAAGAACTAGGGAGACCCCACTGAAGTTAACCCTGGCCTGCCTCTAGAAGAAGCCTTGGAAACAGAAGGGGAGGGCCTAACCACCTTAGGAAGGGAGGGGAGAACAGCTACCTGAGAAGCCCCTTCAGCCTGGCCTACCTCCTGAGAGGACACATCTTGTAACAGTAAAGTCTCTCCCTGAGAATCTAAAGGAACTTCTGGTAGAACCACCGGCTCCACCGAGCCCTCTAAAGAACCGACGTCCGGGACAGACTGTTCTTCCAACCTAGGCTTTGCTGCTTTGTCCTTGTGCTTTTTAGGCAAGCGGGCCGGAGCATCCGGCGGCATGTTGTAATTACAACGCTTCCCAAAAACTAACCTGGCACAATCTAATCTTCTCTTAATAGTGCGTTTGTTAAATCTAGCACAAGAGCGACAGCCAACAACGTCGTGCTCAGGCCCTAAGCAAGGTATACACAAGGTATGGTAATCCCTATGAGGTATCTGTTTCCCACAAGAAATACAGTTATTCACTTTTTCTGACATCCGGTTAAATACTGAGGCAAGAAAAAACCAAAATATTCCCCAACGGGGTACTTAGCCAACTTTGATTCGGTCTGAAACTCCGACTTCAGAAAATTTCAGAACGCCAACCTGCACTCGCAATACTGCTTCTGCATCGGACCATGCGGCAAAAAAGACTGGGGATATGACGTCGGTCATGCGCATTTGTACCCTGACGTCCTGATGTCAGACAAATGCGCCTTGACCGACGTCAGCCTTATACTTTGGTATTCGGGCCGACTGGGACAGCGGACTACCCAAGTGTTAGGACTGCAGCAATGTGGGATGAAGAACATCAGAGACAATCGCGGTAGGCCTAACCGTGGTTTCAGCCGAAACCGCGGGCCGCGAGTGTCGGTCCTTTTCCTTGCGCTTTTTAGCTAAATGTGTAGTCGGAGTCTCAGATGGCATTTTATATGCAAAAGCGGAGCCAAAAAACTCTTCAGCAAACTCCGACCGACGTCTAAGTGTTAAGAGGATAGCTTACGTAAATCTAACATCTAATGAGATGACATCACTCAAAAAATTGAAACAACTCTCTGATATAACTTTTAGACCTGCAGATAAAGGAGGTGGAACCATCATTATGAACACTGTTCATTATGTTTCATTAATGTTAAATATGCTGTCTGACAGAGATACTTATAGAATAGTTTCTCATAAAGAAACTAATTCTATAGTTACAAACGTGCATGCAACTTTACATGATTTACTTATGTGCAGGCAGATTTCTCCTGAATTCTATAAATATTTATTCATAGAATTTCCAACTACTCCTACGATAAAGGGTTTACCAAAGATTCATAAACAGGTTGAACCTTTACCTCTCAGGCCTATAGTTTCAGGTGGTAATTGGGTTACTGCAATGATTTCTACTGCTCTTGAAAAATTTCTTAGACCAATAGTAGATGCAGTTCCATCTATCTTGAAAGATACTTATCTTCTGAGTAGCATTAATGATTTGACTCTTGACATTAGGAATAAAGAATACATTTTAATAACGCTTGATGTAAAAAATCTTTTTACCTCCATTCCCAATGAGTTGGGTCTGGAGGCTATCAGAGAGTTGTTAGTCAGGGATACTGATTTTTCTACAGATAAAATAATTTTGATTTGCCAATTACTAGATCTGGTACTTAACAACAACCTTTTTATGTTTGATGGCAAAACGTATTTGCAGACATGGGGAGTGGCCATGGGCACCCCATGCTAAATCTATGCAAATTTGGTGGTTTTGAATTGGGAAAAGGAACATCTTTTTAGTAGCTCTGCATCTGAAAAAATCAAATTCTACAAGCATTTTGTAGATGACGTCCTTTTAATATGGCAAGGCACCCTAAAAGAATTTAAACAGTTTTTGTACTTTTTAGAATCTACTACTACCTATTTAAAATTCACAATGGAAGCCTCTGAAAAATGTGTAAATTTTCTGGACGTTTCTCTGACTCTTGATGAACAAGGAAAAATTACATCTTCCATATTTAGAAAACCAACTTGGACTAACACACTACTCCAATACAACAGCATGCATCCGAGGCACATGTTCCCTGGAATTGTTAAGAGTCAATTCATCAGGCTAACTAGGTTGTGTCAGGACAATGAAACTTTAGAGCAAGAAATTAATAAATTAGAACTACTTTTTTTAAACAGAGGCTATAATATTGAGTTAATTAGTTCTATTAAGGATGAGATTTTACATTCTTCAGAGATCGTCCCACATGCATTCAAGAAACCCATTTTATTTAGACCAAAAGCAACTAGTAATTTAATGAAAATTCCCTACATTATAAAATATACAAGTGATGTAAAGAGTTTAGAAAATATTATACGCAGGAATTGGAATATATTAATGACTGATGCCCTAGTAACTGACCTAGTTGGCAGTCACCCCACTTTTTTATATAAAAACTGCCCTAATCTGAAGCAGATTCTATGTAAAGATCATACTCTAGATTTTAGAAGTGCTACTTTAAGCACAGGAACTGTTCCATGTGGTGACTGCAACAGATGTAGTTACATCTGTTATGATTTGGTCTTTATCCATCCCACTTTGAACTTCAATTTTTACTTTGATGCTTCAGCTACTTGTCAAACAAAAAATTTAATATACTTAGCCACTTGTACAAAATGTACTGCTTTTTACATTGGGCTCACCAAAAGGAGACTAGCTGATCGAGTTTATGATCACTTGTATGAAATCAGGAAAGAATCAGATACTAATGCCTTGGCTCAGCATATAGTAAAACAAAGAGACCATAATTTCCTATTAAGAGTGTTAGAAGTAATAGCTCTAAATCCTAGGGGAGGAGATGATACTAATAACTTGGCCTTAGCTGAATTGAGATGGATTCTAAAGTTTAATGCTCATAATTATCCTGGTTTAAATACTTCTGTATCTATTAAACCTATTTTAAATAATAGGAAACGTTAATGTTGGTACAAAAAACTTCTCTCAAAAAAATTTCTATATCTACTTTGCAATATTATCATTTATCTATAAGTTTTGATTAATTATGTAATATGGGCTTTTTTTCATGAGTTGCAATGTACACTTTCTAATTACTAAAATAATATACTTTCAACTAGTATTTTGCCAGTATTCACAATTAATCATTTAAAGTTATTTTTTTCAGTCTTGTTCTAATAGCAGCAATTATTAATTAGGTAAGCATGGTCCAATATATATGGTTAATAGTATATAAAAATATAAAAATATTCTACATATACATGTTTTTATATATACATTATTTCATACATATATATATATTTTATACATAGATATTTTAAAAATTCTTTTCCTGTAAAAATGACTTTCAAAGATATCACTAAATAAATTCCTACATAATCATTTTTAACCGGACTCAATTTTTCATGATTTTCTAAATTAATTTTTATATAGGTATTCTTATGGAATAATTATTAACCTGGCTTTAATTGACAATACATCTTACCTAACTTTATATCATAATAGCTATATAATTATGAAATTAAATATAGTGATTGATATAATTTTTCTCCTAAAAGTTAAGTTATGGTTTATTTCAGGTCAATTTATATTTAAGCCTATTAATTAACTTTTTATTATTCCAGTATTGGACACTATCTTATAAATTTTGTTAGTCATAATAGGAAGAATGTTTTGAGTCAAGTTAATTAGTCAATGTATTTGTTTACTTGCTTTATTTACACACTCTATGTATTTTGTATTAACTGACTTAGTAATTTTAAACATATTTTTAAAATATTTGTTTTAATTATAGACATTAGCATTTTATACAGATAATCTTTCACATTTGTGTATATATCCCACAAAATTTTAGTAATTATTATGAAAGTTAATTATTATAGCAGTTAAATAGCTTTGATGTATGAATTAAAGCTAGTATAAAATCTTGCTTCGGCTCTGTAATGATGCTAATTGTAACTGAAGCTAACTATATTTTAATACTTTATAGAGTGTACAGTAACTAAAAGTACCTCCTATAATCGTCAGATAGCATTACTGCTAGATCTGGGATTATTAAACAATGTTGCCGTTTTTTAGACATGATACTTACTGCAACTGAAGCTATTGGTACTTTAAGTACAGATATTAGCGTTTCACAAAAAATCTCTTGCATATGTGTATACATTCCACAAGATTTCAGCAATTATTGCAGCGGTTAGTTAGCTTTGATGTCTGAATTAAAGTTATTATAAAATGTAGCTTCGGCTCCGTAATGATACCATCTGTAACTGAAGCCACTTACACTCTAATGTTTTACAGAGTGTATAGTAACTAATAGCAACCAATATAATCATCAAATAGCATTACTGCTAGATCTGTAATGAGTAAAGAATGTTGCTGTTCTTTAGATATGTTACTTACTGCAACTGAAACTGAAGCTATTGGCTTTTTTAAATATTCTTAGTTTGTAAAAAATAAGTACCATTTTTTATTTCAACACGATTGCATTCATAGTTATATAATTAAAAGTCTGAATTTATGACACTATGCTTTAGAATCAGCTGCATAGCGTTAGTGCTTTTATGTAAACATTTACATTCTGTAGGTTTGCAGTCGGAGGTTTTTCTGCTGTTAGAATTTCTACATCCATTTGTACGTGAATGCATTTTTTGTACTTCTTTAGATTATGTAACTAAGATAGATTTGCTTTGTAAACACATTATAGTTAGATACTATGTAATGAAGTATCTGCTGAACTTGCATATGTTCGCTAAAAAAACTTCTTAGAACAAGAACACTCTGAATGTTGCTTGACAGTTTCTCTTTAACTGCTAATTATTACAATCAATTAAATTAAGTCTGTCTTTAATTATCACATTTAAACCTTGTTTGTGGGAGTAATCATTGTCTGAGGAAGCGTGGTTGTCTCCACGCGAAAGCGCTTACCTTCACCCACTGTTATTTGAATTAAAGAACTTTTTTATCAAACAGTTACTACGTTTATTGGCTTACTTACTGGATTACTGACTGCATCCCAACTTGTTATCCGGTTGCATCGTGGTAGAGATCAGGTTTCTGTGTTTTGTTACGACGTCTAAGTGTCCGTCGGTTGAAGGAAGCACAGGCTAAACAAGCTGATACGTCGTGGTCTGGGCCTAAGCAAAGAAGGCAGTAAGAGTGGAAATCCTTATGAGGTATTTGTTTCCCACAAGTTAAACAATTATTTACTTTGTCTGACATCAGCTGAGGCAAGAAAGAGTCCCCAACGGGGTGCTTAGCTTTTTTAGAAGTCTTCGGTAGCTGAAATCTCTGGATCTGACCGACCGGCACTTGCGAACAGCTTCTGCTTCGGGCACCGCGCAGCAAGAAAGACAGAGGAAAATGGCGTTGGCTGATGCCTTTATACCCCAGGAGCTATGACGTCGGGTGAAGTGCGACATCAGCCGAGGCCAGACCCAGACTTTGGAATCCGGCCGACCGAAGGGCTGCCTGAGGCAGGACAACCCATATGTTATGACTGCAGATGCATCCTTGAAGGACATCAGCAGCAAGGTGTGCCTTAACAGAATATGTCAACCATGCCAGCCCTGCTTGGAGTAGTTTACACAGGTAGGACGGCACTAGGGGACCTCTGTTTTTAATGGGTCCATCTTTGCTGACACCATATGGAGACCCTCTTCCATTAAGACAAATAAGATCTCCTAGTATTAGGTTTCCTGTCCTCCTGCAGGACGGCAAGCATGTCTCAGTGTAAAAGGTGCCTTGAAGGGATCAGAATTCTATCACCCACAGGGTTAGAGTCAGATTGCAAGTGGGGATGGATTATAGATCCCTTTTCCTGTGCGAGAGTGTCCATTTTGTGAGGTAACGTGTGGTGACTGCCCCTGGCTAATTGCAGAAGGTGGGGGAACCAATGCTGTCTTGGCCAAAAGGGCATCATCAGGAAGCTTCTTGGTCTGAGGACTTTTTGAATTAGTGGGAAGGGGGGGAATGCAGACAAACATCCATTTCCATGAGATGGAGAAAGCATCCCCTGCCCTTGCTAAGGGACTGGGTAGCCTGGTGCAAAACAATGGTAGTTGTCTGTTCAGAGGGGAGGCAAAAGTACAGTTTTGTACCTACCATAAATGTAGATGTCCGAACTGGATAGCATCTGCAGTCATAACAACTGGGTTGTCCTGTCGTCAGGCAGCCCTTCAGTCGGCCGGATTCCAAAGTCCGGGTCCGGCCGCTGATGACACACTTCACCCGACGTCATCTCTGTTGGTCTTCGGGTATAAAAGCATCAGCCGACGCCATTTTCCTCAGTGTTTCTTGCCCCAGATGCCAGTAGCCCTCTTGAAGGCTAAAATTTGGATAGATGCCAATGTTTCCAAAAGATAGAGGTAAACACAAAATAAGCATGTATGTACATATATACAAACAAATACACCATAAAGACTCCCCCACCAGCTAGCTATTAGGAGGGTAAACACCCTAGGAGTACCACAGAGGGAAGGAGGGGGTAATCCTGACTGCAGATGCTATCCAGTTCGGACATCTACATTTATGGTAGGTACAAAACTGTACTATGTCCTTCATGGATGCATCTGCAGTCATAACAACTGGGTAGAATACCATAGCCAACTAGGGAGGAGGATAAAAGTAGATTATGGTGTGTTTAGGATCCCTTGCAGTACAGCAGTGGCAAACCCTGCTCTGGATCTGGAATATAGAGGCAAATTATAATGCTTGGCAAATGTATGCACGGAGGTCCAAGTAGCCGCCTCAATAATGTCTTTGGTTGCCACTCCTCGTAAGAAGGCTGTGGTAGTGGCTGTTGCCCTTGTAGAATGAGGTCTTATGTTCTGTGGAATTGGTTTTCCATGGAAGGAGTAACAGAATCGTATGCAATTTCCTATCCATTTGGAGATTGTCTGTTTGGAAATAGCTTTTCCTTCCCTTCCTGTTGCACAGGCTACAAAAAGTTGGTCAGTCTTTCTGCTATTTTTTGTTCTGTCCAAGTAGTAGCGTAGCTGTCTACGTACATCCAAGGTATGCAGTATTCTTTCCCCTCTGTTTTGTGGGTTTGGAAAGAAGGTAGGTAGGTGGATTGCCTGGTTTAAAGACACTCTGGATACCACCTTAGGCATAAATGTAGGATTAGTCCTCATGGACACTATCTTGGTGGAAGATTAGGAAGGGTTGCACTGCCATTAAGGCCTGTAGTTCTGAAACCCTCCTTGCTGAAGTAATTGCCAGTAGGAAAGCAGTTTTCCATGACAGGTGTTGTAGGTCTGCTGTTGCTGCTGGTTCAAAGGGTGATAGTGTCAACTTTTCTAGCACAAAGTTTAAGTCCCAAGCTGGTAATGGTGGTTTCCTTGGAGGTTTTACATTCTTGATTCCTCTGAGGAACTGCCTGAGCAAAGGGTGTGAAAAACAGGTGGATCAAAGCTGTATTCTGCTGAAATAGCTGATGCATGTATCTTGATGGAGGAGTAGGACAGGCCTGAATGAAGAAGTTCGGCCAGATACTCCAGAATGTTAGGCATATCTATGGTTGACACATCTTTTCCTCTTTCCGTACTCCAAATGACAAACCTTTTCCATTTTCCAGCATAGTTCCTTCTTGTTGAAGGTCTGCGTGCTTCAAGAATAATGTCTTTCACTCTTTGGGAAAGTTCTGGATTAGCTGCTGCTATGTGATGTTCCATGCAGTCAGTTGCAACGTTTGGAGGTTTGGATGTATGATGCTGTAGTTGTTCTGAGTTAATATCAAAGGCATCAGGGTATTGGCCACATATTGTTCGAGACATGCTCCTCAGCAGTGGGTACCAGTGTTGTCTTGGCCAGTTTGGAGCTATCAGGATTATCCTTGGACGTTCTTCCTTGATTTTTAGTAGTACTTTGTGTATCAAGGGAAGAGGTGGGAATGCATATGCTGTTAGGCCTTTCCAGCTGAAGGAGAGCGAATCCACTTTCCATGCTAGTGGGTGGAATGTCCTTGTGCAGAATTTTTGAGCTGGTGATTGAGAGGTGATGCGAATAGATCTATCTGAGGCATTCCCCATTTCTTTGAGATGGTCTTGAAGATGTCCGGGTGCAGCTTCCATTCGTGGGCATCCGATGTGGTTCTGCTTAATATGTCTGCTAGAGTATTTTCTTTTCCCGGTACAAATATTGCCTGTAACTGGATGTTGTAGCTGAGTGCCAGGGTCCACAGCTCCAAAGCCATTCTGCATAGGGGGTATGAATGAGTGCCTCCCTGTTTGTTGGTGTACCACATGACTGTGGTGTTGTCTGTCCTTATCATCAACTGGCCCTCTTGGAGAAATGGTTTGAACTTTTGGATTGCCAGTTTTACTGCCAGCATTTCTTTTAGGTTGATGTGCAGGTGAAGTTGATCCTGTGTCCACAATCCTTGCACGCATTTGTCCAGCATGTGGGCCCCCCATCCTAGGTCTGAAGCGTCTGTTGTGATGGTCTGGCTTGCTTGACATCTGCGAAAGGGTAGGCCTGGGTTTGACTGACATGCCTGAGCCCACCATAGGAACTCCTGTTTTAAGCATGGAATTAGTGGGATTTCTGTTTCTAGGCTGTGTCTGTGTTGGGACCATAAATTCTTTAGGTACCACTGTAGTTTTCTCATATGTAGTCTGGCAAATGGGGCCAAGATTATGCATGATGCCATGAAGCCCAAGGCCTGCAGTACTTTTCTTGCTGTTAACTTGTTCAGTTTTGTTAGTGCCAAGAAGTAAAGAGGGAGTTCTTTTGTTTTTCTGTAGTCAGGAATGCCATTTGTTTTACTGTGTCCAATTCGCCAAGAATGTCCTTGTTTGGGATGGTATCAGCCTTGACTTTTGTAAATTGACTGTGTATCCCAGTGCTTGTAGCAAGTAAATGACCCTTTGTAAATCTGTTGTCAGCTTGCTTTTGTTGTCCCCTTGTAGCAGGCAGTCGTCCAGGTATGGGTAAATTTGAATTCCCTGTAGTCTGCAATGGGCGATTACTGATGCCAGGCATTTTGTGAATACTCTGGGCAGTAGATAAGCCAAAGGGCAATGCTGAGAATTGATAGTGCTCTGATCCTGCAAGAAATCTGAGGTATCTTCTGCAGATTGGTCGAATGGGGACGTGCAGGTATGCCTCCTTGAGATCTAGAGTTACCAGCCAAGACTCCTTGCCCAGCATGGGAAGAAGTTGCTGTAGGGTCAGCATTTTGAATTTTGGGACAATGATGTATGTATTTAAGGTGGACAGGTCGAGAATTGGTCTCCAACTTTTTCCTTTCTTGGGACTAGGAATAGTCAGGAGTAGATCCCGTTTCCTTGCTCTGCTGTTGGCACTCTTACCACAGCTCTCCAGTTTGCTAACTCCTTTATCCGTTGTAGTGCCTCTGTTTTTGATTTGGAGGTAGATTTGGCATTCCTCTTTGACTGGTAAAGTGTGGAAGTGAAACCGGTAACCTTGATCTATGGTTTGTAAAATCCACTTGTCTTTTGTTATGTAGTGCCAGTTCTTTGAAAATAAGGTTAACTTTCCGCCTAGAGGAGCTGCTATTTGTTCCCTGGTAGGCGGATTTAGGGTTAAGTCACTGTGGTTGTGCTGATGTAGTGGCAGTGGTTGTGTCTGTGCCTCTGTTGTTACCTTGCCACTGTCGTCCTCTGTAGGCACCTCCTCTGGATTGGTTTCTGTCTCTGGAACGTCTATTCCTGCCCCTTTGAAATTTTGTGGAGTCAGGAAAGGACCAATTTTTGGCAGGCCAGTTCCTGCTAAACCTTGGGGTTGAACCTGCAAGAAATCTTTAACCGTTTGAACAGATTTTGCCTTTTCTTCCATTTTCTTCATAACCTGCTGGGCAGGTGTACCAAACAAACTTGTCTTATCCATAGGAGCATCTAGCAACTTAGCTTTAACATGATCCGGTAAAGCTTGCTCCTTTAGCCATGCATGCCTTCTTATCACTGTGCCAGTCATGGCTGATCTAAATGAAGCCTCCAGTGCATCATAGCCACATTTTAAGGAATGGTTGCTAACCTGTTGTATGTTATTTACCATTTCTAATACATATTTCTTATCAAGAGAGTCATCAGTGGTTAGTTTTTTAGTTAACTGATCAAGCATAAACTCTTGGTATTGTATCATGTGAAACTGACAGTTTAAAGCTCTAGCTGAGAGAGTAGCTGAAGTGTAGACCTTTTTACCCCATCTGTCTAATGACCTTGCTTCCCTTTCAGAAGGAGTAGGGTTTTTAGCTATGGTCGCGGCTACTGCCTTGGGACCCTGGGATATAGTTTTGGGGTCTGCAAGTGGGGCCTTGTAAAGGTGGTGATGAGTATCTGGCACCCTGTAAAATCTGTCTGGTTTGGCAGGGGCTGGGGGTAAAGAATCTGGAGCGGAGCAGACATCATTGAAAGCATCATCCACCACAGAGAGAACAGGAGGTATAGCTAAGGGCCTGTGCTGTGGGAGGTGCAGAAAGGTTCTAAGTCTTTTTCTGGAGTCTGAAAAATCCTGTTGCTGCCATTGGAACTGCTCTCGCATGGCATGTAAGGTTTCCCCAAAGGAGAATTCTTCTGGTGGGGAAGCAGCTGGAATGGATTCTTCAGCATCAGAATCCTCAAAATTGGAGAAAGGAACCTCTGGCTGGTCAGTTATGTCTGATTCATCAGCAGAATCATCAGAGGACACTGGCTCAGGGGGCTCTGCCCTAGGTCTCTTCTCTGGGGCTGAGAGGCCCTGTCTGGGTGAGATTGAGATCCTCTAATTAATGAGATTAAATCTTCTGCCAAAGTAAGCATTTGAGAACTAGAAGAGGGCCTGGTTGTGGGGGGTTTACAGGCACTGTTTTAGTAGTCTTGGCTGCTTTAGCCCTGGCGAAGGCCTTAATGGACATGGCTGCTGGAGGCCTAGCAGCACCACGTGCTGGGGTAGAGACATCCAAGGGAATGGTGTCTGATAAGTCAGTGGCAACCACCGTAGTGGATAAAATTTCTGAGGCCGATTCAAGAGTGGTAGCAGGGGCCTCAGTTGTAGAGATAGGTTCAGCTGTACTTTGATCAGTTTTCTCGGTTTCGGCCGAAACCGAGACACTCGCGGTTTGCTTAACCATGGTTTCGGACGAAACCGCGGACCGCGAGTGTCGGTCTTTATCTTTGTGTTTTTTTGGCAGATTGGGTAGTCGGAGGATCCGATGGCATAATATACGCAAAATCAGAACCGAAAAACTGTTCTGCAAACTCCGACCGACGCCTAAGCGTTCGTCGGTTGAAAGAAGCACAGGCCGAACAGGCTGCTACGTCGTGGGCTGGGCCTAAACAAGGCAGACAATAAGAGTGGAAATCTTTATGAGGTATTTGTTTCCTACAGGTTAAACAAATATTAACTTTTTCTGACATCGGCTGAGGCAAGAAAGAGTCCCCAACGGGGTACTTAGCTTTAGAAGTCTTCGAAGTAGTATTCGGTAGAAGTAATCTCTGGATCCGACCGACCGGCACTTGCGAACAGCTTCTGCTTCGGGCGCCACGCGGCAAGAAAGACTGAGGAAAATGGCATCAGCTGATGCTTTTATACCCGAAGACCAACAGAGATGACGTCGGGTGAAGTGCGACATCAGCCGAAGCCGGACCCGGACTTTGGAATCCGGCCGACTGAAGGGCTGCCTGACGACAGGACAACCCAGTTGTTATGACTGCAGATGCATCCATGAAGGACATCAGATCTATTTGAGGTGTACCCCACCTGTGGACAATGTCTAGAAACACATCCCTGTGAAGCATCCATTCGTGGAATTGTGATACAGACCTGCTCAAGGTGTCTGCCTAAATGCTCAGAGCTGAAGGGACAGACTGCCCACAGAGTTATTCAGTGTTGGACTGCAAGATCCCATACCTGGAGAGAAAGTCTGCAAAGCAATAGGATTTGGTTCCTCCCTATTTGGTCATATACCAAAGTACGTACAGTTGTGTACACTTGCCATAAATGTAGATGTTAGAGCGTATTCACAGTTGTAGTCATTACATTTGGGTAATCCTGCTGGCAGGTTGCCCTCAGTCAGCCTGAATTCCAAACTCTTGGGTCCTGCGTTGGCTGCCGTCGCCCCTTCCCTGATGTCAGGGGTATAAAAGAAGCAGCCGATGCCATTTTCTTCAGTTTTTCTTGCCCCAGATGTCAGGTGCCCACTAAAAGGGTAGCCGAAAATTATATTTATATATATAATGACATGTAGCAAAATACAATTTACCTTCAGCCACAAGCAAATACACCACATAGGTTCCATCAGAAGAAAAAGGGGGAAGGTGGGTGGGTAACCTGGACTGCAACAGTGAATACACTAACGTCTACATTTATGGTAAGTGTACACAACTGTACTATGTTCTTAGTGTTTCACTGTTGCAGTCATTACATTTGGATAGATTCCCAAAACTATGGTTGGGAGGCTGGAGCTAAACAGCATTAGGAGCGGCTATGATACCTTGCAAAACTGCAGTGGCAAAGCCTGCGCTGGATTTAGAGTAGAGTGGCAGATGATAGTGCTTTGTAAAGGTGTGCACTGAACTCCAAGTAGCTGCCTCTAAAATGTCCTTGGTTGGTACTCCCCTGAGAAAAGCTGCTGAAGTGGCTGCAGCTCTGGTGGAATGTGGCCTAATGCCCTTAGGCACTGGCTTGCCATGGCTTAAGTAGCAGAAACAAATGCAGTGGCCTATCCACTTAAAAATAGTCTGCTTTGAGATCGCCTTTCTTTGTGATCCTGCAGCATATGCCACTAGTAATTGCTCAGTCTTTCTGAAAACGTTGGTTCTGTCCAAGTAGAATCTAAGCTGTGCACGTCCAAAGAATGTAGAATCCTTTCCCCCTTGTTCTGTGGATTTGGATAAAAAGTTGGCAGATGAATGGTTTGGTTAAGAGCTACACTGGACACCACTTTAGGCATAAATGTTGGGTTTGTCCTCATGGAGGCCCTGTCCGGATAAAAATGATAAAAGGTTCCACAGCCATGAGTGCCTGTAGCTCTGAAACTCGTCTTGCAGAAGTTATTGATAGGAGCAGAGCTATTTTCAAAGATAAAAACTTTATATCAGCAGTAGCTGCTGGCTCAAAGGAGGCAGGGTGAGTTTTTCCAAGACATAGTTGAGGTCCCATGCAAGCATTGGTGATCTCCTTGGAGGCCTTACATTTTTGGCTCCTCTGATGTACTGTTTTAATAAGGGATGAGAAAAAGATTGGTGGCTCTGCATTGTAATGAGCCGAAATGTCAGGCATGAATTTTAATAGATGAGAAAGATAGGCCTTTGTCCAGCATCTCAGTTAAGTATTGTAAAATCTGAGGAATATTTGGCACAGCTGCATCTGTCCCTTGTGCCTGGTTCCAAGCACAGAATCTCTTCCATTTTCCAACATAAGATTTTCTAGTACTAGGCCTTCTGGCTTCCAAAATGACATCCAATACAACTTTGCTGAGAGGAGTGTTTTGTATGACATTATCCACCATGCTGCCAGGTTTAAAGTCCCGAATTGGCTGTGCAGGATCTGATTGTTTTGCTGGGACAGTAGATGCGGTACTTGATGTAAGGTCCAAGCTGGGCATCGAGACAAGCTCTTTAATATTGGGTACCAGTGCTGGCGGGGCCAGTCTGGTGGAATCAGATTCATCCTTGGCTTCTCCTGTCTGACCTTTAGGAGTACCTTGGGGAAGAGAGGTGAGGGGGGGGCATATACAGATAGGTTTCCAGCTGAAGGATAGGGCGTCCACTTTCCATACTGGTCTGTGATAAATCCTTGTGCAGAATCTCTTTAGTTGGTGGTTGTGAGGGGAGGCAAATAGATCCATGTCCGGGCATCCCCATTTCCTTATCATGCTGAATACTTGAGGATCCAGCTGCCACTCATGGGGATCCATGAGGTTTCTGCTTAGTTCGTCTGCCAGAGCATTTTTCCTTCCTGGCAGGAATTGTGCCAGCAGATATACTTGGTAAGTCAATGCTGTGTCCCACAAAGTCATGGGTAGCCTGCAAAGGGGGTAAGAATATGTGCCCCCCCTGCTTGTTTATATACCACATGACCGTGGTTGTTGTCTGTCTATCAGTAGATGTACTGGACAAAGTAGGTCCTTGAAGGCTGTCAGGGCATTTTGAACAGCTTGCATCTCTGATTGATATGCAGATGCATTTGGTTTGAGGTCCATGTTCCTTGAATGCATCTTCCTGCCATGTGGCGCCACCCCCCCCCGCCACCCCCAAGGCATAATCTGATGTATCCGTTGTTAGTGTCTGCCTGGCTGGGGGTAATGTGAATGGCTGTCCTTTGTTTTGGTGACAAGCCTTTGTCCACCATCGAAACTCCTGTTGCAGGCAGGGAATGAGTGTAATTATAGTTTCCAGGCTGTGGCAATGTTGAGTCCAACCACATTTTAGGTACCATTGACGTTTCCTCATATGCAGTCTTGCATATGGAATTAGTAGGATGCAGGATGCCATGAAGCCCAAAGCCTGCAGAACTTTTCTTGCAGATAACTGGGCCTTTGTTGCTAACATTTTGAAATAGGTAGTCCGTTGCCTTTGTCTGGCGTGAGATAAGCCATCTGGGCAGTTGTATTTAAGCTTACACCCAGGAATATAAACCCAGGAATATTATCTCTTGAGAGGGTAACTAGCTTTGATTTCTTTTCGTTGACTGTGTACCCTCTAGGCATGTTAGAAGTTTTTTCACAAACGCCAGATGCTGTAGAAGGATGTCCTTGTTCTCTGCTTGAATTGGACAGTCATCCAAGTAAGGATTTATTTGCATTCCTCTTTGTCTGCAGAATGCAATTACTGGTGCCAGGCACTTTGTAAAGACCCTGGGCACAGTAGATAAGCCAAAGGGCAGTGCAGAGAATTGGTAATACATTGAGCCAAGCCTTGAATCTGAGGTATCTTCTGCATATTTGTCTGACTGGGACATGCAGGTATGTCTCTTTTAGGTCTAAAGTTAAAAGCCAAGCGTTCTTGCCCAGCATGGGCAAAAGCTGCTGCAAAGTCAACATTTTGAATTTTGGTATATCCAGGAATGTATTCAGAATCGATAGGTCCAGTATTGGCCTCCAGGCTTTGTCCTTTCTGGGTACCTTTCTGGGTACCAAGAACAGTCTAGTAAAATCCTTGTCCCCGCTCTTGCTCTGGCACTTGTTAAATGGTCATGTCCATGAGGAATGAAACTTGTTTTTGTGCCTCTGCCCACTGATGTTTTGGCAGATCTGTCCAGCCATTTGCCTTTGGTAGGGTATGGAAATGGAACGTGTAGCCTTGAGACACGATATTTAGAACCCACTTGTCCTGGGTTATAATGTGCCAATTTTGAGAAAAAAGTGCTAATTTTCCCCCTAAGAGTTCTGCCAGGAAATAAGTGCTTGGTGCAGGCATGGGGAAGTCATTGGGGAACTGTTTCCTGTAAGGTTGTGATTTGTCTTCTCCACTTTTGGAGGTAGAACCACCTCATTGCTTTGACCTGTATGACCCTTGCGCCTGGGATCTGCCTCTAGGGCGTCTGGGTCTGCCCCTTTGAGGTCTGACAGAGGAAAGGACCAACTCTTTGTTGGCCAGTTTACTAAACCTAGGTGGCTGTACTTGTAAGAAATCTCTGACCGTTTGCATAGATTTAGCCTTGTCCTCCATTTTCTTTAACACCTCTTCTGCCTTAACACCAAAGTATCATGCTGTAAAGGTGCATCTAATAATTTAACTTTAACATGACCAGGCAGATTTTGTTCCGTTAACCAAGCATGCCTTCTAATTACAGAACCTGTAACTGCGGCCTTGCAGGAGGCCTCTAAAGAATCAAAACCACATTGCAAAGTATGATTTCCAACTTGTTCAGCTGCATGCAATATATATAGAAGTTATGTCCTTACCATAACGTTCCATGTTAGTTGTCTTCTTCTCGCCTTCTTTCTTGCTGGATGGGTTCGGAGCCGACCTCGGCTCCGACTCGGCCACTCTAAAGCTCGAGAGTTGGTTCCACCGGCTCGAGGCTCCTCATATCCCACAATGCTAGGCGTGAATTACCTCAGATCTCGTTTGTGAGCTAGGCCCAGCTAACAATATAACCAGAAAAACTGAAAAAAGAGAATCCACCTCTATAAACAAAGGGGAACAGGAAAGGTGACCTAAAACCTGATCTAGGAAAATATGCACAGCAGAGCATATACCTATAGCAAAGAGGTGGTAGAAAGAGAGGTCACAATCAAACTCCTCTAGGTCTGTCCAGGCCAGGGGGAAGGAGGTGGGGCCTTAAGAAAGAAGGCGAGAAGAAGACAACTAACATGGAACGTTATGGTAAGGACATAACTTCTATATGTTAAGTTGTCTATCTCGCCTTCATTCTTGCTGGATGGGACCGCGTCCCTAGCACCTTGTCCCGGTGGCCTAACAGAACAGACTCTTGAGAACAGTGGAACCAAAGTTAGCTCTATGCCTAGAAGCTAAATCCAACTTATAATGAGAAATGAAAGTGTGAGGAGTAGCCAAGTAGCCGCTGCACAAATGGTGTCAATAGGCAGTCTGTCTTGGAAGGCTATAGAAGTAGCCAAAGCTCTGGTAGAATGGGCTTTAGGTTTGTTAGGCAGCTTTTGGTGTCTAATTTCATAAACAAGGAAAATCAGAGATGTTAGCCATCTAGATAATGATACCTTTGAAACTGAAAGTCCCTTTCTGCCTTCTGCATAAGAGACAAACAGCTGGTCAGATTTTCTGAATTGTTTGGTTCTATCCAAATAGTACCTTAACTGACGATGAACATCTAGCCAATGCAATTTTTGTTCAGACCTGTTAGAATATTCTGGAAAAAACACAGGAAGGTCAATGCTTTGATTTAGGTTAGACATGAGGCTATCTTAGGTAAAAAGACGGGTTGGTTCAGAAGATACCCTGCCCTTATGGAACAACAGATAAGGAGGTCGACAGCTGAGTGCATGAAGTTCTGAAACTCTTCTAGCTGAAGTAATGGCTACCAGAAAGAGTGTCTTCCATGACAGCAATTTTAAAGAACAGGAGGCTGCAGGTTCGAAAGGGGAAAGAATCAAAGAACTAAGAACTAAATTTAGGTCCCAAGGAGAAGGATTTCTTATAGGAGGTCTGAGTAGAAAAACTCCTTTCAAAAAGGCTTTGTGGGACATTATGGCAGACTCTGAAATGCCCACATGAAAGTTAGAAATAGCTGCCAATTGAACTTTAAGAGTAGAAGGAGATGAACCTGCATGGAAGAGTTCAGCTAGAAAATCAAGGACCATTTGGATGGAAGCAGTGAAAGGATCTATGTCCCTTCCTTGAGCCCAATAGGCGAAACGTTTCCACTTACTCAAATAAATCTTTCGAGTGGAAGATTTATGGGAAGTTATCAAAATATCTCGGACAGAGTGAGATATTTGAGGAAGCCTGGCTAAAGTTGGAATTGGAGGAACCAAGCAGTGAGGTTCAGAGAGGGAAGGGAGCGATGAAATTGACCCGACTGATGGATCAAAAGATCTGGAACTAGGTCCAGATGCCAAGGTCGCTCAACAGAAAATGATGTAGAAAGGGGAACCAAACCTGTCGAGGCCAGTAAGGAGCAATGAGGATCAACGAGGCCTTCTGAGCGATAGCTTTCTGTATCACTTGAGAGATTAGTGGGAAGGGAGGAAATGCATACAGAAGTCCCCGGGCCAAACTTGGACTAGAGCGTCTCTGCTGGGATGGCCTGGTAAAGGGAATAGGGTGAAAAATCTCTGCACTTGCTGTTTTGGGGAGTAGCAAAAGGTCGCAGCAAGGCTGACCCCACTTGAGAAAAATTTCTCTCACAACAGAGTCTTTCAGAGACCACTCGTGAGGCATGAGGATAGCTCTGCTCAACTTGTCCGCGATTTGATTGGACTTCCCGGGGATGTGCGTTGCTATCAGAAACCGCTGAGAAGAAATCGCCCATTGCCACAGTCTGAGAGCTTCTCGACACAGGGGGTAGGACCTGGTTCCGCCTTGTTTGTTGATATACCACACTACAGACATATTGTCCGTCTGGATTGCTATCGTTCCCAAGGGAAGAGAGTCTTGAAGGGCTTGCAACGCTAAAAGCACTGCTCTCATCTCTAGAACATTTATGTGCAAGTGGCATTCGTCTGGTTGCCATGTGCCCTGGACAGTTCTGCCCTGATAATGCCCCCCCCCCCCCCATCAGGGAGGCGTCCGTTGTCAGAGTAGCAACCGGAGGGGAAGGGACAAAGGGTCTTCCCAATAAGAGCTGAGGGGAAGACATCCACCACAGAAGATGATTTCTGCATGTTTGCGTAATCATGATGGTGTGGGACATCGGAAGTTGCTGGTATGACCATTGCGTGAAGAGCATCCATTGAAGGATTCTCATGTGGAATCTGGCTAATGGAAGCAGAGGTATGGCAGCCGCCATAATCCCCAACACTTTCAGAACTAACCTGGCTTTGATTCTGTTGCTGCTGAAGAGGAGCAAGACCAGTTTGTGTATGTCTGTTATTCTCTGATCTGTTAGTCTCATGAGACATGTTGACTGTGTCTAGATTTGCGCCTATGAAGGTAATAGTACGACAAGGCGACAAAACAGACTTTTCGCAATTTATTGAAATGCCTAAATTTTGACAAATGCAAAAGGTGTAGTCCCTGGCCAATAGAAGATGATGCTTGGTGGGAGCTGTGAGGAGCCAGTCGTCCAAATATGGAAACACCTGGAATCCTTGACGTCTCAGATGAGAAGCTACCACTGCCATGCATTTGGTAAACACCCGGGGGGCAGTGGTGAGACCAAAGGGCAGGGCCCTGAATTGAAAATGACTGGTTCCCAGCCTGAAGCGGAGGAATCTTCTGGAGCGTCTGTTCATTTTTATGTGATAGTACGCATCCTGAAGGTCTATAGAGCACATCCAGTTTCCTTTTCCCAATAGGGGAAGGATGGACTGCAGCGTGACCATCCGAAATCTTGTTTTCTTGACTGACTTGTTCAAGATACTGAGATCCAAAATTGGTCTCCAGTCCCCTGTTTTCTTTGGAACTAAAAAGAACCTTGAGTAGATTCCGGATCCTTGCTGGTCTGCTGGAACTGGCTGAATTGCTCTTTTTGCAAGCAGCTTTGAAATTTCCAAAGCTGCAAGATCCCTTTGAGCGGGTGGAACATCTGGAAGGGATTTTTTTGATTGGTTTGGAATGCGAACAAAGGGAATGGAATAGCCTTCGGAAATGGACTGTACCCATTTGTCTTGAGTCAGGGATGGCCAGGCTTCTGGGTACAGTGACAATCTTCCCCCGACTGCCTCCGAAGGTGGGCAGTCGGGCAACACCTCAGGGATGCTGAAAGGGCTTATCAGAGGGGGCTTCTCGATTGCCCTGGTTCTGCGGACCCCCCCTGCCTCTAGGGCGACGTCTACCATTGTTGTTCCCCCCTCTGCCTCTGGCGGGGAACCGACTCTGTGTGTCAGGCGAAGTCCCTTGAGATAGTTTGCGGAACCACATTTTCCCACTTTTCTGGCCTTTGGGGTAAGGCCTAGAAGGAGTAGAAAAACGGACTCCGACGGCAGAAAGAGTCTTGCCATCTGTCTCGCACCTAGTCAAGGTTTCTTTCACTTGAGGAACAAAAAGAGATGATCCATCAAACGGGGAATTAGTGAATGACGTTTTAAAGGGGTCCGCAAAGTTGCATAGCCGCATCCAGGCATGCCTACGTAAGGCCACACCTGTACCAGCGGCCCTGCTCGCTCCATCAGCCGCATAAGAAAGGAGGCGCATGGAGGAGTTAGCTATGGAGTTCAGGGTAGCCAGCTGAGTGTTCATCTCGTCTTGAAAACCCGCAGCTGTAGGATCCTTCAACATGTCACTCGCTTCTTTGATCAAGTCCCTTTGAAGACGAGTAAAATGGCATAGGTAGTTCAGCGAACGCATTGCAAAGGTCGCTGACGAGAACATCCGCTTCCCGTACCTGTCCATGGACCTAGATTCCTTGTTAGGTGGATGGACAGGCACTGAAGGATCAGCTAGTTCCTTCTTAGTGGCAGCAGCAACCACCATAGCATCCACAGAAACTCCTTTTGTCAGAAACTGTTTATCTGCTGGTGCTGTAATGAATTTTGAGGGTCTCCTGGGAGTGGGGTCCACTGAATCAGGAGCCGTCCATGCCTTTTTTGCTACCACCTGCATGAGGGGGTCAAAGGGGGGAGACACCCAGGAGGTGGAAGGACGAGAGCCAAACGCCTCAAGGTACACAGATTCATCCTCCGAAGGGTTGAGGGCTGGCCAATTTCCCCTCTGCTTAAGGATTTCTAGAATGTCTGCAAATGAGACATCTTCAGAAGGGGAATGGGGGGAACCCTCGGAATCCTCTAAATCTGTGTCAGAGGTGACGGACTCAGGTGAGTCTATGTGTTTCCTCTTACACTTTCTCTTCCGAGGGGGCTCTTCTGCCAAATCAGGAGAGGCCTCGGAAGAGGATGAGATCCCCACAGGGGATTCCTGAGGAGCTGGCTCTCTGCGGTCCGGGATAAGGGAGTGAGTCGACTTGACCTGAGGCACCGAAGAGGGAGGGGCGGACGGAGCTGACTGTGGAGTAGAACCAGGTTCTAACACACTCCGCATGACCTCGAACGCACCCCTGTCAGGCAGAGCCAGAGGTCCCGCTCCCAAAAGCTAAAAACCTCCCTCGGCACCGGCAGTGATGGCTCCGAGGCCGATGTCGGAGCCGAACTCACCAGCGCCGAAGCCCCAAGAGGGAGAGCGGGGTCGGACAAGGGTCCGATGCCACTCACCTCGAGCCGACGATGGAAGTTCGGCGCCGAGATTCTTCTAAGGAAGAAATTGGAGCCGACGATGGAGCCGAAGACAATTGTATCGGCTCCGACGCTACCACAGTCTCGGTTCCGAAACGCCCCGGCTCCGAGCTCAACGGAGTCGGAGGAGGAACATAATGAGGGACAGGGGCAGGCATCGACTGATGAGTCGGGCTCTGAAGCATTTGGGCCAGTGCCTCGGACTTAAGAAGTCGACTCACTACCCTCTGAAGGTCATGGTCCGACAGCCTCGATGACCTAGAGGAGTGAGATCTATGGCTCCGTTCAGACAGCAGAGGAGATGCTGGAGCCGAATGAACGGAGCCAAGGGATGGTGACCTAGACCTCTTTCTAGATGTCGGCTCAAGGTCTGGTCGAACAGACACAGGAATTTCAATACCTCGGCTCCAGCCGGAGCCGAGGAAACCACAGAAACTGTAGACTGAGACTCATCGGCTCCAGCCGGAGCCGATGTAGACGGAGGTTTCGTAGCCTTAGGTTTCGGCTCAGAAGCTGGAGCCGAGGACATAGAAGCCTTGGAGGGCTTTCCCGAAGAGACAGTAAGGGAACCCTCAGGCTTGAGTAAACCTCTCAGAATCAGTTTGTTTTTTCTTTCCTGCAGGACCCTGGGGCTGAAGCCGTGGCATACAGCACAGGAGTCCTGCAGGTGCAAAGGCCCCAGGCAGTAGACACAAGAAGTGTGACCGTCTGTCAGAGACATTTTCTGACAGCACGAGTCACACTTCTTGAAGCCTGAGACCTTTGAGTCTTTAGACATTTTAGAAAAAGTGTAATCACACACACCCAGTCAAACACACTGATTACACCCTATCCTATATTGAACTCAAAAAATAAAACTACCAAAGTTTTAAATTCTGAGAAAAAACACACACACACCACTAGGGGATGGAAGAAAGAAGGCCTAAAGGCCCGAGGGAAGAACTTATAAGTTCTTGTGGAAAAAGAATGGGATTTTAGAGAGAAAGGGGGGGGGGGGAATCCACTAAACTAAGGGAAACAAGTGTTAAAATTAAAATTAAAGGGGTTTAAGTATACTAACTTTAATCCAAAGTTACTCACCAAGAAGCCGGTAGAAACCAAACACCTCGATCGCTGTAGCGGCAAACGAGATCTGAGGTAATTCACGTCTAGCATTGTGGGATATAAGGGGAGCCTCGAGCCGGTGGAACCAACTCTAGAGCTTTAGAGTGGCCGAGTCGGAGCCGAGGTCGGCTCCGAACCCATCCAGCAAGAATGAAGGCGAGATAGACAACTTAACATCTTGCATTTCCTTGTTTTCTGCACATTCAGAGTTTAACATTTTTTGTTTAAGCAATGCCATGACATGTTGCTGATATTTGAGCATACGAAACTGACAGTTTAAAGCCCTTACAGCAGAGGTAGCAGATGTGCAAACCTTTTTTCCCCATCTATCCAGTGCCCTAGCATCCCTGACAGAAGGGGTAGGGTTTTTTGCAGCAAAAGCCTAGACTCCCTTGGGACCCTGAGAAATAGTTTCTGGGTCTGCAGCAGGGTTTTTAAAAAGGAATTTATGTGAGTCAGGAACCCTGTAATACCTGTCAGGCTTAACAGGAGCTGGAGGTAAGGAGTCAGGGGTAAGGCTGGACTCCGAAAACACATCATGTACAACATCTAACACAGGAGGGATGGCTAGTGGCTTGTGCTGAGGTAGTAACAGGAAATCCCTGAGCCTCTTTTTAGATTCTGAAAAATCTTGGATCTCCCAGTGGAAATGCTCCCTCATGGATTGCAATGTTTCCCCAAAAGAATAGTCCTCAGGAGGAGAAGCTGAAGGAATGGATTCTTCAGCATCAGGATCCTCATAGGGGGGAAAATAATATTCCTGATAAGAAGAGGAATCAGAAGAAATGGAAACCTGATCTGAAGATTCAAAGCCAGTCTCTTGCCTAGGCCTCTTAGGTTAGGAGGGAGATGGGAACCCCTGATCAAGGTAATCAAGTCTTCGGCCATTTTGACCATCTGCTTTTTGGGCATGGAGGCCTGTCCACGTGGCTCTTGTGTTTGTTTGCTTTTGAAGGTGCTTTAGTCTTTGCCTTTGAAGTCAGATTAACGTATAGATGTTTGGGTCTGAAAACACCCTCAGAAGCCGGTGCCTGCTCAGCGGCTCCAGACCCATCTGAAGGATTAGCGTCCGAGGCTCCAATACCTTGAGTCTCCAGCGGCATAGCAGACTCCATGTGGGAGTCGGTAGCGGCCTGCGACTCTAAAGTAGCGGTCGTCAGGGGCTGCTAAAGCACCTCACTGAGAACCGGCGACTGGCTTAGGAGAAGCTTCGTAGGTTTTGTGCCTCGGTTGTCTTTTTCTTTGCATTTTTTGTGAACTCCGGCAGTCGGATGGCTTTCCGACGACATTTCTGGATAATTAAACCTGCGTCCAAAGTAGTTTAAAGCAAAATCATACCGACGCTTAATAGTGCATTGGTTAAATCTAGCACAAAACCGGCAACCCAGAAAGTTATGATTAGGGCCTAGGCAAGGAATACAGTAAGAATGAAAGCCCTTATGAGGTATTTGCTTCCCACAAGAAATACAATTATTAACTTTTTCTGACTTCGCTTCTGGAGCAAGAAACAAAGTTTCCCCAACGGGGTACTTAGCTTTATAGAAGACTTCGGATCTGAAATTCAAACTCGAAAATCTCAGGCGTTGGCCGACTGGCACTTGCGAACTGCTTCTGCTTCGGCAACCGCGCGGCAAGAAAGACTAAAGAAAATGGCGTTGGCTGCTTCTTTTATACCTCTGATGACCTGACGTCAGGGAAGGGGCGTCGGCAGCAGACGCAGGACCCAAGACTTTGGAATTCAGGCCAACTGAGGGCAATCTGCCAGCAGGATTACCCAAATGTAATGACTGCAACAGTGAAGCACATAGAACATCTGTAGTATTGTTTGCAAACAATTTCACGGGCCCTTGTTTTAGGGCATGAAGAAGGGCCGTCAGGGCAAATATGATTGCTCTCATTTCCCTGATGTTGATGTGTTCCTGCCTGAAGATGTGGGACCAAGTACCCTATACTTTCAAGCTACCCAGAGTAGCCCCCAGCCCAGATTGGAGGCATCTGTGTACATCTAGACGGGGAAGGGGCTGCAGTGGAAGTCCTGGATTGAACATGACCTAGTTTAACCGCCACTGAATCTCCTTCCTCAGACATGGGAGGAAGGGGATGACCAAGTCAAAGGGGTGAGTGTGTTGGGTCCATAGGGACTTTAGGTATCACTGCAAGTTCCTCATGTGCACCCTTGACAGAGGGAACATGGGAACAATGGAGGCAATGTAGCCCAGTAGCTCAAGGTTCTCTCTGGCTGTCAAAGTAGTGGCTTTGAGGACATACGGGGTCAGGGTTTCCACTTTCTGGGGCGAGAGGAATGCTCTCATAACATCGGTCTATTAATTTTGCCCTAATATCAAGTAAGGGCTGAAGCCTTAGCCAAGAATATCATCTCAGGACAGCTAATCTTACAGAGGCTTCTGCAGCATCATAGGTGCAACGAATAGAGTGCCTGGCAACTTGAGAAGAAAGACTAATGAGATTGGAAATGTGTGTCTTGAAATCAGAATCTGGGAGCTCAGCCATGAGTTTGGTGACCTGGGACAGAAGTGCCAAAGCATATTTGGACATGTGTGTTTGGTAATTCACTGCCCTGAAGACCAGGTTAAAGGAAGTGTAAAAAGAAGTTATGTCTTAGCATAACATTCCATCTGTGTTGTAGATCTTTGTTCATTCATTACCATTAGGACCTCAGTTCCTTCCTCGGAACAACTATAGCAGTTTCCAAGCTCGCGCCAGCCAAAATCTCACAGCTAAGACCTATCCATAATGCCCTTCTCCTAGTTACTTCTGATCGAATCTGCCCACCCTTAGATAATAGATGTAGTAATAGAAAAAAAATAGGAGGCTCGGTCTGAGCAAATACCCAAACCAGAAGTTCCTAAATTCCACCAGGAATCCAGGCAGGGGGAAGGAGGGCGGGAATTAATGAATGAACAAAGATCTACAACACAGATGGAACGTTATGGTAAGACATAACTTCTTTATCTGATGCTGTAAATCTTTGTTTATTCATTACCATTAGGACAGAGTCCGCAGCTACTTGAGTCCTGGGTGGCCCTAAGGAAGGATATTCCTGAGCACCACAGAACCAAAAGATGCTTGTCCTCTGGAGGCCAAATCCAATTTGTAATGAGATATAAAGGTATGAGGTCTTGCCCAAGTGGCTGCTGTACAGATATCATCCATTGAGGCTCTGGAATGAAATGCTATAGAAGTAGCCATAGATCTGGTAGAATTGCCTTTATTCTGGAAGGTAAGGACAGCTTATTCTGTTGGTAGATAAAGGTAACGACGTTTCTAAGCCAGAAGGATAAAGTCACTTTGGAAACAGGTTCACCCAATCTGGTTCCTGCAAAGGCCACAAACAACTGATCTGTTTTTCTGAAAGATTTAGTCCTGTCCAAACAACAACGAAGCTGCCGATGCACATCAAGGGTGTGTAAAAAGGTACTCCCTTCTGTTAGAATGCAGAGGGAAGAAAACCGGCAGGTCAATAGATTGGTTAATGGAAAAGCTAGAAATGACCTTGGGCAAGAAAGAAGGGTCAGTACGAAGGGACACCCTATCCGTGTGGAAGATAAAGTAAGGACTCTTGACACTCAAAGCCTGGAGCTCAGATACTCTTCCAGCTGAGCTAACTGCTACTAGAAGTAAGGTTTTCCATGACAAAAATTGCAAATCATATGAATCAAAAGGCTCGAAAGGAGAACTTGAGAGACTGAAGTACCAAAGTCAAGTCCCAGGGTTCTAAGGGAGGCTTGACCTGAGGTTTAACATGCAATACTCCTTTCAAAAAGGTCTTGCATAGGTAGTGTGACAATTGAATTATCAAGATCATTATGAAAATTGGCGAAAGCGGAGGGTCCTGCATGCAAAATAGTCCGGTATTGTAGGATCTTTTGAATAGGCATAGAGAAAGGGTCTAAGTTCAAATCTTTGGCCCAAATAGAGAACCTAATCCATTTACTAGCATACACTTTCCTAGTGGAAGGTTTGTGTGAAGCCAGAAGAATTTCACTAACAGGAGATCAGATGTCAAGCAGCCTGGCAATCATTGGAAGTGAAGGAACCAAACTGAGCTTGAGACTGTGCAGGTTCGGATGAATCAGTCCGAGGATGAGATAACAGGTCTTGGGAATGATCCAGGATCCACGGACTGTGAATCAGATGAGGTCATAGGGAAGACACGTTGGCCAATCGTGCGTTGAGAGCGTCCCTCAGGGGGAAATCGGGGGCAAAGTAGCTTCTGCATTTGTAGTTTAGGGGGGAAAGCAAACAGGTCGCAGCAAGGCTTGCTCCAGCATTGGAAGTTCCAATTCGCTGTTACAGGGTTGAGGGACCACTCATGAGGCATCAGGATGTTCCTGCTCAAATTGTCTGCAATAAGGGTGGAACTCCAGGGAGTGTGTTGCTATAAGGAAGCGGTTGGAAGCCATCTCCCAATGCCAAATCCTCATGACTTCCTGACACAGGGGGGTAAGACCTGGTTCTGCCTTGCTTGTTCATATACCAGACAACTGACATGTTGTCTGACTGAACTACAATGGACCCAGAGGGTAGGGAGACACAGAACCCTTGCAATGCTAGGAGAACTGCCCTCAGTTCCAGGACATTTGTGTGCAAATTGGCCTCCATGGGGGACCATGTGCCTTTGACAGTCTTTCCCTGTAAATACCCCCCCACCCTAACAGGGAAGTGTCTGTGGTCACCATGGCCGTGGGCTGGGGAAGACGGAACGGTCGACACCAAAGATTCGTTTGTGGGTTCATCCACCATAACATTTCTTCCTTGCAACAGTTTAAAAGACTAACATTTGGTCAAGTGGGTAAATTAGCAACGACCATTGTGTGGAAAGGAGCCACTGTAGGGTTCTCATGTGCAGTTTCGCCAGTGGTATCAACGTAACGTAAGAGTTGCAGTATAAGACGTGCTGGTACATAGTTCTGAGAAGGTCTTTGATTTGGTGCGTTATGTTCAAAAACCTGTGAGGGGGAGAGAAGCCTGACAGGATGTTGTGTTTCGAAGACCGCTTCAATGAATAACAGTCTCTTTGTTGAAGACTGAGATTTGTCCTTGTTGATTGTAATCCCCAAGAGGAGAGCGAGACCTTGAGTTTAAGATGATTCCTGGTGGGAGCGTTAGGGAGACAATCGTCTAGAGAAGGAAACGCCTGAAATCCTTGTAGTCGAAGATGAGCTACCACAACTGCCATACATTTGGTGTACACTCAAGGGGCTGTCGAGAGACCGAATGGCAGTGCCTGAACTGGTAGTGATTTGCTCCCAGCCGGGAGCGGAAAAACCTCCGGGAGCGGTGGATCCATCTTTATGTGGTAGTACACGTCCTGGAAGGTCTATAAAACACATCCGGTTATCCATCCCTAGGAAGGGAAGACTGGACTGTATCGTGACCATCCGGGAATTTTAAAGTTTGATAAATTTGTTAAATAGGCTGAGATCCAGGATTGGTCTCCAGTCCCGTCATTTTTGGCACTAAAAAGAACCTAGAGTAAAACCTGGATCCTGTCTGGTCTAGTTCTAGTGGTGCTGGTTGGAGGGCTCTTTTCCTTAGCAGCTTTTCTATTTCTAAGGCTGCTAATTCCCTCTGATTGGGTGGTACATCAGGGGATGGGAGTTAAATCTAATGGTATCTGGTAGCCTCCCCCGACTGCTTCCAGAGGAAAGCAATTGGCCCGCTGCTCAAGAGCACTGGCAGGGTCTGCTGGAGAAAATCTCTAGAGTCCTGGTTACGTGGACTTTCTCACTACATGTGTCTCATGGTTCAAAAAGTGCAGATTCATCGACAGGTGCATTGACGAAGGAAGATTTAAAGGGGTCTGTGAAGTCAAAACAGCATCCAAGCATTACTTCTCATGACAATGCCTGATGCGGCAGCTTGAGCTGCCCCCTCGGTGGAGTGAGATATCAAACGCATCGAGGAGTTAGAGATGGATTCAAGGGTAGCTAGCTGCGTGGCAACAGTTTATCATGCACCTCATCAGGCAGTACCCAACCAAAGAGGGAGACATTTCGGAAATTAGGTCTCTTTGGAGGCAAGTAAAGTGCGCCAGATAGAACAGCGACCGAATGGCGAATGTCGCTTAAGCAAAGGTCCATTTCCCTAGTCTGTGAATAGTCTGGGACTCTGGAGGATGGACGGTGGAACTATGTTCTGCCAGTCCCCTCTTGGTGGCTGCCACCACGACCATAGAATCAACTGTCAACTGCTAGGACCAGTGGGGCTGGTCTTCAGGTGTAGATAAAAAATTTTTTTGCTGGCCTCTGAGGGACAGGTTCTACGTTGTCCTGGGTCTTCCAGGAACGCTGCACAATGACTTTAACAAGGTCATCTGCCGGTGGAGTTACCCAGGAAGTAGATGGCCGGGCACGGAAGGCCTGCAGGAAAACCGATTTCTCAGAAAAAGGGTTATAGGTTCATACTAGGCTATCTGCCCTAGAGCATTTATAAGCCTAGCCAGAGTGTGTTTGGCTTTCGCCACCCATTTTAAATTAATTTTGCTATGCCCTTTTTCGAGGTTAGTATACTGTGCCTCTGCCTAACAGTGACACAGCAGTGATACCCGGGGTAGACCTACGATCTCCCATCCACTCAAGATTCCTCTTGAAGAGAGTCAATGAAGGACTCTGCCTAACCTGGACTGGGATTTTATTCCAGAGTGAAGGGAGCTTCTGGGTTATGAATCTGTCCCTCCAGCATGTCCTATTTATTTCAGTGCTGAGGTTCAAGTCTCTCAAGCACGTAGCTCGATGGGATTTGGATTTTCTGAGGTGCAGCATGTCCATTAATTCCGGGTTGGACATGGCTTTATACGTCAGGCACAGATCGCCTGCGAGCAGGCAGTATGCCACTGAGTAGAGCTGGAGTTTCTTTAACCGGGCAGCATATGGCATCTGTTTGAGCCCTTTGATCCTCTTGGTGAGGTACGTTTGGGGTCTTTTCAGTTGCTGCAGGTGTCTGGTAAGGTACATCCCAAAAGGGGCATTGTACTCAATTATGGGCCTGATGAGGGTTGAGTAAAGAGGCACGATGACCTCCCCTGATCTAGATGTGAATCCCTTCATGATTAGGTGGGCTATATAAAATATTTTTCTAACCACTTTGGCCACGTGGCTGTCAAATGAGAGATTGCTATCAACATGGGACCCCAGGTCCCTAATTACTTCTTCTGTACTTAATGGATTACCACCTATGTGGTAATTTGTGGGCACTGTTTTTGCCAAAGGGGATGACTATACACTTTTTGGCGTTTAGCTTGAGGCCATGGCTCTGGCACCAGTTTTCTGTTTCTGAGGCCCTTTTGGAGGATGCTTGTGTCAGCTGGAGTCGATTATGGCGCCCAGTTTGCAGTCATCTGCGAACTTGGTAAGCCACAGTCCTTCCGTGTTGGCCTGCACCTCCAAGAAATATATAACGAACAAGAGCGGTCCCAGGACTGAGCCTTGTGGGATGCCACTTGAAACTGGTTTGGAGTCTGACATGGCTCCAGCAATTCTAACCATGTGGGTTCTGTCCTTGAGCCAGTTTGCAACCCATCTAGTGACATAGGGGTTTTATAGTTAAGCTGGTGAGCTTATCTATAATGCCCGAGTGGGGTATTGTATCGAAGGCTTTTGCGAGGTCCAGGTAGGCTGTGTGGACAATCTTCCCCTCGTCAATGGCCTTGGTGACCGTTTCAAAGAAAATCGACCGGGTTTAAGAGGCAGGATCTGCCCTTAAAGCCGAACTGGGTAGGATCCAGTGTCTGTAGGTCCCCAATATCTTTATTTATGAGGTCCATGATGATCCTTTCCATAGCTTTGCAGACCAAGCTAGTCAGGCTTATGGGTGCGATAGTTTCCAGGATCCGTTGCGGCACCACCTTTGTGGAGAGGGACCACTGTTGCTGTACGCCACTCTTTGGGTACATATCCTGTAGTAAGGCTGAGACTGAACAGTAGTTTTATGTTTGGGTTTAGCTCTTCTTGGAGTTCATGTAGGACGCAGTCTGGGACACCGTCTGGTACCACTGATGCTGTGTTTTTTGCTTCGGAGAGGGCATCTCTTACCTGGGCATCTGAGATGTCAGGGGGGGGCAGCACTCTGCTGGGATAGATATTTGCCCTTTTGGTGGGGGGGAGAAGTTTGCGCTGAACTTGTCAGCTAAGATGTTGGCAATGTCTGTGGGTTCGGTGTATTTTTTGTCATTTTAGACAAATTCTGAGCATATCTGGGAATTCCCACCCAGGTTCCTAACATAACTAAAGAAAGCCTTGTGATTATCCTTAGTGTCCTGTGCAATTTTTCTCTCGAAGCTGGCCTTAGACGATTTTATGAGTGCCCGTAGTTTTTTGCTAATACTGATCAGAGATGCCTTCCCTTTTTGGGATTTTGCTCTATCATGTAGTAGCTTCCTCCTTCTATTGTATAGTTTTTGTTTATGGCTGGGATCCACCAGACAGGACGTCTGCCTTTGGAGGATTGGGGCTTGGTTTTATTTGGGATTGCATGATCCATGCATTCTTGAAGGTGTTCATAGAATGTCTTTATAAAGGATTCTGCGGTCTGGGCCGTATTTTCCACAGGCCCGGGGGCTTTGAAGGATTCCACCTCGGTTTTGAGGAGTGTGAAATTTGCTTTAGAGAAGTTTTTCACTGTGGTTTTCAGGGCAAGGGGAGGAGTCCGGATGTGAATATCCAGTGAGATTAGTTTATGGTCTGATCTTACCAGTGAGGGATACACTTCTGGTCTGGAGCATAGAGTCCCCATGTTGGTGATGATCAGGTCCAGTATGTTTTCCCCTCTTGTGGGAGTGGTAACAAGTTGTTCCATAGCATTTGAGTTTATACATTCTATGAATCTTTGGGCTAGGGTGTTGGAGCTAGAGTAATGCTCCCAGTCTATGTTTGGGTAGTTGAAGTCGCCCAATATAATGGTGTTTGGCGAGACCTTCATATTTTCCAGTGTTCTCAGGAAGGCCAAGTGGGGTTCCTGGGTTTGGGAGGGTGGCCTGTAGCAGGCTATAAACTGGAAGGCAGTTTTTCCCACTGTTAGTTGCACATGGAAAGTTCTCTGATGCTTCGTGCTGTGCCACCAACCTGGAGGCGTGGGTATCAGACGAATATTGATACTCCCCCTCCTTTTGTGGTTCGGTCCAAGTTTTGGGATTGAAAAGCATGGTATGAGGTATAACCTGGTAGTGCTGGGGTGCTCTCGGGAGCCTTGAACCAGGTTTCTGTTACTGCACAGATATCAATGTTCTCTCCATGCTAAGGAGAGTTTCGAGTGCGTGCATCTTGAGGTTTAGACTTCTGGCGTTGAGTAGCATTATTCAGTTACTTATCCCTTGTGATACCTATGGAGGTGGGTTTGTCTTTTGAGCCTTGCCTAAAAAAGGCACTATGGGGGTAGCAAGAGCCTTTGCCAATATCCGAAATCCCAGGGGGAGACAGGTGCAAGCCGTCCCTAGCGAAGCATCGTGGCATAGGACTTCCAGTCTCCGCACTACTTGAGGATTTTGAGAATGTCTCCAAATGAGATGTCATCTCGGGAAGAGCATGGGGACACTTCCGCTCATCTCAGTGTCTTTGGTGATGGATTCCTCCGGAGAATCAAGGTGCCTCCTCTTGCACCTTTTCTTCTGGGGTGGCTCCCCAGTGAGGATCTTCTGAGAACTCCGGAGAAGGGGTTCCCTTCAAAGAGGGTTCTTGCGACTCCCGTGCCCGGGATCCTGAAACAGCGGGTTGGGAGAGATGCATATTATGGGAGGGTTCTGATACTGATGTCATTGGTGCTGACTGCGAGTCCACTACCTGTACAGCTGGCCCACCTGAGGAGAGATGGGAGTCCGGAACCGGGAGGGACAACCTCGGAACCGGGGGCACAGCTTGCCGTGAGGAGCTCAGACAACTGGAAGCCGGAGCCGTAAACATAAGACGGTGCCAGTGAGAAAATGGGCGCCAGGCTAGGTACTAAGGTACGGATGGTCCAAGCACTGCTTCGGGAGAGCATCAGTTCCACCGGAGCAGATGCAGCAAGGGTAGACGGTGCCGACAGGGAAAACACTGCTGTCGGAACAGAGACATTATGCAGCGGAATGGAAATATCTTGTCCTTGTCAGGTATTAGAATTTTGGAGCCGAAGAAACTGTCAGCACCGTGGCTGGGGATGGTGCCGAAGCAGGTACAGTCATCGGAGCTGATGTCTGATCAAAGGACGGCACCGAATTCAGTGGTGCCGAGGTCGGAACCGAAACGGGGGTGAATATCATGGATGGCACAGAGGGAGAAGACACAGAGCCCGGTGCCTAAGAAGTCTACGCAGAGGGTGCCACCGAAGCACAGAGCCGACTTGGTTCCGTAACTGATGGAGATGCAGGAACAGAGTGACTCCGGTTTTCCTTGTGTGTGTTTTTTTTTTTTTTTTTTTTTTTATTTTGGAGGGGGTGAGACCTCCGACCCACATAGAGCCTCTGAAAAAGGTGTCTTGAGTAATCAGTTTTTCCTTATATTTTTTGGTCTTTGCAGGGGGTGAGACCTCCGACCCAGATAGAGCCTCTGTAAAGGGTGTCTTTTTAAGAAAAGTTGATTTTTACTTTCTGCTAGTGTACAATTACTAAAACTAGCACAAATGTCACAGTCAGCTTTAATATGATCCACGCCCAAACAGTAGACACAACATGTGTATCTGAGTTGGGCATCTTACATCCACACTTGTCACACTGTTTAAATCCCAACTTAGCTTTGTGTGACATAGTAAGGCAAGAAGGCTATCCTATAGAAAAATTAAGGGAGAAAATACCAATGATGTCACTTAAAAAAAAAAAAAAAAAAAAAAAAAAACTAGTAAAAAGGAAAGGACTGTCAAAGACAGGAGAGGGGGGACAGTACCAATAAAGGTAAAAAATTAAATTACCAAGGAAAAGAGTAGGAAATAGGCTTAGGTTATAGGCGACAGTGAGAAAAGGCCAACTTGACTAAAATTCTGGAGAGAAGCGGTCTTAAAATTAACAATTTTCTATTTGGCTTTGAGAGAGATAGCTAGCATGTCTGACTAGGAACATGGCAAATGAGATCTGGAGTAACCAGGAGAGGGGCATTAGGGGGTAGGTCTTAGCTGAAAGTTTTTGGCTAGAAACAGCTGTATCGGTTCAGAGGACGGAACCAAGGTCGTAATGGTAATGAATAAACAAAGATTTACATCAGATCCTTTCTTACCAAGGCACTCCATGGCCTTACTGTCCTTGTCAGTGGGGAGGACTGAGGCAGAAAGCAATAATTTGGATGACTTAACTGCAGAGACTGAGACAGTGACAGGGCCACCTACTGGGCATTTAATCAAAATTTAGCCCCATCAGGGACCTTGAAGAACCTGTCAGGTCTCCTGGGAGCAGGTGGTTGGGAATCAGGGTTAGGAGAGGCAGTATTGAAGGCATCCAAGAATGCTGGTAATACAAAGGAATTGCAGAAGCTCATGTTTTTTGTACCCCAGTCATCTCGGAGGAACCCCACAAAATCCCTCATTTTGATAATTGTCTCCCCAAAGGTGAGATCCTCAGCTGGGGAGTCGGAGTCAACAGATTCATCATCTGGGAAGCATAACTAATAGGAGAGGACATCTGTGAGGAATAAGAGAGGGAGCCCTCAAAAGAGAAGTCTGAGGAATCCTTAGCTTCAGGTGGGATGACATCCTCAACCGGAGGCCTGGGACTGACAGGAGGGCCAGCTTGTGGGGATCCAAGCGTGGCAGACCTTAGAGCTATAAAAAGCTTAAAGAGGCTCAGAGAAAAACCCTGTCCAATCTGGAGTGACCAATCTGGATGGCTTTCAGGAGATGCTTGGACTTGGGTTTCTTTTTCAAGGAAGGTGTAGGGCCCGAGGACGGCTTATAGTCTGGATAAGGCCTATATTCAGTAGACTTGGACCCAGAGGGAAGACATGTCAGGGCAGCAGTCGGAACTTGTGGTTCCCCCTCAGCAGCGCCATCTGTGAACCCTCCCCAGACGTGCCTTCTGCGTGCAGTTCTGCAGCATCCCAAGGGGTACCCTGCTATATCTGCATCTGCAGACTCCAAACGTAAATCCAGGTGAATGTTGGCCACAGGAGGGACGTCTGCTGGAGATGAGGCAGCAATAACTTCAGGCCTGGAAATCTTGGCCATCTTTTTAGGTGGTTCCATGGGCTGATTGTACAGTCCTTCCACTCCTAACGCTAAGCGCTTTAGACGCAGATTTTCTAAATATATATTTAAACGCGTGCAGGCAGCTACTTACAGTTTTTGGCAAGAAGGCCTGACTGATCACGCAAAATAGATGTCCGCGTGTAAGCCTTGGACACAAAAGGCAAAGATAGTGGCCATCCTTATGGGGGATTTGATGACCACACTTGCACTTTCCCTTCCTGGATGACATGCAACCCTAATGGGCATGCAGTGACAAAACGAATCAAAAACATTCCCAATGGGGTATTTATCTTTACTGAAGATCCAAAGCGAAGACAACAGGAATGCAGACATTCGACTCGTGGCAGATAAGTTCTGAGGAAAGGTACGTGCAGACATCACTTTTAAAGCCCACACTCCCTGGGCCAACATCAGACACCCTATATACCTAGCAGTGACTAAAAGCTTTTGTATACTGGCCGAACTTTTAGGTAGCAAGGCAGGAAAACCCAGCAGTTGGAATACTGCGACATGAGAAAAGGATATCAAGTATTACAGCCAAAAGCCGGAAGAAAAAAAATGTCACTACATGGCCAATGCATTTTAGCCCTCAGAAAATGGAGGAAGGTGTACCACCGCCCTTGTTAGCATATCTGCATCATTCTTAAAATGTGGTACATGAAAAAACACCTTCCAGACCATGCAAAGTATCTCTAAATCCTTTAATGAATGTTTTGGTTATGCAATACATGGCCCAATGTAAATGGAGTAAGATTATTTTCTCCAAAATGGCCAAGTTCGCAAAATTTTTGTCGGAAAGAATACCAGCCAAAAGTTGATGCTTCTTTGACACGGGGGGGGGGGGGTCAAAGAATATGAATATATCTAGTACAATATATAGTATCACAATAGATTTGCTAACAGCAAGGTCCTCCCAGAAGACCAGTACAGACTACCTTTTGAAGATAAAAATCAGTTAAGGTTTCCTACCACAAAAGTAACATTCTTAGTAGCATGTTTGAATGAAAAGCTTCTGAGGTTGAAGCACCAAGTCAGGTAACTTGGAACTTTTTCAGTAGGAACAATGCAGAAGGCCACTCCAAACAAGACTTTGGAGCCTGTGTGTACAGGAAAAAGGAGGCTTGTAATGAAAAGCGTCCATTACATCCATGAAGGGTTTGAAAGGGAAATGAAAAAACACCTCCTCCATCTTTTTCTAGACAGTGTAGCCACTGACCCCAGTTCTAGTTATAGGACAATACTGACAAGAAAGCACACAACCAGAAGATATTACTCTGTAGTACCCTCAGACATTTTCACACCACTTTGAACAAATAAAAACAATCCAAACCAAACAGCAGGATAAACTCAGAGTGGGGAAGGGCATGTGGGAAACAGTCTGACCCTTGCAGAATGAAGCTCAAGTAACTGGGCAGATTGAAAGAAAAGATTATAACCCCCAAGATACAAATAAAGTGCCCCATCCACAGAGCTGAAGAGCACACCATGGCTGTCTGCAGAACCTCCTTGTCTGCAAACAAGGGGAAAATCAAACAAGCTTACATCTACCCCTAAAATCAACTGCTGTGAGGTGGTCTTTCTATTCAAGCTTAAAACTGGGACAATTCTCTCAAGAAAACAAAAAGATATAAGCCATCATAGTTGCACAGTACTCTTATAAGCAAAATCAAATTTAAAACCCCAAGGCCTAACCTTCACATCTGTTACCTTCTGTCTGTTCTTTTCCAGCTTGGCATTTTTCAGCTGGCCTTCTAGTCCGTCCCTACTATAAGTCACTTCCATTTTTGCCAAAAGTGGCAGGTTTGTGAAGGCTCTCAGCTTTCTGACAATAGTGGGGGGAGAGGGATGAAGTTCTAAATAAAGAATAGCCTTGCTATCATGTTTCAGCCCCAAGCAACAAATGCATCTTCTATAGTGGTTCTGAGTTAAATGACTTGGATACTTTCGGGGGGGGGGGGGTGCCTAAGTTTCAACTACAGGACATGGACATTCCCAAGTAACAGGAGGCCAAGACTGCAGAAATGGTTGTGAAGAACTGGGCATAACAAAGGACAAACTCTAAAAGAAAGGTATAATGAAACGGTGCTTTTGGCTAGGAGCATGGAAACAACTTCAAGTCTGGCTGTATGACAACAGACTATACCAAAGCATCATCCACAAAAAAGGGTTCCAACCAAGAACAAACCATTTCTTAGCCTTGAAATACCAGACTGTGGCTTTCAAATGAAATGCATAACACTTGTTTGGCATGAAGAACAACCTTCAACTGCACAGTGCATTCAAAAAGCAATATGGTGCAACAAAAGCATTCTACACAGAAAAAAGCTTTCTATTTCTGTACACTATAACTTTATCCTTTGTTAACAAGGTTAATCCACTAGGCCAGAGGCCTCTTTTCAAGAGACAGAGGTGGTATTTACACTACTTGAGGAAATTTGGCTAGGGCATCAAGGAAATTCACCTACTTGTCATTGTTGCAAGTGGGACCCACTTTGGAGGAGCACTTCCTGTTTCTGTTCCAGATGCAGAGGAGGTCCAAAGAAACAGGGATACAGATGGAGACAGATAAGATGCAGTGGTGAAAGAAATGAAGGAGAATGCAAATATCAAGACCAGACAATGTGTGCAGGATTCGAGGAAGTGTTTCAAAGAAACATGTTTAATGGAGAAGAGTCAACAAATTATGGACGCATAATTACAACCCTTCAGTCTGGAGGGTTGCGGAATGATTTACTTAAAGAAATGGTGGTGCAGAGTGAGGCAGAAAATAAAGATGTTTCCAAACGGATGACAGACAGAATCCAGAAGAACAGCGGCGAGATGGGAAAGAAAACATGTGCAGAGAAAGTAAAGGAAGGCCAAAGTGGAGTAGCAGAAATGAAGGCAAAAGTGAAAAACGAAGTATGTGGTAAGGATTCAAAGTAAAGATGACACAGAAATTAACAGGTATGAAGGAAGCATGGGGCAATTTTATAGCTCCTTTGGGTATAAACGCACATAAGGAAAGAGCATTTATTCTTTTAAAGACATTGAGACATTATATTTGAGACTTTCACTGGAAATTTATTTTGTAGAATATGAAAAAAGAAACTGTAACCCAGTGAATCTTTAGGTGATAAAAGTATTTGACAATGGAATATTTAGGTGATAAAAGCATTTGATAGGGAAACAAAGAAAATTCATGTACAATTTTGATCAGAGGTAGAAAGACTTTGAAAGGGCATTTGAAACCTTTACGCAAGTACTGGACATAGCAAAAGTTTATGTCAAAAGGGATTTATGGACTGGTGGCTGGGACTGCAACAGTGTGTCAAATAAGAAAAAAATTCTACAGATGCCAAGCATGAAGAATGTTGAAGGGAATAGGGGTGTGGTAACTACTGGGGACAACCTAAAATATTTTTTGCGGAAAAGGACATGTGATAAGTAACTGCAACAAAAAGAAATGTTATATTTGTGGGGAAATGGGACATGCTGCAAACAGTGTGTGAAATGTTACAGATGTAAAAAAACATTGCAAATTTATGGATGGAATGCAAAAATGAAAATAAGAGTAAAGAAAAAAATGAACAAAGAAGAAATTTAAGAAAATTAAAAATGTGGGAAACAAAGGAAAAAAAGGAAATGTATGAAACACACACACAGCTGATGACTGGGACCTGGTAGAAAAATTAAGGTACAGCGTTTGATCCCGATATCTGGCTAGGCTTTACTAGGCTAGTTTCCTTAATAGGCCTTTCAATTAGCTATGAACTTATGAAACCATGAATGAAAGGAAAGGGGAAAATGAAAATTTTAAAGTACTTTCTGTAAATAAGAATAGCATTAAGAATATAGTAATATGAATTTTGGACTGGTGTAATACATGTGATGTAGATGTAATTATATTAAAAACGATATTTAACAAATGAAGAAATATTACGAACAGAAATTATGGGAAGGAAAGAATCTGGAATTTATAAAATGGGAGATGTTCAGGAACAGCCGCATTCTACAGAATACAGTAAAGATATTAGATGCAACTTTAAATCTACAATGGTTAGTCATTCCATTTTGCTAAAATGGAAAGAATGAGTATATATAATAACATTACATGCTTAATTATACTATTTGTAAAGAAAAGGAAATTTATTTCATCATGTTTTAAACTAAGTATTGATAAACATGAACACTAACAGGATTTTGTGAATTAGAGGCAAGCTTAAAAAGAAAGTAAATTATATAAGAAAACTTATAATTTATAAGATGCAGCAAGTTAAAACTCAGAGACAAAAATTCATGAACATAATGAGGTATGTATAGAACTAAAATAGATTTTACAGTATCAGAAGGTTTAGTTAAAGAAGGGAAGGCAGTTGAAACATGACTTTCAGAAATTTTACAATATGGCTAGAGATGAAGGAAAACATGGAATATGTATATATAAAAAGGAATAAAAAGGAAAAATGAAAAAGCATGGAATGAAGAAGGAAAGATCAGTAATACAGTTATGGAAAAGTACAGTTGTGTACACTTACCATAAATGTAGATGTTGAGTGTATTCACTGTTGCAGTCATTACATTTAGGGTAATCTGCTGGCAGGTTGCCCTCAGGTCGGCCTGATTAACAGAGTATTGGGTCCTGTGTCGGTTGCTGTCCCATCTTCCATGACGTCAGGGGTATAAAACATGCAGCCCAGGCCATTGCATCAGTTTTTCTTGCCCCAGATGTCAGGTGCCCCCCAAATGGGGAGCCAAATATATAATTAAAAACACAAAAATATACCTCCAAACAAAAGCAAATACACCAAAAAGTCTTTTAAGCATAGCAAAGGAAAGTAGAGGTATAGTAAGAGAAAAACAGGGGGCTGGAGGGAGGGTAACCAGGACTGCAACAGTGAATACACTAACATCTACATTTATGGTAAGTGTACACAACTGTACTATGTTCTTAGTGTTTCATGTTGCAGTCATTACACATTTGGGTAGATTCCCAAAGCTATGGTTGGGAGGATGGATTTATACAGCATTAGGACCAGTAGTAAGGCCCTGCAAGACAGCAGTGGCAAAGCCAGCTCTGGATTTAGAGAAAATTGTAAGTGATCATGCTTGGTGAAAGTATGAACTGAACTCCAGGTAGCAGCTTCGAGAATCTCTCTGGTAGGAACACCTCTGAGAAAGGCTGTAGAAGTAGATGCAGCTCTGGTGGAATGAGATCTGATCCCCTGGGGGATAGGTTTTCTATGGTGCTTATAGCAGAAATGAATGCAATGGCTTATCCATTTAGAAATGGTTTGTTTTGAAATAGCCTTCCCCTCTGCCCCTGCAGCAAATGCTACCAGCAGTTCAGATTTTGAGATTTAGTCCTGACAAGTAGAATCTAAGTTGTCTATGTACATCCAATGAATGCAGAATCTGCTCCTCCTTGTTCTGTGGATTGAGAAAAAGTTGGCAAATGAATGGACTGCTTAAGAGCCACACTGGATACCACCTTGGGCATGAAGGATGGATTTGTCCTGAGTGACACCCTGTCTGCATGAAAGATGATGAAAGGCTCCACTGCCATAAGGGCCTGTAATTCAGATATCCTTCTAGCTGAAGTAACTGCTAAAAGGAAAGCTGTTTACCAGGAAAGAATTTTTAAGTCTGCAGTAGCAGCTGGCTCGAAAGGAGGTAGAGTGAGTTTTGTCCAATACAAAGTTAAGGTCCCAAGCAGGGGTTGGAGCTCTCCTGGGTGGTCTCATGTTTTTGGCCCCTCCGAGATGCTGCTTTAGCAGAGGATGAAAAAAGGGGGAGGGGGTTGTTCTGTGTTGTAATGAGCTGAAATGGCTGAGGCATGGATTTTTATGGAAGAAAAAGACAGGCCCTTGTAAAGCATCTCAGTTAAGTATTGCAAAATATGAGGTAAATTGGGCGCTGCTGTGCTCATCCCTTGAGATTGATTCCAGGCACAGAATCTTTTCCATTTGTCAGCATAAGATTTTCTAGTACTAGGTCTTCTCGCCTCCAAAATGACATCCATCACAGGTTTGCTGAGGGATGCTAAGTGGGAATTTAAATGATTAGCCAAGCTGCAAGATTCAATGTTTGGAGCTGAGGGTGTAGAATTTGGTTCTCCTGCTGAGACAGTAAGGAAGGTGTCTGAGGCAGGTACTGTGGAGAAATTTGTGATACTGCGCAGGAGTGGGTATCAGTGTTGGCGAGACCAGTCTGGAGCAATCAAAATCATGTTTGGTTTGTCCTGTGACTTTTAGAACAACTTTGAAGAGCAGAGGCACAGGGGGAAAGGCATAAACTGATCGGTTTTTCCAGGTGAAGGACAGGGCATCCACTTTCCAGGCTTTTTTGTGAGGTGTTGTTGTGCAAAATGTGTCCAACTGGTAGTTCTGGGGTGAGGCAAAAAGATCCATGTCTGGGCTTCCCCATTTGCATGTCAACATGTTGAAAATCAGTGGTTCCAGTTTCCATTCGTGTGGGTCCACGAGATTTCTGCTTAGTTCATCTGCCAGAATATTCAGCTTTCCTGGCAGGAATTGAGCTTGTAGTTGTACTTTGTAGCTCAAGGCAGTGTTCCACAATGCCATGGCTAGTCTGCACAGGGGGTAGGAATGTGTACCCCCCCTGCTTGTTTATGTACCACATGACCGTGGTGTTGTCCGTCTTTACCATTAGCTGTCCTGGTTGAAGGTAGTCCTTGAAGGCTGTCAGTGCATTCTGTACAGCAAGCATTTATTTGCTTGATATGAAGGTGCATTTGGATTTGGGCTCCATTTGCCCTGAATGCACTTCCCTGCCAGATGAGCCCCCCATGCATAGTCTGATGCGTCTGTAGTTAGGGTTTGGGCGGCAGGGGGTGGTGTGAATGGCAGTCCCTTGTTTTGGTGGCAGGCCTCTGCCCCACCATAGAAACTCTAGGCGCAGGCAAGGTATGATAGGAATCGCTGCTTCCAGGCTGTGACCATGCTGACTCCATAAACTTTTTAAGTACCACTGTAGTTTCCTCATATGCAGTCTTGTATATGGAATTAGAAGAATGCAGGAGGCCATGAACCCCAAGGCTTGCAGTATTTGTCTTGCAGATAGCAGGGTTTTTGTGGCCACCTGTTTGAAGTAAGTCACCAAATGAATTTGCTTTTCTGGTGCAAGGAAAGTCATCTGGGCAGTTGTATTCAAGCTTGCACCCAGGAATGTAATTTTTTGAGAAGGTACCAGTTGTGATTTTTCGTTTATGGTGTACCCTAGACAAGCTGAAACCCTTTTTACAAACGCCAGCTGTTTCAGAAGAATGGCCTGGTTTTCTGCCTGAATTAGACAATCGTCCAGGTATGGATATATTTGAATATTTCTTTGCCTGCAAAATGCAATTACTGGAGCCAGGCATTTTGTGAATACCCTGGGCACAGTAGACAAAGGGCAGTGCACAGAACTGATAATGCAAGTAGCTTGCTTTGAAGCGTAGGTATCTTCTGCAAGATTCCCTGATTGGGATATGCAGGTAAGCCTCATAAATTTAGAGTTGCCAACCAGGTATCCTTGCCTAACATAGGAAGTAATTGGTGAAGTCAGCATCTTGAATTTTGGAATGTCCAGAAAGGTGTTTAGAGTTGACAGGTCCAGAACTGGACGCCATGATTTGTATTTTCTAGGTACCAGGAAAATTCTGGAATAGAAACCTTGTCCCTGTTCCTCTTCTGGTACTAGTTGAATAGCTCCCATGTTTAGGAGGGAAAGTACTTGTTTCTGAGCCTCTGCCCAATGATTTGGGAGTGGGTCTGGCCACCCGTTTGGAGTTGGCAACGTGCGGAAATGAAATATGTATCCCTGGGATACTATACTTAAAACCCATTTGTCCTGTGTTATAAATTGCCAGTTTTTTGCATGAAGAGCCAGTTTTCCCCCCAAAGGGGTGGCTAAGAAGTGCTTGGTAATTTTAAAGGAAAGTCATTGAGACTGTTTACCATAGGGTGGAGTTCTGTTATTTCCAGATTTGGTAGTGGAAGCTCCCCATTGCTTAGTTCTGAAAGTCCCTTGGGACTGAAACCTGGTGCTTTTGGAATGTCTGGGTTTGGCCTGAGTGGCTCTGGAAGGAGCTGGAAAGGGCCAGTTCTTCGCAGACCAGTGCCTACTAAATCTAGGAAGTTGTACTTGTAAGAAATCTTTCACAGTTTGCATAGATTTAGCTGCATCTTCCATCTTTTTTAGAACTTATTCAGCCTTATTGCCAAACAGGTGGTCCTGCTGCAAAAGAGCATCCGACAGTTTTGCTTTAACATGATCAGGCAGAGATTGCTCCTTAAGCCAACCATGCCTTCTAAGCACAGACCAAGCAACAGCAGCCCTGCTAGACGCCGCTAAAGAATCAAAACCACACTGCAAAGTATGTTTTCCAACTTGTTCAGCTGAATGCAATAAATCCTGTAAATCTTTACTTTCCACACAGTCAGAAATCATCATCATTTTCTGTTTAAGCAGTCCCATAATATGCTGTTGATATTTTAGCATATGGAATTGACAGTTTAAAGCCCTGATTGCCAAGGTTGCAGAAGTATAAACCTTTTTACCCCATCTATCCAACGCCCTACAGTCCCTATCAAAAGCAGTAGAAGCCTTAACGCCCTTGGGCCCCTGAGAAATGGCTTCAGGGTCCGCAACAGGAGTTTTGAAAAGGAATATGTGGGACTCAGGAACCCTGTAGTACCCTGTCTGGTTTACTTGGGCCGGAGGCAAGGAATCAGGGGCCATACTGGATTCCGAAAACACAATCAACAATGTCTAGTACAGGAGGTATAGCCAAAGACCTATGCTGAGGAAGAAGGAAATTCCTAAGCCTCACTTTGGATTCAGAGAAATCCTGACTTTCCCAGTGGAAATGCTACCTTAAAGTATGTAAAGTTTCCCCAAAAGAAAAATCCTCAGGGGGAGAAGCAGAGAGAATGGAATCCTCTGCATCAGTGTCCTCATAAGTAGGAATGGACAAATCCAGGTCATTAGAAGAGTCAGAAGAAACAAAGTCCTGTTCAGAAGATTCATAGTCAAGTTCAGCCCTAGGCCTCTTACAAAGGGGGGGGGGGTTTGACTACCCCTGATTAGAGTAATTAAATCTTCAGCCATTTTGATCATTTGTTTTTTAGTCATAGGGGCCTGAACATGTGGCCTGGGCATCGTTTTTTTAGACACAGTTCGAGGTTTAGGCCTTCGTATCGAAGGTGGAGTCAAATTAATATGCAAGTCTGTAGAGGCCTGAATACACCCTCAGAAGCTGGTGCCTGCACAGCAGCTCCGGACCTATTCAAGGTAGAGACATCAGAGGGTTCCACAGGTGAAGCATCTCACGGCATACCGGATTCCGAATGGGTCTCAGTGGAGGCCTGCGAATCAGAAGTAGCGGGTATCAGGGGCTGCGAAAGCACCTCACTGAATACCGGCGAACTGGCGACTGGCTTAGGAGAAGCGTAGTCGGCAGTTTTGGACCTCAACGGCCTGTCTCTTCGGATGGCTAACAGACATCATTTCTGGATAATTAAACAGAGAACCAAAATATTTAGAAGCAAAAATGTACCGACGGAGGATAGTGTGCTGATTAAATAAAGCACAAAACCAACAGCAAGGTACGTCGTGGTCTGGGCCTAAGCAAGGAATACAGTACAAATGAAAATCCTTATGAGGTATTTGCTTCCCACAAGTAATACAATTAACTTTTACTGACATCGGAAGGAGCAAGAAAAAGTTTCCCCATCAGGGTACTTGGCTTTTAGTTGAAAATTTCAGTTCTGAAACTCAAACAAAAATTTCAGGAGTCGGCCGACCGGCACATGCGAACTGCATCTGCTACGGGCACCGTGCAGCAAGAAAGACTGATGTAAAGGCGTCTGTTGCATGTTTTATACCCCTGACGACCTGACGTCATGGAAGAAGGGACAGCAACCAATGCAGGACCCAAGACTTTGTTAATCAGGCCAACTGAGGGCAACCTGCCAGCAGATTACCCTAAATGTGATGACTGCAACAGTGAAACACAAAGAACATCTGCATATTACTATGAGAACATTTCATAAAATGTGGTCTTTTTTGTGGAGGATATTTGAGAAAAAATATAATTTTTTCTACAGTAACAAGTACAAAATGAAAATATAAAAACAAAATAGATGCACTGGAAGATTTAGAACAGTAACAGGGAATGACGAAAAGAATTACATGAAAAAAAATCAAGAAAAAATACAAGAATTATTATATAAGCAAAGTATCAAATTACATAAGCAGATTAGTAAAGACAGTAATACAAGACGAGAAATAAATGTAAATGGAGAAATAGAAAGAAGTTGGGGAAGATAATGAATATAGTACAATATGTGCAAGAAATGTTTAAAGAAAAAAGGTAGTGAAAAACATGGAAAGTAAATCAGTTGAGAGAGAGTTGGAAAATATTTCTGTAAAGGAGCTAGGTAAAGTATTAGATCAAGTAAATATAAATTTGGCTGCAGGACAAGATAGAATAGGGTACAAAATGTATAAAAATTTAAGGGAATGGCAAAAAATATTTTAAAGATTTTGAATGAATGGTTAAATGAAGGCTGTATGTATAAAGAATTATGTAATAAAATACTTAAATTCATATGGAAAAAGGAAGATCGAAGAGAATTAAACTGGAAACCAATAGTACTGAATAATAATGACGAAGATCTTTATGAAAATACAAAAAAAGATCTGAAACTAAAATTGAAAATATTATGGAAGTTAACAAATATGGGGGGGAGACTGAAAAGTTCTAAGCCCTACCAACTTTCTAAACTGAGCATTATTTTGCCTCTAACTGAAGAGAGGGTTAACTTCATCTTGTAAAGTGCCAATTTGCAGAATTAAAATAAAAATCAACAAAAATGCTCTATTTTCCACAGTAACACACAGAAGACATATGTGATGTCTTCTGAATAAAGTGTGTTTTTATTGCCTTCATTTCAGTGGGGTGCTTCCTACAGCCTTGGACTATTTTTATTTATTGGTTATTGCTTTGAAGACTGGCTATTCCTCAATTTTGAATATTTACAATTTGCAGAATTTTAATGCTATGTTTTGACATTGTTTTCAGATCACTGACTGAAACATACCAACAAAACTGTGGAATTTTCAAGTATGAAAAGCACAGCCATCATAAAGTTCCTACTCCTGCAGAAGAAAACTCCAAAGGAAATCCATGAATGTATGATGCAAACATTGAGTAACGAAAGTGCCCTTCTTACTCAACTCCGAAGAAGTGGTGTGCAAACTTTCAGCATGGAAATTTTGAGATCAAAGATGCAGCAAGGTCTGGCAGGCCTCAAACGGTGTCAATTCCTGAAATTTTTGACCAAGTCTATGACTAGATTTTAGCAGATCAGCAAACACAGGCTAAAACAATTGCTTTAACACTAGATAATGCAGGGGAAAATGTTTGGTTTATAATCTGAGCAGCTGGGTATGCAGAAGCAGTCAGCCAACTGGGTGCCCAAAGTTGGGATGCCAATGAGAGAACGTAGAGTGAACACTTCCAAGTTGATTTTGTGGCATTTTCATCCAGCTGGTGCCAACTTTTTGGAACTAGTTACTGCTGATGAAACATGGTTATACCACTGTGTTCCTGAGACAAAACAATCAATGCAATGGTGGCACAGGTTCACCAAGGCCAAAGAAGTTCAACAATCAAAAGTCAGCAGGAAAGGTCTTGGCCACACTGTTTTGGGATGAAAAAGGTGTTGTAATGACCATCTTCCAAAATGCCAAACAGTTAATGCAGAATACTACTGTAACCTGCTGTTCTGATTAGGGAAGCTGTGGAAAGGAGTTCTCTCTGCAAGACAATGCACCAGTTCACAAGGCTGGCAAAATTTTTTTTTTTTTTTGATGAAATTGGGGTTCGAATACAGACTTATTCACCCTGCTCACCAGATCTTACTCCATCAGATTATTTCCAAAGCTTAAACAGTTTGAAAGGAGAGCAATTTGAGTGATTAGGAGGTGACTGCAGCAGCAGAGTAGCATTTCAGTGACCAGACCTTTTGGCAGGGTTACAGAAACTTCAGACAATGTGCCAAGTGTGTTGAACTTCGGGGAGAATATGTTGAATAACTAAGTTTCACTGCTCCAGGTCATTACCTTTTTAGACGTGGTTAGGACTTTTCAGCACTCTTTCGTAAAGGGGAAGGGTTGTCAAGAATTATTGACAGAGAAACTGTGGATATTATGAACAGAAAAGTGAAAATCATGAAAGAAGACCTTAAGGCATTTGACACAACTGGACATGTTCTCTTACAGGTAATAATGAAAGAATACAAGTGACAAAATTAGGAAATTATGCACATCAGTATAAAGCAATAAAGTAAAACTACTTGTAAATAGCTGGTTAAGACAACAGGTACAAATGAAGAGTGGTGTAAGACGGAATGTCCAATGAGTTGTATACTCTCTGCATCAGTTATGAATGTGACACATGAAAAATTACTAATGAAGCAGGCAGGGCATACAATACGTGAAGAGTTAAGAATTCCAGTTCTGCTACAATATGCAGATGACATTATAATTGCCAAAACCAAACATGGATAAAAGTAGTCATAATTTGCACAAATGAGTGTTAAGAAATTATACGGATGGCTTTAAATAAATAGAAAAATAAAGATCAGGGGTATACATTTTATATTGAATGACTTTTCTGTGCTGGGTATAAAATTAGAAGTTATGTACTTACCATAACGTTCCATGTTAGTTGTCTTCTCTCGCCTTCTTTCTTGCTGGATGGGTTCGGAGCCGATCCTCGGCTCCGACTCGGCACTTGCTAAGCTCGAGAGTCACTTTTACCAGCTCGAGGCAGCCCCATATCCCATGATGCAAGGCGGTAAATACACAGATCTCGTTTGGTACCTAGAGGGAAAACTGCCTAGCATAAAAAAACTTTCCACTAAGGAAAGAAGAGCAACTAGCCTAAAGGGCTGTAAGGGGAAACCAGATAATTAAAAACTAGAACTAACTGGTGCCCAAGGAAACAAAATCTTCCAGAGACAAGGGAGATCAAGGTCTGTCCAGGCAAGGGGGACAGGAGGGAGGGTCGCAAGAAAGAAGGCGAGAGAAGACAACTAACATGGAACGTTATGGTAAGTACATAACTTCTAAATGTTAAGTTGTCAATCCCGCCTTCATTCTTGCTGGATGGGACCGCGTCCCTAGCACCTCTATCCTGGGTGGCTCAATGGAACAGACTCTTGAGAACCATGGAACCAAAACTGGCTCTATCCCTGGAGGCCAAATCCAATTTGTAATGAGAAACAAAGGTATGAGAAGTGGCTGCTGCACAAATAGTATCTAAGGGTAGCCTAGCCTGAAAAGCTGTAGAAGTGGCTAGGCCTCTAGTGGAATGTGCCTTAGGTTTTGAGCACAGTTGTTTGCCCCTAAGTTGATAAATGTCAGAAATAGTGGAAGATAGCCATCTAGATAAGATCACTTTGGAAACAGGGAGGCCTTTCTTATTTTCAGCATAAGAAAGAAAAAGCTGATCAGACTTCCTGAATTGCTTTGTTCTGTCCAAATAATATCTGAGTTGGCAGTGAACATCTAGATAATGCAATTTTTGTTCCGATCTGTTGGAATAATTAGGAAAAAATACAGGGAGATCAATGGATTGGTTTAAATTTGTTTTTGAAGCAACCTTGGGCAAAAAGGATGGATTAGTTCTCAAGGATACTCTGTCCTTGTGGAAGACCAAATATGGGGGACGAACAGAGAGGGCATGAAGTTCTGACACTCTCCTAGCCGAGGTAATAGCGACAAGGAAGAGAGTCTTCCACGAAAGAAACTTTAGTGAACATGAAGCAGCTGGCTCGAAAGGAGGAAGAATTAAGGATGTCAGCACTAGATTTAAGTCCCATTGTGGAGGACTCCTCCTGACCGGAGGCTTCAGGAGAAAAATTCCTTTCAGAAAAGCTCTACAAAGCTTGTGGGACATAATGTTGTGATCTGCAAACCAGACATGAAAGTTTGAGATTGCAGCCAACTGAACTTTGACCGTGGAAGATGAAGAACCCGAGTGAAAGATTTCCGCTAGAAAATCCAAAACTGCATGACAGGGGCAGTAAAGGGATCTATGTTCCTCGATTTCGCCCAAAGGGAGAAACGTTTCCACTTGCTAGAGTAAATCCTTCTAGTAGAGGATTTAAGGGAAGCCGCTATGATATCCCTAACGGGGTTAGAGATCATAGGAAGCCTGGCTAAGGAAGGAAGTGGAGCAACCAAGCTGTGAGGTTGAGAGAAGGAATGGACCGATGCAGCTGACCCGATTGGTGGATCAGAAGATCTGGCACTGGGTCCAGATGCCACGGCTGCACCAAAAGATGACGAAGGAACGGAAACCAAATTTGTCGAGGCCAATACGGGGCAATAAGAATCATTTTGGCTCTCAAAACGGTAGCTTTCTGGAGTACCTGTGGTATCAATGGAAAGGGAGGAAAGGCATAAAGAAGTCCCTGGGGCCAATCTTGGGTAAGAGCGTCTCTGGGGGGATGGCCCGGAAGAGAGAGAAGAAGACTGGGCATTTGCTGTTTTGGGGAGTAGCAAAAAGATCGCAACATGGGCGGCTCCACTTCTGAAAAATCTCCTCCACTATAGATTGCTTGAGAGACCACTCGTGAGGCATGAGTATAGCTCTGCTCAATCTGTCCGCTAAAATGTTGGTTTTCCCAGGGATATGCGTTGCTACCAGAAACCGATGCGAGGAGATCGCCCATTGCCAAAGTCTGAGAGCCTCTCTACACAAGAGATGGGACTTGGTTCCGCCCTGCTTGTTGATGTACCATACTACGGACATGTTGTCCATGTGAACTGCAATCGTTCCTAAGGGAAGAAAGTCGTCGAGGGCTTGCAATGTTAAAAGCACTGCTCTCATCTCTAGGACATTTACGTGCAGGTGGTATTCGAACGGTTGCCATGTCCCATGAACCATCCTGCCCTGATAATGACCAATCAGGGAGGTGTCCGTAGTGACTGTGGCTACCGGGGCCGGGGAAACAAAGGGTCTGCCCTGATGGACTTGGGGAGAAGAAATCCACCAGGATAGATGGTTTTTGCAAGTTTGTGTCACAAGGATCTGGTGACGCATGGGAAGCTGTTAGAAGGACCATTGGGTGAACAACATTCATTGAACGAGACGCATGTAAAAACGGGCCAAAGGAAGAAGAGAAATGGCAGCTGCCATGAGGCCCAATACTTTCAGGACCAGTCTGGCTTGTACCTTTTTGCTGGCAAGGATGATCCGCATATGGTTTTGGATATCTAGGATTCTCTGGCTTGTTAGGTTTGCTGACATCCGAGCAGTGTCTAAATTTGTGCCTATAAAAGTAATAGATTGGCAGGGCAATAAGGAGGATTTTTCATAGTTGACCGAAATTCCTAACTGAGTGCAGAGATTTAGGGTGTAATCTCTGGCTTGGAGAAGTTGATGCCTGGTGGTGGCTGAGAGGAGCCAGTCGTCGAGATACAGAAACACCTGGAATCCTTGACGTCTCAGGTGAGCCGTGACCACTGCCATGCATTTGGTGAACACTCTGGGGGCTGTAGTGAGACCAAAGGGCAGGGCTCTGAATTGAAAATGACTGGACCCCAGCCGAAAGCGGAGAAACCTTCTGGAGAGTCTGTGGATTTTTATGTGATAGTACGCATCCTGAAGGTCTATTGAGCACATCCAGTTGTCTTTGCCTAAGAAGGGCAAAATCGATTGAAGTGTGACCATCCGAAATCTTGTCTTTTTCACCGACTTGTGGAGTCTGCTGAGGTCCAATATTGGTCTCCAATCTGCCTTTTTTGGGAACCAAAAAGAACCTTGAGTAGATTCCGGGCTCTGAATGGTCTGTTGGAACTGGCTGAATGGCCCTTTTTTGTAGAAGCTTTGATACTTCTAATTTTGCAATTTCCCTTAGACCAGGTGGAACATCTGGAAGAGAATTTTTGTGAGGGAAGGGACTTTCCTCGAAAGGAATCTTGTAACCCTCGGATATGATCGACTGTACCCATTTGTCTTGCGAAAGGGAAAGCCAGGCTTCTGGGTACAGCGATAATCTTCCCCCGACTGCCTCCAAGGGTGGACAGTCGGGCAACACCTCAGGGATGCTGGAAGGGCTTGTCAGAGAGAGGCTCTCTGCTGCCCTGGTTCTGCGGACCCCCTCTGCCCCTAGGGCGGCGTCTATTGTTATTACCCCGTCTGCCTCTAGGGGTAAACTGACCACGTGTGTCCGGCGTGACTCCCTGAGATTTTCAGAACCACATCTTTCCCCCCTTCTGTCCTTTGGGGTAAGGCCTAGAAGGGGTGGAAAAACGGACTCCTACGGCAGAAAGAGTCTTGCCGTCTTGCTCACACCTGGTCAACGTATCCTTCACCTGAGGACCAAACAATGTTGACCCATCGAAGGGAGAGTTTGTGAAGGACGCCTTAAAGGGGTCTGCAAAGTTACAGAGCCGCATCCAGGACTGACGTCTAAGAGCCACTCTTGTCCCTGCAGCTCTACTCGCTCCATCTGCTGCATAAGAAATTAGCCGCATGGAGGAGTTGGTTATGGAGTTAAGAATTCCTAGCTGAGAAGCAATCGTCTCCTGAGCCCCTGCAGCTGAAAGATCCTGTACTACTTCACCTAATTCTTTAAGGATGTCCCTTTGAAGTCTGGTGAAGTGACAAATAATTCAGTGAACGCATGGCAAAGGTCGCTGAGGAAAACATCCGCTTACCATACCTGTCCATGGTCCTAGAATCCTTGTTAGGAGGATGGACTGGTACGGAGGGATCTGCAAGTTCCTTCTTGGTGGCGGCCGCCACCACCATGGCATCAACAGGGACACCTTTTGTAAGAAATTGTTTCTCGGAAGGGGCTGTAATAAATTTAGAAGGCCTCCTGGGAACTGGTTCCATGGAATCAGGAGATGCCCACGCCTTCCGAGCTATCACCTCCATGAGGGGGTCAAAAGGCAGAGACACCCAGGAGGTGGAGGATCGAGATCCAAAAGCCTCTAGGTATACCGACTCATCCTCGGAGGGATTAATGGAGGGCCAGTTTCCCCTCTGTTTTAGGAGTTCTAGGATGTCTGAAAAAGAGACATCCTCAGAGGGGGATCTTGGGGACCCCTCAGACTCATCTAAGTCGGTATCTGAAGTTGTAGACTCAGGGGAGTCTAGGTGCTTCCTCTTACAGGTCCTCTTACGCGGAGGATCTCCTGATGGATCAGGAGAATCCTCGGAAGAGGGGGTTCTTCCCAGTGGGGAAACCTGAGGCGATGGATCTCTCGGTCCGGGAGCAAGAGAGTGGGAAGAGACATCTACAGGCACCATAGAGGGAGGAGCTAAGGGAATAGACTGCTGACTGAGCCCGGGGGCCAGCACACTCCTCATCACCTCGAAGGCTCCCCTCCCAGGGAGATCCGAGAGACCCCGCTCCAAAGAAACGGGGGCTCCCGGGCCCACCGAAAGGGAAGGCTCCGAGGCAGATGTCGGAGCCGAGCTCACCAAGGCCGAAGCCCCGAGGGGGAGAGCAGGGTCGGACAAGGGTCCGATGCCACTCGCCCCCTCAGAGCAGACCAGGGAAGCCCGACCACCGGATCCCTCCAAGGAAGGTCTCAAGGAGGAGATAAGAGTAGAAGCTGAAGGGGCAGAAAGGGGTGGTATCTGCCCCGCAGCCATAGCAGTGACTATTCCAATAGACTCCGGCTCCGAGCTCTGGAGGAGAGTCGAAGGAAGAATTTGAAGAGGGTGTGGACTAGTAGTAGTCTGTTGAGACAGACTATGAAGCATCTGGGCTAGTGCCTGTGATTTTAACAATCTGCTTACCACTCTCCAAATCATGGTCTGAGAGCCTGGAAGACCTAGATGATTGGCTCCGATGGCTCCGTTCCGAAAGAAGAGGAGAGGTCGGAGCCGAAAGTATAGGCTCCAAAGAGGGAGACCTGGACCTCTTACTCGACGAAGCCATCGGAGCCGACAACTTATCGGCTCCACGCCTGGTCAAAGATGTGTCAGCTCCAGCCGGAGCAGACACAGGCAAGGAAATAATGGTATCGGAGCCGGCTGGCGCCGATACCGAACCCTTCGATACATGGTGGTCGGAGCAGACACCAATGTATCAGTCAAAGTATCGGTACCGATAGCCACCGGTGCGGAAGATTTAGTCAGAATGACATCGGCTCCAGCTGGAGCCGATCTCGACTCCAAAGGAGTCAGAGCCATGGCCGGAGGCTTAGTAACAGAAGCCTGGGCCTTGGAGGTCTTAGAGGGCTGATCCGAAGCAGACTTGGCCGGGGAGCCCTCTGGTTTAAGTAGTCCTCTTAAAATTAATTTATTTCTCCTTTCCTGCAGGACTCTCTGGCTGAAAGAGTGACAAACAGCACAGGAGTCCTGCAGGTGGAGAGGTCCCAGGCAATAGATACAAGAAGTGTGACCGCCTGTCAGAGACATCTTCTGACAGCACGAGTCACACTTCTTGAAGCCTGAGACCCTCGGTTCTTTGGACATAGTGAGAACAACACAAAAACACACTACTCACACAGTCCCAGATTCAGAAAAATTGACTTAAAAAGGGAGAAAAATATACTCACACACACGCCCTGACAGGAAGGGATGGGAGAGGATTGGGGGCCCGACTAAGTAAAAACAAGTAGGGAAACAGTAAACTACGAGCTTGAGACCTTAAAACTATCTAAAAGTGACAAATACACTAAAATATGTGAGAAAAAAGAGGGATGGGGTGACTAATATTTGAATAACAATTCACTTACCAAGAGCTGGTAAAAGGAGTACCTCATCAGATCTGGGTATTTACCGCCTTGCATCATGGGATATGGGGCTGCCTCGAGCTGGTAAGTGTGACTCTCGAGCTTAGCAAGTGCTGAGTCGGAGCCGAGGATCGGCTCCGAACCCATCCAGCAAGAATGAAGGCGAGATTGATAACTTAACATTTTGGGAATAAAGATATAAAGGCACATTAGTGATTTCCTGCCTAGGGCGGGCCAACATCCAGCCAGTATACCAAAGCCTTTTACTTCCTATGATACACCTATGTTGCACATGTGCTCCTCGAATACATACGTCATAAAAGTGACGTCCGGGCATACCATCCTCAGAACCAAATGCCCCTGTAGGAACGCCAGTCCAAGGAAAAGAAAAAGATGAGAGGTTAACAGTACAGCCAGAAGACAAAGGACTAGGGGATAGACGAAAGGGACGGAATAAAGGACACATACAGTTATGGTAAGATTGTATACAACTATACTATGTCCTTTTCTACTGTTGCAGTATTCTTACCCTGAGGGGAATGCCAAAACTCAGGAAAAAACTTGGGAGGAGGAAGGACCAGTAAAAATCTTTAGAAAGCCATGAATGATTGCCCTAGCAAAACCAGCTTTAGAAATCCCATCCAACTTGTAGTGTTTGGTAAAGGTATGCACCAACATCCAGGTAGCTGTCTCAAGAATGGAGTTGGTGTCCAATCCCTTGAAAAAAGCATCAGAAGTCGTCACAGCCTTAGTAGAGTGAACCTCAACACAGAAAGGAAGAGTTTTACCATGATAAACATAACTAAAAAGTTACTTTACAAATTCAAGAAGAAATAGTCTGCTTAGAAAACAGCCAATCCCAAAGACCTGGGATAAAAATAAACAAGCTGATCAGATTTTCTGACAGCCTTAGTCATGTCACGTGTGTGTAGTAAATTCTCACTAGGAAATTGTGGAGAAAAGAATGGTTGGTAGATGGAGATTAAGTGGCAACTCATTCACCATCTTGGGCATAAGAGGAGGATTAGTAAAGAGGACAAGCCATAAGAACTTGAAGCTCAGACACCCGTATGGGTGAAATAAGGGCAAACAAAATAAGTCTTCCAAAAGCAATGTTGCAAGGAAGCGGAGGCTTAGAAGAAGCCAGAGTCAATTTTTCCAAAACAAAATTAAGATCCCAGGGAGGAAGAATGGGCTTCTTGGGAGGTCTAATGTGAAGGATGCCCTTTAGAAATTGTTTTGCCTCAAACCTAGAAGCTAAAGGAGGCAACAAAGGCAGACAAGCAGAGACTGCTGGCTGATGAGTATGACTTGACAGAAGAATAAGCCAAACCAGCACTGAGCAATTCACACACGGAACGAACCACAGGAACATCCACAGCAAATGGATCCAGGTTACATGAAAGACTGACAGAAAACCTATTCCATTTAGACAAGATTTCTTGGTATTGGGTATCTAAGGAACCAAAGCAGTCTTGGCTGAAAGGGAGTCACCAGCAAGATCTAGGGTTTGTCCTTTTGAATCTTGAAAAGAACTTTCTTGAGAAGTACTCCACTTGTAGACAATGTCCAGAAACACATCCCTGTGAAGCATCCATTTGTGGGATTGGGTCAAGGACCTGCTCAGTGTGTCTGCCACATAATTTTGACCCAAGGGAAAACAAATTGCTTGAAGAGTCACATGATGGTGAACCGCAAACTCCCATACCATGACAACAAGCCTGCAGAGAAGGAAAGATTTCGTTCCCACATTTGCTTACATACCAGAGGGCTGTGGTGTTGTCTGTAAGCAGGTTGAGGGGGTCAAGAGATAAGAGAATGGAAGGCCTGAAGAGCCAAGCAGGAGCACTCATCTCTTTGATGTTGACATGCTCCTTTTGCGGAGTCGTCCAGACTCCCTGCACTCTCAATGTGCCAAAGGCTGCTCCCCATCCTACCTCAGAGGCATCTGTGAACAATTCTCGACATGGAAGAGATGGATGAATGGGAAGGCCTGGGTTCAGACAACTGCTGAATCCACCACACTGAAGCTCCTCTAGTCAGGAAAGAGGAGGAACTGCAAATTCCAGGGGATGTGCATGTTGTTGCGAGACTGACTTCAGAAATCACTGAAATTCTCACGTGGAGTTTGGCTACAGGTAACCGGGATGGTGGATGCCATAAATCCCAGAAATCTCAGAAACTCTCTGGCTGTGACTTGGGTCAGAGGAAGGATTTTTAAGGAGTTGAATAGGAATGTGAAGGTAGGCATCCTTAATATCGAGAGAGGCAATAAAAATCTGAGAAAGTAAAGGGAACAAAGTCAGTACAGAGAACCTGCAAAAGGAAGGATTCTTCAGAAAAGTACTTAGATGAGAAATAGGTCTACAAGGACCGACCTTTGTTGGAACCAGAAACATTCTTGAATAAAACCCTTTTCCCCTTTGATCCTACTGTGAATAGTTCCCTGACTTAACAAGCCTTGAAGTACCTTTGGAAAAAAATTCAACTGTTCCTGAGGTGGTTGAGGTATGTCCATGAAGGAAGGTAGGATTTCCAAACCATGAAATACCCTTTTTGAATTACTGAAAAAACCCACGAGTCTTGTGTAATGCTTGACCAAACTGGGTGAGAGACAGACAGCAAAAAAGGAATGAGGCCGAGAAAAAAGTGACAGATGCTATCTGGTTTGCCTCAAAAGGGTTGCTTCTGTGCAGAAGCCGCCTAGCAATCTTTGGTGGAGGAGGCCTCCTTTCAGCTTTCTTACCTTTAGGAGGACGACGGGTGCATCTCCAAACGAATGCTGGCTTGGATGGATAATTCTTTTGAAATTTAAGCAAAGGTGAAACCAAAACACGTTTCAAGTCCTGTAACTCCTTGCCTTTTTTCTGTGAAGACTTGAGTCAGCAGCAGTACCAAATAAGCCACTGCTGTCTAAAGGAACATCCATCAGCTTACCTTTTATTTCTTCTGGCAGTGGCTGAAGTCTTAATCAGGAACACCTCCTCAATACAGACCCTGGAGCAACTGCCCTTGATGAAGCTTCTGCTGCTCATAGAAGCACTTAATATAAAGGGGAATCATCGCAGGTGGCTTGATAAACACCGAATAGGCTAAAGTTTTCCCCTCAAAATCAGGAAGGTTAGAAATAGCTTGAGTAGCCTGGGACAAGAAAGCCAAAACATATCTGGTCACAGGAGCTTGGTAATTAGTTGCCAAAAGGCAAGGGTGGCAGAAGTGTAAATAGTCTTTCCCAGTCTTTCCAGTGTCCTGCTTTCCTTATCAGAAAAAAGAAGTTTAGTGGCAGGCAGTAATTTAGAAGGCTTATGTGAAACCACAGAGTCCACCGAAGGGTCACAAGATGGGCATTTGTAATTTGCAATCATCAGGCACTTGTAGCAACGGTCAGGCTTCCTAGGGGCAGGGGGCTAAGAATCAGGAACCTCAAATGCTAAAGAGAAAGCATCCAGTAAAGCAGGTAAAACTGGAAGGACAAAAGATGACAAAGGGGAATCTGCAGGAGCCCATAACACATCCTTTGCACACCCAAAACTTGTGAACAGCCCTATTTGAAGTATGCCCTCATCTTAGCAATAGTATTCCCAAACGTAATCTCCTCAGTAGGGGATTCTGGACCAGAATATTCCTCTTCAGGAGAAGCATACGCCAGAGGTGATGGAATTTTGGTGGAATAGGTCTAAGATTCCTCATCTGAGGAAATTTCGTCATCACAGGAAGCCTGCTCCCTTGTCCTATTGGGAGGGAAAGACATCCAAGGAGCAGCAGGAACAGAGACCCATGAAGGAGGCTTTAGAGCCATAAGCATTAATTAAGCCCTGGCTGAAATTCTGCCACTCACTTTGATGGTCCCTGGAAGAAGAAAAGTACAGTTTTGTACCTACCATAAATGTAGATGTTCGAAGATCCACATTGCTGCAGTCCTAACACTTGGGTAGTCCGCTGTCCCTCGGTCGGCCCGAATATCAGAGTATAAGGCGGACGTCGGTCAAGGCGCATTTGACTGACATCAGAACGTCAGGGTACAAATGCGCATGACCGACATCATATCCTCAGTCTTTTCTTGCCCCAGATGTCAGAAGACCCTAAAAAGAAAGGTCAAAACCCATAGACAACAACTACACAACCAACCAGCCTAACACCAAAAATATGTACAATATATACAATATATACAATATACCTCAGATGGATAACCCAACCCACACAACCACCTCAAACTACAGAGGGGAAGGAGGGAGGGTAAACTGGACTGCAGCAATGTGGATCTTCGAACATCTACATTTATGGTAGGTACAAAACTGTACTATGTTCTTCATCTCACATTGCTGCAGTCCTAACACTTGGGTAGAATCCCAAAGCAGAGGTAAGGGAGGATGGCTAAACTATAATGAAGCAGGAGCTGCCAAAATGCCCTGCAACACAGCAGTGGCAAAACCAGCCCTGGATTTAGAGTACAATGGAAGGTGGTAATGCCTAGAGAAGGTATGCACTGAACTCCAAGTGGCTGCCTCCAAAATATCCTTAGTTGCCACCCTCCTCAAAAAAGCTGTTGAAGTGGCAGTAGCCCTAGTGGAATGAGGCCTAATCCCAGCTGGAATCTCTTTGCCATGATGGGAATAACAGAAAGCAATGCAAAATCCAATCCACTTAGAAATAGTTTGTTTTGACACGGGCTTGCCCTGAGAGCACAAAGCAAAAGAAACTAATAACTGCTGAGATTGTCTGAACCCTTAGTTCTGTCCAAATAATATCGCAACTGCCTGTGTACATCTAAAGTGTGCAAAATCTTTTCCCCTTTATTTTGGGGATTTGCATAAAAAGTAGGCAAATGAATAGTTTGGTTTAAAGCCACACTAGAAACCACTTTAGGCATAAAGGAAGGATTAGTACGTAAAGATACCCTATCCTTATGGAAAATTAAGAAAGGCTCAACTGCCATAAGGGCCTGCAATTCAGAAACCCTTCTTGCAGAGGTAATGGCCAACAAAAAAGCAGTCTTCCATGACAAATATTTCAACTCAGCAGTAGCTGCAGGCTCAAAAGGTTATAGAGTGAGTTTCTCCAACACAAAATTGAGATCCCAAGCAGGAGTAGGAGCCCTTGGGGGTCTTATATTCTTTGCCCTCTAAGAAATTGCTTGAACAAAGGATGAGAAAACAATGGTGGGTCACAGTCGTAGTGAGCTGAAATTGCTGCAGCATGAATCTTAATAGAAGAGAAGGACAAACCTTTGTCTAACAACTCAGTAAGATATTGAAGAGCCACACTTAAATCAGGCTCAGAAACATCCAAATCCTTAGCTGCACTCCAAAACAAAAATCTCTTCCATTTATCTGCGTACACTTTCCTTGTACTAGGCCTTCTAGCTTCCAAAATCACATTCAAAACTTGTTGTGGAAGTTGAGACCCTCTATGGTTTAAAACAGAATATGCCAGGCTGTTAGGTGAAGAGAGTGAAGTTTGACATTGAGCAAATGACTTTCCTCCTGGAACAACAGATGTGGAATCAAAGGCAAAGGCCATGGAGGCTTCCGTACTAGACTTCTCAGTAATGGGTACCAGTGCTGTAGAGGCCAATCTGGAGCTATCAAAATCATCCTTGGCTTGTCCTAGCTGACCTTCAGAAGTACCTTTGGGAGGAGAGGCAGAGGTGGAAAGGCATACACATGAAGATTTTTCCAACTGAAAGAAAGAGCATCCACTTTCCAAGCTGTGGGATGAAACCTCTTTGTGCAAAACTTTGGCAGCTGGTGGTTTAGTGGAGAAGCGAACAGATCTATGTCTGGAGTTCCCCAGGACACTGTCAATTTCTGAAATACATGAAGATCCAGTTTCCACTCATGGGGATCCATGATTTGTCTGCTTAACACATCTGCTAAGGAGTTCTGTGCTCCTGGCAGAAACCTTGCCTGAAGACTTAGTTGTAAACTGAGAGCAGTCTCCCACAAAATCATTGCTTGCCTGCATAGAGGATAAGAATGTGTTCCCCCTTGCTTGTTGATGTACCACATGACAATTGTGTTGTCTGTTAGAATCAACACCTGCCCTGGAAGAAGTAAATCCTTGAAAGCTATTAATGCAAACTGGACTGCTAACATCTCCTTCAAGTTGATATGTAGATGCTGTAGTCTGACAGGCCACTTGTCTTGTATCCACTTTCCGTTTAGATGAGCTCCCCAAGCTTTGTCCGAGGCATCTGTCGTTAAAATTTGACTCGCCTCTGGCCGGGTCACAGAGAGTCCCTTGTTTAGGTGACATTCCTGAGCCCACCACAAAAATTCCTTTTGAATGCAAGGTATTATTGGAATGACAGTGTCCAGATCCTGGCAGTGCTGTGTCCATACATTTTGAGATACCATTGCAACTTCCTCATATGCAGTTTGGCATTGGGAAGCACCAGAATACAAGATGCCATGAACCCTAAGGCTTGAAGGACTGTCCTTGCAGTCAGCCCGGACTGAAGAGATAGATGATGGAAGTAAAGGGAAAGATTCTTTTGTTTGTCTGGGGTTAGAAAGGCCATCTGGGATGCTGTATTCAGTCTTACACCCAGAAAGCACATGTCTTGAGAGGGTACTAGACTGGACTTTATTTCGTTCACAGAATACCCCAGGCATCTTAGCACTGCTATCACAAATTCCAAATGACGAAGAAGCTCGTCCCTTCCTTGAGCCAGAATCAGGCAATCGTCCAAATAAGGATAGATTTGTATTCCTTTCAGCCTGAAGAAAGCTATCACTGGAGCCAGAACTTTCGTGAAATACTCTGGGCAGTAGATAAGCCAAAGGGCAATGCAGAGAACTGATAGTGAGAATTCCCAGTCCGAAACGCAGATACTTCCTGCAACTTAGCCTGATAGGAACATGAAGGTAAGCCTCCTTGAGATCCAAAGTTACCATCCAGTGATCCTTGCCCAGCAGAGGTAAAAGCTGTTGTAACGTCAACATTTTGAACTTGGGAATGTCCAGATAAGTGTTGAGGATAGATAAATCCAAAATTGGTCTCCACGTGTTCCCCTTTTTTGGTACAAGGAACAGGCGAGAATAAAATCCTAGGCCTCTTTCTGGCATAGGAACCGGCTGTATGGCCCCTATTTGGAGTAACAGAGAAATTTGCTTGTGAGCCTCTATTCTTTGTTGAGGAGGAATGTCTGGCATGCCTTTGAAAGGAGGCAAGGTATGGAAATAAAACCTGTAACCGTGATGTATGATATCCAATACCCATCTGTCTTGGGTAATCAAACTCCAATTTTCTTTGAAAAGTGCCAACCTTCCTCCCAAAGGTGCTGCCAGGCGAGAAGGTTCTGGTAGCTGAAAAGGTAGGTCATTGGGTCTGTTTACGAAAGGACTGACCCCTGCCCTCACCCGAAGACCGTGCAGGAGAACTCCCTGTTCTAGGCCTGAAAGAGCCCTGACCTCTGCCCCTGCCACGTCTAGATCTACCCCTAGACTGGGAATCATAAGAAGGATACGTCCACCCCTTAGTAGGCCAATTTCTACTAAACTTAGGAGGCTGAACCTGCAAAAAATCTTTAACAGTCTGCATAGACTTAGCCTTGTCTTCCATTTTCTTTAAAACTGCCTCAACAGGAGAACCAAACAAGACATCAGATTGCAAAGGGGCATCCAAAATCCTAGTTTTAACATGGTAAGATAAATTTTGATCCCTCAGCCAGGCATGCCTGCGAAGAACTGACCCAGTGGCAGCCACCCTAGACGAGGCCTGTACAGCATCAAAACCACATTGCAAAGAATGCTTACCCACCTGTTCAGAAACATGCACTAAATCTTGTAACTCTTTACAATCAATACCTTCCGCCAGAGCATCAACCTTAGATTTCAACTGTGAAAGGAGATAATTTTGATATTTCAACATGTGAAACTGGCAATTCAAAGCTCTCATGGCAAGAGTGGAAGAAGTATAAACTTTCTTTCCCCATCTATCCAAGGCCCTGGCCTCTTTATCTGCAGGAACCGGATTCTTGACAACAGAAGCCTTAACACCCTTAGGCCCCTGGCTAACAGTTTCTGGGTCTGCCCTAGGACTCTTAAAAGATACTTATGAGCTTCAGGCACCCTGTAATACCTATCTGGTTTAACAGGAGCAGGAGGCAAAGAATCAGGATTAAGAGAAGCCTCTGCAAACACATCTTCCACCACATTCAGAACAGGAGGTATAGCCAAAGGCCTATGCTGGGGTAAAAACAAAAATTCTCTAAGCCTTTTCCTGGAATCAGAGAAGTCCTGACCTTCCCATTTAAAATGCTCTCTCATGGAGTGAAGGGTCTCTGACAAAGAAAAATCCTCAGGAGGAGAAGCAGAAGGAGTAGAATCATCCACATCAGAATCAGAATAATGAGAATACTCCTGCAAGTCTTCAGTCAAGACCCAGACACATCCGAAGCCTGCCCATAAACCCACAACACTGGTTCCATCCTAGGCCTCTTATCAGGAGGGGGCATAGAGCCTCTAATTAAAGTAATTAAATCTTCTGCCATTTTAAGCATGTGCTTCTTGGGCACAGAACCTGAAGAACTAGGAGTGACACCCACAGAAGCTAAACTAGACCTGCCTCTAGGAGAAGCCTTGGAAGCAGAAAGAGGGCCTAGACCCCTTAGGAAGGGAGGGAGTACAGTTATCTGAGAAGCCCCTACAGCCTGACCTGCCTCCTGGGAGGCCACATCCTGTAAAATCAAAGTTTCTCCCTGGGACTCCAGAGAGGCCTCCGTCGGGACCACCGGTTCCACTGACGCCTCTAAAGAACCGGCGTCCGGTTCGGACGACTCCTCTAACCTAGGTTTAACTGCCTTGTCCTTGCGCTTCTTTGAGGAAGCGGCCGGAGCATCCGACGGCATATTGTAATTGCACCGCTTCCCAAAGACCAACCTGGCACAATCTAACCTTCGCTTTATAGTGCGTTTATTGAACCTAGCACAAAAGCGACACCCAACAACGTCGTGCTCAGGTCCCAAACAAGGTATACACAAATTATGGTAATCCCTATGCGGTATCTGTTTCCCACAAGAAATACAGTTATTCACTTTTTCTGACATCCGTAAACCACTGAGGCAAGAAAACCAAAATATTCCCCAACGGGGTACTTAACCAACTCTGACTTCGGTCTGAAACTCCGAATTCGAAAAATTTCAGAACGCCGAACGGCACTTGCAACACTGCTTCTGCATCGGACCATGCGGCAAAAAAGACTGAGGATATGACGTCGGACATGCGCATTTGTACCCTGACGTTCTGATGTCAGTCAAATGCGCCTTGACCGACGTCAGCCTTATACTCTGATATTCGGGCCGACCGAGGGACAGCGGACTACCCAAGTGTTAGGACTGCAGCAATGTGAGATGAAGAACATCAGGATTTGTCTTGCTTTCTCTTTGACTAAACATCTGTCTTATGAAAATAGGAAGGGTCCGAGGTCAGCCTACACTTCAGTAATGATGAGCATTGATGCCCTCTGGCCACCCAAAATGAAAGTCTGCAGTGCCTCAGAGGACGTGCCTGTTAACTGGATCCATGGCAGCCACCGAAACAGTTACAGCAAAACAATCTGACCCCAGAACCAGGCAAACCTCTGGGTGTTCATCAGCCTCGAGAGATGTCAGATGTAGGAGGCACAGTGGAAGAGTCAAACCTTGGTTTTTTTGGCCTCTCTCTTCAGTGACTACTTAAGATCAGGCCTGGAAGTTCCTCCATACCAACTTTAGCCAAAAGTTTGATACGCTGATTTTCTAAACAAATAGCGAGAGAACACATCCGACTAAGTCAAGCCTTGGACACAAAGCCCTGACAAATGGTATAAGTTTTGTGATCATGAGTAGGCAGTAAACAAAACAAGCACTGATCATGACTATCTTTATGTGGACTGTCTTCCACTCTGGCACTTGAACCTAAAGCAAAAACAAAAAAAAAGCAGTTTTTTGTCTTTCTGCTTTTTCCCGGTAAGGGGTTGCCACAGCGGAACTCCGGTCCCCTAATGATTGGCAGTAGATATTTACAAAACGCTGAGGTGCCAGCCCGACACCCAACCTTCAATGAAGGCACGCCCATTTACGCACGCATGTCTTTCGAACGCTACCCAACCACGGGGAGATCAGACTCCACACACAAGGCACTCCCAAGCCAAGCAGAGAATCGAACGGGAGAACCTCTTGCTGTGAGGTAACAACGCTACCGCCATATCACCACGGCTTAAGAAAAGCCCTACAAAGCCCTTGTATGAATGGCTTGATTCACCAGTAAACACACCTCAGGCAAACAGACGGATTAAAAATGGAGTTCAGACTGGCGGCAGAGAAGTTCTAGGGATGGTATGTCTGGATGTCAGTTTTATGCCCTACATATGCAAGGAAAGTACAGTTGTGTACACTTACCATAAATGTTAGATGTTAGAGTGTATTCACTGTTGCAGTCATTACACTTGGGTTATCCTGCTGGCAGGCTAGCTTCAGTCAGCCTGAATTCCAAAGTCTAGGTCCGGCGTCGGTTGCTGTTGCCTCTTCCCTGACGTCAGTGCGCCAGGGGTACAAAAGATGCAGCCGCCATTTTCTTCAGTTTTTCTTGCCCCAGATGTCAGGTGCCCCCAAAAGGGTAGGCTAAAAATATGCCAATAAAACAAGCATGCACCAAAACATACAATACCTTCATCTACAAGCAAATACACCACATAGATTGTATAGATTAGAGAAGAGCAGATAAGTTGAAGCAAAGATATGGGGGATGGAGGGTGGGTAACCTGGACTGCAACAGTGAATACACTCTAACATCTACATTTATGGCAAGTGTACACAACTGTACTATGTTCTTTGTGTTTTACTGTTGCAGTCATTACACTTGGGTTGAATCCCAAAGCTAAGGTTGGGAGGCTGGAGCTAAATAGCATTAGGAGGGGCTACGAGGCCCTGCAAAACTGCATTGGCAAAGCCTGCCCTGGATTTAGAGTAGAGTGGTAAATGATAGTGCTTTGTAAAGGTGTACACTGAACTCCAAGTAGCAGCTTCTAAAATGTCTTTGGTTGGTACTCCCCTGAGGAAGGCTGAAGTGGCTGCTGCTCTGGTTGAATGTGGCCTAATGCCCTTAGGCACTGGCTTGCCATGTTGTGAATAGCAGAAACGAATGCAGTGGCCTATCCACTTTGAAATAGTCTGCTTTGAGATAGCCTTTCCTTGTGATCCTGCAACATATGCCACTAGTAGTTGCTCTGTCTTTCTGAAAGCTTCGGTTCTGTTCAGGTAGAAGCGTAGCTGTCTGTGCATGTCCAAAGAATGCAGAATTCTCTCCCCTTATTCTGTGGGTTTGGATAAAAAGTAGGCAGATGAATAGCTTGGTTAAGGGCCACAATGGACACTACCACCTTAGGCATAAGTGTCGGGTTTGTCCTCAGAGAAACCCTGTCTGGATAAAAAATGATAAAAGGTTCCACAGCCATGAGTGCCTGTAGCTCAGAGACTCGTCTTGCAAAGGTTATTGCTAGGAGCAGAGCTGTTTTCTAAGATAAAAACTTTATATCAGCTGTAGCGGCTGGCTCAAAGGGAGGCAGGGTGAGTTTTTCCAAACATAATTGAGGTCCCATGCAGGTATTGATGATCTCCTTGGAGGCCTTAAGTTTTTGGCTCCTCTGAGGTACTGCCTTAACAAGTGATGAGAAAGGATTGATGGCTCTGTATTGCAATGAGCCAAAATGACAAAGGCATGAATTTTAATTGATGAAAAGGATAGGCCTTTGTCCAGCATCTCAGTTAAGTATTGCAAAGTCCATAAGGGAAGAAACTTGCTTTTGTGCCTCTGCCCATTGATGTTTTGGCAGGTCTGGCCAACCGTTCGTCCTTGGCAGGGTATGGAAGTGAAACTTGTAGCCTTGTGACACTGTCTAGGACCCGTTTGTCCTGGGTTATTATGTGCCAGTTTTGAGAAAAAAGTGCTAGTTTTCCCCCTAAAGGTGTTGCCAGAAGATAAGTGCTTGCTGCAGGCAAGGGGAAATCATTGGGACTGACTCCTGTATGGTTGTGATTTGTCTTCTCCACTTTTGGAGGTAGAAGCATCCCATTGTATAGACCTGTACGAACCTTGGGGCTGGGATCTGCCTCTTGGGTGTCTGTATCTGCCCCTTTGTGGTCTGTCTGACACTGGAAAGGACCAATTCTTTGTAGGCCAGTGTCTGCTAAACCTTGGAGGCTGAACCTGTAAGAAAACCTTAATCGTTTGCATAGATTTAGCTTTGTCCTCCATTTTCTTTAACACCAAACAAAGTATCATGCTGTAATGAGGCATCTAATAAATTTTGCTTTGACACGATCAGGCAGACTTTGCTCCTTTAACTAAGCATGCCTCCTGATGACAGAACCCGTAACAGCTGCTCTGTAGGAGGCCTCCAAAGAATCAAAACCACATTGCAAAGTATGCTTTCCAACTTGTTCAGCTGCATGCAATAAATCCTGCATTTCTTTGTTTTCTGCACATTCAGAATTTGTCAACATTTTCTGTTTAAGCAGTGACATAATATATTGCTGATATTTGAGCATATGAAACTGACAATTTAAAGCCCTTATAGCCAAGGTAGCGGAAGTGTAAATTTTTTCCCCATCTGTCCAATGCCCTAGAATCCCTGTCAGAGGGGATAGGGTTTTTTGCAGCGGAAGCCTTGACCCCTTTGGGACCCTGAGAGATAGTTTCTGGGTCAGCAGCAGGGTTTTTGAAAAGGAATGAGAGTCAGGAACCCTGTAGTACCTGTCCGGCTTAAAAGGAGCTGGAGGTAAGGAGACATGGGTCAGACTGGACTCTGAAAATACATCAACAACAATGACTAACACAGGTGGAATAGCTAGGGGCCTGTGTTGTGGTAGTAAAAGGAAGTCTCTGAGCCTTTTTTCTGAAAAATCTTGGCTCTCCCAGTGGAAATGCTCCCTCATGGTATGCAAGGTTTCCCCAAAAGAGTAATCCTCAGGAGGAGAGGCTGAAGGGATAGATTCTTCAGCATCAGAATCCTCACAAGGAGGAAGACCGTATACCTGATCAGAAGAGGAATCAAATGAAATGGAAACCTGATCTGAAGATTCATATTCTGTCTCTTGCCTAGGCCTTTTATCAGGTGGGGGATACCCATCTGAAGGAATAGTCTCCGAAGGTCCAATACCTTGAGCTTCCAGTGGCCTAAGCGACTCCACGTGGGAGTCGGTAGCGGCCTGTGGGTCTAAAGTAGCAGGCGCCAGGGGCTGTGAAGGCACCTCGCTGAGAACCGGCGACTGGCTTAGAAGAAGCCTAGTCAGTTTTGGACCTCGGATGCCTGTTCTTTTCTTTTTCTTTGCGTTTCTTGTGAATTCCAGTAGTCGGATGGCTATCAGACATGGTATAATTAAATCTTCTGCCAAAATAGTGTAATGCTAAATCGTTCCGACGCTTAATAGTGCGTTGGTTAACTCTAGCACAAAACCAACAACTAGCAACGTCGTGGTCAGGGCCTAGGCAAGGAATACAGTAAGAATGAAAGTCCTTATGAGGTATTTGCTTCCCACAAGAAATACAATTAACTTTTTCTGACATCGGTCTGGAGCAAGAAAAAAGTTTCCCCAACGGGGTACTTAGCTTTTAATGAAGACTTCCAATCTGAAATTCGAACACGAAAATCTCAGGAGGCAGCCGACCGGTACTTGCGAACTGCTTACGCTTCGGGCACCGTGCGGCAAGAAAGACTGAAGAAAATGGTGTCGGCTGCATCTTTTATAACCCTGGCGCACTGACGTCATGAAGAGGCGACCGCAACAGACGCTGAACCTAGACTTTGGAATTCAAACCAACTGAGGGTAGCCTGCCAGCAGGATAACCTAAGTGTAATGGCTGCAACAGTGAAACACGAAGAACATCATACGTGCAACATTCAGTAGGTAGTAAAATGCTGTGGTACACTGGCCGGAAGTCAGGCCACCCAAGAAAGGGAATTCTTCATGTTAAGAATACTGCAAAAGTAGAACAGAAGGACATCTTACAAAAGAACTGTTAAGAAAAAGGCGTATTTTATAAATTCAGCACTGATGGGGAAAATAGCATACTTGGCAAGTGTATTTATGTTGCCAACAGTATTTGAAAATTAATTCCAGATAATGTTTTCATTTACATGGGGGTTCTAGATTAAACCCAGTAGAGAGGAATTATGTATGTAAATACAGGAGGTTTAGGGTTAATTAACAGTGGTATACACTGCTTCATTAAATAGTGTTAAAGCAAATAAATGAAAAAAAAATGAGATTAGAAGTAAAAATGTATAAATGCAAGTATGATAATTTCGGGGTATGATAAAAAGAGTAAAAGCGTAAGTGTATAAATGAAGAAATATTACCAAGACAAATATTTTTATGGAAAATAAAAATTGATATACAGAAAGATAGAAGAGTATGGTATAAAAATGATGATGAAATTACTACGTAAAACCATGGGAAAATCTAACAGATGAAAAAAATTAAAGCTATTAAAAAAAATGGTGTAATCAGAAAGTAGAATGTTAAAGATTTTTTGTGGAGACTGTTAACAGGTAAATTGCCAGTATAAGGAAAATGTGCCATACAATAAGAAAGATGACATGTTTTTCATTGTTAGGAAGAAACTACAGAAAAAGAAGTTATGTACCTACCATAACATTCCATGTTAGTTGTCCATCTCGCCTTCCTTCTTGCTGGATAGGTTCGCAGCTGATCCTCGGCTCAGACTCTGCCACTTACTATAGCTCAAGAGCTCTTTACCGGCTCGAGGCCACCCCTTATCCCAGAATGCCCAGCGTCAGCTACCCAGATCTCGTTTGAGATAGCTCACACTAGACATAATTATAGAAAATAATCCAATAATACACCTGGATATACAGTTAATTGTCATGGTTAGGTTGGGAAGCAACTAACAACAGAACAAATTAGCCAGTGAAACCATTGAGAAACTCCTTTCAATCCTCGAGGAAGGGGGACGGAGGGAGGGACGCAAGAAGGAGAGATGAAGGACAACTAACATGGAACGTTATGGTAGGTACATAACTTTGTTAAGTTGTCCAATCTTGCCTTTGTTCTTGCTGGATGGGACAACGTACCTAGCACCTCAATCCTGGGTGGCTCATTGGAACAGACTTTTCAGAACCGTGGAACCAAAGGAAGCCCTGCCCCGGAAAACCACATCTACTTTGGAATGAGAAATGAATGTATGAGGATCCGCCCAAGTAGCTGCTGCACAAATTGAATCTATGGGCAATCTAGACTGAAATGCTACCCAAGTAGCTACTGACCTGGACCTTTGGGTTTTGTTGGAAGATCTTTTTGTCGCAAATGGTAGGTATGGGCTATGGTGTCTGATAACCATTTTGACAATTGTTACTTTAGAAACTGGAAGGCCTTGTTTGTTGTTAGCAAATGAAAGGAACAACTGATCTTATTTTCTCATCTCTTTAGTTCTATGGAGATAGAAACTCAGTTGTCTATGCACATCCAATTGGTGTAAACTGTATTCAGCCTTGTTGGAATGATTAAAGAAAGACAGGAAGGTAAATGGATGGATTCAAATTGTGTGCAGAACATACTTTAGGTAGAAAAGATGGGTTGGTTCTCAGAGAAACTCTGTCTTTGTGAAAAACTAGGTATGGAGGGCGAACACACAGTGCATGAAGTTCTGAAACACGTCTGGCAGAAGTAATAGCAACTAAGAAAATAGTTTTTCAAGATAGAAATTTCAAGGAACATGATGCTGCTGGTTCAAAGGGGTGGCAGTATCAAGGAGGCAAAAACCAAATTGAGATCCCAAGGTTGAAGGGGCTCTCTTACTGGGGGTCCAAGCAGAGATGTAGCTCTCATGAAGGCCTTCCAGAGTTTGAGAGACATTATGTTGGAGTTAGAAACTCAGACATGAACATTTGAAATGGCAGCTAATTGTACTCTGATGGTAGCAGCTGCTGCACCAGAATGAAACAGTTATGCTAAGAAATCCAAAATCTCGTGTATAAGAGCAGTAAAAGTATCTAAATTTCTGGATCCTGCTCAGTAAAAGAATCTTTTCAATTTGCTAGCGGATATTTTCCTTGTATTTGTCTTATGGGAGGAAACAATAATATCACGCACTGCTGGGGAAATATTGGGGAGCCTGGCTAGGATTGAAGTGGAGTAACCAAGCTGTGCGCTTGAGAGATTGGAGGGATTGGTGTAGCCCGCCTGATTGATGAATCAAGAGGTCCAGTACTGGGTCCAGAATCCAAGGCTGGGCTAGAAGGTGGGGGTGAAGGAACGTAAACCAAATCTGTAGAGGCCAATAGGGGGCAATGAGGATCATTCTGCAACCCAACGATTTTGCTTTCTGAATGACTTGAAATTAGGGGAAAGAGGGGAAATGATTAAAGGAGTCCCTGAGGGCAATCGTGGACTAGAGCGTCCCTGGGTGTTTGACCTGGAGGAGGAACAAGGGAGAAGTAGCTGCTGCATTTGTTATTGAGGGGAGAGGCAAAGAGATCACAGCAAGGCTGGCCCCATTTGCAGAAAATAAGACCCACAATTTCCTGTTTCAGAGACCACTCGTAAGGCATGAGGATAGCCCTGCTGAGCCTGTCCGCTATTACATTGGATGTCCCAGGGATATGCGTTGCTGTCAGAAAACGGGAGGAAATCACCCATTGCCACAGTCTGAGAGCCTCTTGGCACAAGGGGCAAGACCTAGTTCCCTCCTGTTTGTTGATGTACCAAACCACTGACATGCTGTCTGTCTGCATTGCAATAGTCCCAACAGGGAGAGAGAGTCTTTAAGAGCTTGCAACGCTAGGAGCACTGCTCTCATCTCCAGGACACTGATGTGCAAGTGGTACTAGTGAGGTTGCCAAGTGCCTTGGACCGTCTTCTCTAGATAATGCCCCCCCCCCCCAAATCAAGGAAGCATCCATGGTCACTGTGGCGACCGGATGGGGTTCCGTGAAAGGTCTGCCCTGATTACTAGTGGAGAGACCATCCACCAGGAAAAGTGTCTTTTGCAAGATTCCATAATTAGCATCATGTGAGACCTGGGTAATTCCTGGAAGGACCATTGTGTGAAAAGAAGCCACTAAAAGATTCTCATGCGAAAGCATGCTAAGGGAACTAGAAGAATGGCTGCTGCCATGGACCCTAGAGCTTGAAAAACATATTTGACTTGAACTATTTTGCTCCTCAGGAGAAGTGAAACCTGTTTTCGAACAATGGAAACTCTTTCCTGAGGCAATTTTACAATAATTTTTCTTGTGTTTAGCGCTGCTCCTATGTATGCAATAGATTGACAGGACAACAAGGCAGATTTTTTCGAAGTTTATTGTGACGCCTAGTTGAGCACAGGATGTGATGGTATAATCTCGTGCCTCTAAGTTGTTGCCTGGTGGTAGCAGTGGGGCCAGTCATCCAGATAAGGAAACACCTAGAATCCTAGACGTCTCAGGTGAGCAGTGACTACTGCCATGCATTTGGTGAACACCCGGGGGCTGTGGTGAGACCAAAGGGCACAGCTCTGAACTGGTAATGACCGTCCCCTAGCCGGAAGCGTAGAAATCTCCTGGACCGTCTTTCCATTTTTATATGATAATACGCGTCTTGAAGATCTATGGAGCACATCCAACTGTCCTGACCCAGAAAGAGGAGAATGGACTGCAGTGTTACGATCCGGAACTTTTCTTTTTGTACAGATTTGTTTAACCTGCTGAGATCCAGAATTGGTCTCCAGTCCCCTGTCTTTTTCGGCACTAAAAAAAAAATCTTGAGTAAGTTCCAGATCCTACTTGGTCTGCGGGGACTTCCTGGATGTCTCTTTTTTCTAGCAGTCTTGAAACGTCTGTGACTGCCTGATCCCTTAAGATTGGGTGGAACATCTGGGGGTCTGGTCTGGTAGGAGTGGAAAAACAGGCTCATACATCAGAGAGCATTTTGTCTTCCTGCTGGCACCTGGTAAACGTGTCTTCCACCTGAGGCCCAAAGAGAGAGGAGCCATCAAAGGGGGTATTGGTGAAGGACGCTCTGAAAGGTTCTGCAAACTGACACAGCCACAGCCAAGAATGTCTCTTAAGAGCCACTCCTGTTCCTGCAGCTCTACTCGATCCATCGGCAGCATATGAAATAAGCCTCATGGATGAGTTGACTATTGAATTAAGAGTCACCAGTTGGGTAACTACCTTGGCTGAAGCTCCCTCAGCTGTGGGATTCTCGTAGAGTATCTCCAAGCTCTTTTAGGAGATCCCTCTGAAGCCTAGTAAAATGGGAAAGATAGTTCAGGGACCCAAGGGAGAAGGTCGCTGATGAAAACATCCGCTTCCCATATCTGTCCATTGTACTAGAGTCTTCATTCAGTGGATGGACAGATGAGGTTTCAGCTAACTCTCTGTGGCTGCTGCTACCAACATGGCATCAACTGGGAAACCCTTAGTTAAGAATTGTTCGTCTTGAGGGGCTGTGATGAATTTACTGGGTCTCCTCGGGACAGGTTCCATAGAATCTGGAGCTGACCAAGCCTTTCGAGACACTACAGACATGAGGGGATCAAAGGGCGGAGACACCCAAGAGGTGGAAAGTCAGGAACCAAATGTGTCCAGGTATACAGACTCATCCTCGGAAGGGGCTAGGGAAGTCCAGCTACGCCTCTGCCTGAGAATCTCAAGGATGTCCGAAAAGGAAACATCTTCAGAGGGGAACATTGGAGACCCCTCCGATTCATCCAGGTCTGTATCTGAGGGGACAGACTCAGGGGAGTCTTGGTGCTTCCTCTTGCACTTTTCCTTCCAGAAAGCCTGCTGAGAATGCTCTGGGGAGGTTTCGGAAGAAGAGGGTTCACCCAATGGGGTGTCCTGGGGCATAGGTTCCCTACGCATTGGGGCTGGAGGAGAAGCAGAGGTTGTCACAAGCACCAAGGGGAGCGGAGCCGATAGTGGAGGTGTCTGTGGGGACAGCACTCTCCGCATGACTCCCAAGGCGCCGCGGTCTCAACACAAGAGGACTCCAGCTTCGAAGAGACCGGAATCCCACCCCGTGCCGAGGGCGACTGCTCCGAGGCCGATGTGGGAGCTGAGCTCAACGGAGCCGACGCTCCGAGAGGAAGAGCGGGGTCGGACAAGGGTCCTATGCCATTTCCCCCCTCGGAGCAGACTAGAGAGCTTCGGCACCCAGATACCTCGACGGGAGGAAAAACAGAGATAATATGAGACAATGTTGTAGCCGAAGAGGATGTCATCGGAGCTGAAGGAACCACTATGGGAGCATCCACGGACTCCGGCTCCAAACTAAGTATAGTCAGAGGAGGAATTGAAATCGAAGTGGATGGAGCCGAAGCCTGTTCAGGCAGGCTCGAAAGCATGTTAGCAAGGGCCTGTGACTTCAGCAACCTACTAACCACTCTCTCCACATACTGATCCGATAACCTCAAGGATCGAGAGAAGTGGGAAGATGAGCAATGACTGGACTTGCTTTGAAGTAAGAGTGATTGTGGCACCGAGTGAATTGGCTCCAAAGAAGGAGACCTAGCTCATTTGTGGCTCCGAAGTAACAATTGGAGCCAACGGAGGGGTAGTCTTGTCGGTGCCAGATGGCACCGACACACTTGGTTTGTCAAGCTCACAGGTTGGTTCTGAACATGGAGCAGACGGCTTGACTGGTTTCAAATGTTTCACTGGCTGAGATGCTTTAGCCGGAGAATACGGTTTTAACAATCCACGGAAGATAAGCTTGTATTTCCCACTCCTGCAGGACCCTTGGACTAAAGGCATGACAAATAGCACAAAAGTCCTGCAGGTGCAGAGCCCCCAAGCAGTAAACACAACTAGTGTGCCCATCTGTCAGAGACATCTTCTGACAGCATGAGTCAAACTTATTAAAACCAGAGGTTTTAAATTCCTTAGAAATTTTACCAAAAAGAAACTACAATAGTAACTAAAAATTAATGAAGACCTTAAAGGAGAGCCTCTAACAAATGGCTGTCCTTAGGGGGGGACTCTCTAAGTTAAATGAGTTCAGGGAATAACAGAAGGCCTAGCGACCAAGGGGCGACGGCCAACACAGCACAAAAAAAAAACACACAGCAAGGACGAGACAAGAGGTTTACAATAAGATAAAAGTACAGTTTTGTACCTACCATAAATGTAGATGTCCGATAGATATGCAACTGCAGTCCTGACATATGGGTTGTCCTGCCTCAGGCAGCCCCTCGGTCGGCCGGATTCCAAAGTCTGGGTCCGGCGTCGGCTGATGTCGCCTCTTCCCCGACGTCAGAGCGGCTGGGGTATAAAAGCATCAGGCGACGCCATCTTCAGTGTTTCTTGCCCCAGATGCCAGGTGCCCTCCAAGGAAGGCTAAATTTAGAGAATGGATAAAATTCCAGACATGCACAATAGTAATAAACAGATACACCATAAAAGCTATCCCCAGCTAAGTTGGAAAAGGGGTAGTGGACCCAAAAAAGTAAATTACAGAGGGGTAGGAGGGAGGGTAAACCTGACTGCAGTTGCATATCTATCGGACATCTACATTTATGGTAGGTACAAAACTGTACTATGTCCTTCAAGAATGCAACTGCAGTCCTGACATATGGGTTGAATACCATAGCCAAGCTGGGGGTGGTAGGATCTAAGAAAAAGATGGTGTAGCTAAAATGCCCTGCAGGACTGCCGAAGCAAAGCCTGCTCGGGATCTGGAGTATAAAGGCAGGTTGTAGTGTTTGGAAAATGTATGCACGGAGCTCCATGTAGCAGCTTCTAGAATGTCCTTTGTAGCCACCCCTCTTAGAAAGGCTGTGGAGGTGGCTATAGCTCTGGTGGAGTGTGGCCTGATATCGGCTGGCACACCTTTTCCATGGAAGGAGTAACAGAATCTGATGCAGTGTCCAATCCATTTTGAAATTGTTTTTGAAATTGCCTTTCCTTGCACTCCAGCAGCGTAAGCTACAAATAGTTGGTCAGACTTTGCTGGCCTTTGTTCTGTCCAAGTAGTAGCGTAATTGTCTGTGTATGTCCAAAGTGTGCAGCAGCTTTTCCCCTTTATTTTGAGGATTGGGAAAGAAAGTAGGCAGGTGAATTGCTTGATTTAGAGACACCCTGGATATCACTTTTGGCATGAATGAAGGATTGGTTCTTAAAGAAACTCTGTCCTGATGAAAAATGAGGAATGGAGGTACTGCCATGAGGGCCTGTATCTCCGAGACTCTTCTTGCTGAGGTAACTGCCAACAGGAAAACTGTTTTCCAGGGGAGAAATTTCATTTCTGAAGATGCTGCTGGCTCAAAAGGAGCCAGAGTTAATTTTTCCAAGACGAAGTTGAGGTCCCATGCAGGCACTGGTGGTTTCCTGGGAGGTTTGATATTCTTTATCCCTCTTAGAAACTGTCTTAGCAAAGGATGTGAAAACACAGGTGGATCACAGTTGTATTTTGCTGAGATTGCTGAAGCGTGTATTTTTATGGAAGAATATGAAAGGCCACTATGAAGCATTTCTGCCAAGTATTCCAGTATCTGTGGCATGCTAATTACTGATGCATCCTGAAGCTTGTTGGCATTCCAGGTGATGAATCTCTTCCATTTGGCTGAATAAGTTTTTCTGGTGGAAGGTCTGCGTGCTTCCAGTAAGATCTCTTGAACTTTTTTGGAGAGAGAGATATGGGTGGAAGTCATGGGACCCTCCAAGCTGTCAGCTGCAAAGTTTGCAGGTTGGGATGAACCGTCCTGTATTTGTGCTGAGTTAGAAGCAGAGGCCATTGAGGCAGGGGCCACGGCTTGGTGCAAGATATGCTCCTTAGTAATGGATACCAGTGCTGCCTTGGCCAGTCTGGAGCTATCAAAATACCTGTCGGTTGTTCTGCTTTGATCTTCAGTAACACCTTGGTCATTAATGGTAGAGGTGGGAATGCATAGATTGTCAGAGAATTCCAGCTGAAGGAGAGAGCATCAATTCTCCAGGCTTGAGGATGGTGTGTCCTCGAACAGAACTTCTTCAGATGATGATTGCGGTGAAAGGCAAAGAGATCTATGTCCGGCCTTCCCCATGCATGAGTTATTTGTGAAAAAATGTCTGGATGCAGCATCCAATCGTGCAGGTCCAAAATGTTTCTGCTTAGACTGTCCGCCAGAACATTGTCCTTGCCTGGAACAAACTGGGATTGCAACTGTAAGTTCAGTTTCAGGGCCTTTTCCCAAAGAGTCATTGTTAGTCTGCAGAGGGGGTAAGAATGAGTGCCTCCCTGTTTGTTTATGTACCACATGACAGTGGTGTTGTCTGTCTTTATTAGCAGATGACCTTGCTGAAGAAATTTTTCGAAGGCCTCGATTGCATGAATCACTGCCAACATCTCTTTTAGATTTATGTGCAGATGCATTTCCCGGGGAGCCCATTGCCCTTGCATGCATCTGCCCTCCATGTGTGCCCCCCATCCATGATCTGAAGCGTCTGTTGTAATGGTTTGACTTGCTTGAGGTTTGTTGAAAGACATGCCTTTGTTTAATTGACTTGCTTGTGCCCACCACAAAAATTCCTTTTGAAGACATGGAATGAGTGGTTTAATTTCTTCTAAGTTGTGGCTGCGTTGAGACCATAAACTTTTTAGGTACCATTGTAGTTTTCTCATGTGTAGTCTTGCCAGTGGAATCAGAAGAATGCAAGATGCCATGAAACCCAGGGCCTGCAGGATTTTCCTTGCAGTCACCTGGGTAAGCTTTGCTAGGCTTTTGAAGTAATCTGGTAATTGTTCTTGTTTTTCTTCTGTGAAGAAAGCCATTTGTGAGTTTGTGTCCAGTTTGGCTCCTAGAAAAATTATTTGTTGGGATGGCAGTAGTCTTGATTTTTGAATATTGACTGTGTATCCCAATAGTCTTGATTTTTGAATATTGACTGTGTACCCCAAAGCCTGTAGTAAGTGTATGACATAGTCCAAGTTTCTTATCAAGGCTTGTTTGCTGTCTGCTTGTATAAGGCAGTCGTCCAGGTAAGGGTATATTTGTATCCCCCTGAAGTCTGCAATGTGCAATTACTGATGCCAGGCATTTCGTGAATACTCTGGGCGCAGTAGATAAGCCAAACAGCAATGCTGAGAATTGATAATGCTCTGACCCTGCAAGAAATCTGAGGTATCTTCTGCAACTGTGTCTGATTGGGACATGCAGGTATGCCTCCTTGAGGTCCAGAGTAACCAGCCAAGACCCCTTGCCCAGCATGGGAAGAAGTTGCTGTAACGTCAGCATTTTGAATTTTGGCACAATGAGAAAAGTGTTTAGAGCGGACAAGTCCAGTATAGGCCTCCATTGCTTTTCTTTTCTTGGAACAATGAACAGTCTTGAGTAGAATCCCTGACCTTGTTCCTGAGGAGGAACCTTTTCTATTGCTTTGATCTGTAATAGGTTTGAAACTTGTATGAGTGCCTCTGCCCTTTGATTTTGTGGCAGGTTTGGCATGCCTTGTCTTGTTGGTAAGGTATGGAAGTGGAACCTGTAACCCTTGTCTATTATGTCCAGAATCCATTTGTCCTTTGTTAAACGTACAATTCTTTGAAAATAAGGATAATTTTCCGGCTAAAGGTGCTTCTCTTTGAGCCTTGGTCGGCGGTGTCAAAGTCAAGTCATTGTGATTGTCCCTGTGGAGCAGTAGAAGTCCCTGCGCCACTTCTCTGATTAGTTGGTTGCCATTGGCGGCCCCTGTAGGAGCCTCGGTATTGCCCTCTACCTCGAGCACGCCTGTTTTTTCCCCTTTGGAACTTGTCAGTGTCTGGAAAGGACCAATTCTTTGAAGGCCAATTCCTGCTGAACCTCGGTGGCTGAACCTGGAGGAAATCTTTGACTGTTTGTACTGATTTAGCCTTTTCCTCAATAGATTTCAACACATCCTGTGCATTAGCACCAAATAGCTTCTGTTTTTCCAGAGGTGCATCTAGGAGCTTTACTTTAACATGATCTGGCAATGCCTGTTCTTTCAACCAAGCATGTCTACGTACGACAGCCCCTGTCACAGCTGCCCTACATGAAGCTTCCAATGCATCATAACCACACTGAAGAAAATGACTGATAACCTGCTGAGTATTATGAACCAAATCCTGCAAGGCCTTTCTATCTAAAGGCTCAGGAGAGACTAACTTTTTCTGCAAATCATCCATCAAGAAATCCTGATACTGAAACATATGAAAAAGACAGTTAAGTGCCCTCATGGCAAGGGTGGTTGAGGTATAAACTTTTTTGCCCCATCTCTCCAAGGACCTAGATTCCCTGTCTGCGGGCAAAGGGTTTTTGGCCGTGGAGGTGGCCACTCCTTTGGGCCCCTGAGAAATAGTTTCTAGATCCACAGAGTGGGCCTTAAAGAGATGCTTATGAGTTTCAGGAACCCTGTAATAT